>NC_040246.1:3969062-4274375 GCF_001444195.1 Xiphophorus couchianus | reverse complement strand
TAACACAAAAAAATTGCTGCAAGAGAGGTTTAAGTACAATGTGAAACGCTTAATTAAAAAACTGCTTTCTCCAGCTTGCATTACACTGAACTGATGGGGTGTGTTTGAAAAATCACATACTCTGATGTTACCCATTTTTAAAGTATTTGTTAATCTCTGCAGTGACAGATGAAATTAGGAAGCTAAATAAAAGAAAAACCCGTGAGACTTTGGGATGTTAATTGTGGTCAAGCAGAATACAGAGTCGATGCGGTGCAGGTTTTTAAGAGAGTCGGACCATTTCTAATTGAATCCTGACTCATGACTCCAAGAATGAATAGTTTTGCCATGGTAACAAGGTTTCTTTGAAGCCATTTTCTGAGACTTCCAGTTCCTTAAAAGCAGTCTCCTACAGAGGACAAAAAGAAAAGGAGCATGTTTCCAGCAGCTTGAATTCAGAGAACATTTTCTGCATCTGTGTGCACCCTATCACTCCTTTGTAATACCTTGCATCCTGCCAGGCAACTTGTTGGGTACATCTGAACCTGACAGATGACATAAAACATGCTACTGCTTGCATTAACGAGGCACTGTATGGCTTTTCCCTTTTAAAAAACGAATGCACTTATCTTGTAGGAGATTCCTTACTGTTGTCTCCTTTATGGGCAGGTTATGAAAGTCTTGAAGACAACTATGTTCAAGACAGCAAGATGGGCTTTGTCATCAATGCCATCTACGCCATGGCACACGGTCTGCATGACATGCACTCACACCTCTGTCCCGACCATGTGGGACTGTGTGATGACATGAAACCCATCGATGGAAGCCATTTGCTGGAGTTTCTACTCAAGACGTCCTTCACAGGAGTGTCCGGGGAGGACATATGGTTTGATGAGAATGGAGACTCGCCTGGAAGGTAAGCTACTTTATATGTGTGGTTGAAAGCGTGGTCTTATGCCACAATTGTGGTTAATAGACTATATAAATCTCATAGGCGTTGTCTTAAAAAAAAAAACTGTTCATGCTTGAAAACCCTCCAATGTGGCTCAATGAAAACAAATCTATAAAGAGGAGTGGGCTAACATTCATCCAAAGCAATGTAAAAGACTTACTACCAGTTTTTACTGACACTTGCTGTCAAGGCTGGAAAGTCAAGTTATTCAATTCAGATGTGGCGCATCTATTTTTGAAATGGATGCGCACGAGGGCAATTTATTGTCCCTCAATAAATTGTCCCTTTTTGTCCCTCAATAAATTAAATTATGATTTTAAAATTGCTTGTTGTATTTACTCATATTGTCTTTGTCCTATATAAAAAAATTGCTTGATGAAGTCAAGTACTTAAGCATTACAAATGAACAAGAAATCTATTGGGAAGGAAAGTAATCACCCTTAAGGTAAAAAAAGAAAGAAATATCACTAATTTGAACAACACACAATGGGAAAAACTAACTTGAAAAAGAGTCTGTTAAGGAGTCTTTTTTTAGCTATAAATTATTTAGATAACCTTGTCGTCATTTTTCTCCCGCCCATCTTCACTCAGGTATGAGATTATGAACTTCCAGCATGTGGAGCCTGGTGTTTATGACTACATCAACATCGGCTCGTGGCACGAGGGCATGCTGAGCCTCGACGATGAAATGATCCAGATGAACAGCAGTGACATGGTCCGCTCCGTCTGCAGCGAGCCCTGCTCCAAAGGAGAAATCAAGGTTCACGACTAATCTTTAGACTTCACTGATGGCTGACATCTTTAATGTTTTTGCACTGAGAAAGTCTACTCCCATTAGTGATAAGAGACTTTATTCATAATAATTTAATTGTCTATTTAACTGTACAGTGTTTTTTGATAGCTAGCTTGATAGTTATCTAACTATCTAAATAGTTAGATAGTTGCTAGCTAACTATCCAGTGAGGTAGTTAGCTAGCAGCCTATCAATGAATGTAGATCTACATCTACATTCATTATAATGTGAATTAAACATTATAATAAACATCTTATTAATCAACAAAACAAGTTATTGTTAAAAGCAATGCAATTCCAGTTGAGACATTTTTTGTTTTCTATAAATAATTATATTACTCACAACTGTAATAAGTTATTTATTAGTAAAAGATTTCAAAAATAATAGTTCCACTACCAGTTTGTTACTTATAACTTTTCTTTCTTTAAATTTTAAATAAATATAAAATATTTACTGGCATTCCTTTTTTTTCTGGGCAGCAGAGAGTCACACAATGGTATTTTTAAATAAGTAGTTTAATTTTTTTTTTCTTGTGGATAGGTCATAAGAAAGGGGGAGGTGAGCTGCTGCTGGATATGCACTGCCTGCAAGGACAATGAATATGTGCAGGACGAGTTCACATGCAAGGCCTGTGAGCTGGGCTGGTGGCCTGACAAAGAACTGGAGGGTACGTTTGTTCATCTCCTTCTCCTTGTTTCTACAGCTGCTGTCAAGTTATGTCAGTTTTGAAGACGAGACAATAGAGGATCTAAAAAGCTATAATCAGAATTGCACCAAATCACCAGATAATAAATAAATAAGACAGTGTGGAGTTCCAGTCAGACGGTTTGATACATTCATTATCTGCATGAATGTCATACACATTTTGTTATATTTGATTTCAACCACTCAGTTTTTTGGGTTTTTTTGTGAAGGGCCAATCACTCAATGATCTTCAATTGCAAATAGGGTGCACAGTTTTAAATTCATTGTGCATTTCCTCTATATAGAATCAACATACAGCATATAAGCTCAAATAAATACAAACACCACCAATATCTGGATAAATCATGCATGTTTCAGAGAAATCATATATCTCATCCAGGTTCTGAAGTAATTCTAGTTGGATATTCAACCACTCATCTTTGTAGTAATTGGTAAATTTTAAGTATACAGTGAACCCTCGCTATAACGCAGTTCACCTTTCACGGCCTCGCTGCTTCGCGGAGTTTTTTATGCAGTTTTTTTTTTCTCACAGTGCATTGTGTTCTGCGTCCTGATTGATTAAACAGTCTCCGGGCTTCTTCTCTACCTGTGTGCCAATAATGTTACGGTATTTAAATATACGTAATACAGCTTGGCAAATTTTGGTAAATGTTTTTGCCCGGAAGAAAAAAGAGCGACAACTATCGATAACTATGTTCTTCTCTCGAAAAAACACACCTGTACCACAGGCTTCAGAAGAAGAAGCCACTAGAGAGCAGAGTCAGGCCACAGCGTCACAGTCAGAGGAACAGTGAAATACGCGAGTCACAATTTGTCCTACTGTACTTCGTATTGATGACTAAAATTATTATTTTACTGTAGTTATTTGTAAGAACGCGTTATATTTGTTAAAAAAATGCTTAGGCCTGAAAACAGTTTTTGTTCTTTGGTTTCAATGTAGAGTATTTAATTATGCTGTATAATAATTGTAAAAAATAAAGATAACTCCTTCACGGATTTTGCCTATCACGGGTTCTTTTTGGAACCTAACCCCCGCGAAAAACGAGGGTTCACTGTAGTCATATTTACAACCTGGTTTTAGTCTGGGCAATTCCAGAAGCTTAATGTTTTCCACACAACCAGATTTGATGTGTTAGGTCACCAGGATCATATTTTCTCGTCAGTCATCTCCAGGAACACTCCCCTTTTTGGTTAAACAGAAACTTGTAGATAGTGGTATGATTGTCCACCATCTGACCCAAGCGGTCACTCTCAGACAAAGGAAAATTAAGATGTGCAAGAACAGTCAGATTTTTCTTCTTTTTATGGAGGATCCAACTGCTACACCTGAAAAAAATGTTTTGTCTGATTAGAAAAGGGTTATTATGTTTGGTTTGTTTGCTTTCATGCTGACTTAAACTGGGGTTACTTTTGTTGCCAGAGTATCCATTCCTTTGGCATTGTCGCTCCAAGCTGCGACAGTCGCTTGACTTACAAAACCAAAAAGTTCCCCCAAGCTCTTACTTCTCCTGCCAGAACTACTGCACCCTGTACAGTTTGTCCTGCTAAGAGTTTTCTGCTTCCCAAACCTGTTCTGTCCTATTTTCATTGCCTTCCCATGACACCTGAGAGCACATTCATCATCTTCACCATTTCATCCGACAGCAGCCCTATTCCACTTACCACTCTTCTGGCCCACTTTAGCAAGCCTTGTACGCCTTTTCAAACAAAAGACATCTTCTTAACACATAATCACACGCAAACTTCTGCATTTTTATCAGCAACAGCATAACAGTGTTGATAACACCAACAGAAACGGATCACCCCTTGACTGTCTATGTGTAGTTTAAAAGTGTTAGAAAATATACAAATTCCACATTCCCCTTGTACTATACGAATGAAAAAATATAGGTGATTTTACACTGATGTCTGAAATGTGCAGCTACTTACTTTGTCCTGCTTCTTCGGCCCCCTCCAGCCTGGCTGCAGCCCAGCCTGGCCATGGCTCAGTTGAAAGGCGTTTATTTATAGTTGAGCTAAAAACCTACTTTAGAAATTACTGTATTTTCTCCGGCTAAGATGCTCATCATCATTTCTTGTACATGCAGTTATGTAAAGTAGCCTGAAGTCTGAAGGGCTTTTTATTTCAAAATTATTTATTCACCTTTGAGTTGATGGTCAATCTAATATAATCATATTTTGTCAGGGTGGAGCCACAAACGTCCATATATTGATAGGGATTTTATGATTATACCACACAAAGTAGTTGGTTTAAGTGCTTAAATGCTGTAAAAAAGAAATTTCTTACAAAGAGAACTAAGTTTGTTGTGCATTTGCCTTCAGCTCTCTGAGTCAAAACTTTTGCACATCAAGAGGCTGAAATGTTGGCCCATTATTCTTTGCAAGATAGCTCAAGCAACTTTTGCCACAGATTCTAAGTTGGATTTAGGTCTGACCTTTGACCTGGACCAGTCTAGCACATGAATATGATTTGATTGTTATTAGGGCTCTTGCTGTATGTTAATGCTGTTGTCCATCAACATACTTCTCCCTAATCTTTAGTCTTTTGCAGTCTCTAATAGGACTTCCATCTTGTTTCTGCTGAATGAAAATCATTCCTACATCATAAAGCCACCACCGTTCTGTAATGGTGTTGCATAGTCTTAGTTTTCCACCACACATACTATTTTGCATGTTGGCTAAAAAGTTAGATTTTGGTCTAGTCTGAGCACCATTTTTACGCACATTTCATCTTGGCCCTATAGATTATGTAGAAAGCCTTATATGTAGGCCACTCTTTTTCCACAATGGCCAGATGTGAACAGTTTCTCCCACTTGAGCTGTCGATCTGTGCAACTCCCTCTAAGTTATCATGGACTTCTTGTTGCTCCTCTCATAAATGCTTTTTTTGCTGGCCTCTCAAATTAGGGTTAGTTTCTTAATAAGTTTGCATTCTGGCTACGTTCTTTTCACTTTTCAATAAAGGATTGAACAGCATCCTTTGAGATGTTCAAAGTTTGGAATTTTGCTTTCTTACGTAATTTTGCTGTGATTTTTGCCTAAACGTTCCTTTTTCCTGACCTATCTGCTGTCTTCGTTGGTCTTTGTGATGGTAATGTTCTTTGGCAAACCTCTGATGCCTTCTTAGAAAGCTCTATTTCCTTTAAATGAATTTATTTCATTTGAAAAAACAAATATTGTAATGTTCCGTTATGGCCCCCAAGCACCAGAGAAAGGATTTGCGACTAACACTGTCAAACATAACAGGGCAGTTCTCAAAGAAATACCAGCCAACTCTCTCGTCCTCTGACAACAGCCCCCTCCCTCCCAAGAAGCGTTCCAAGATTTTTTCCGGTATAACCTCAAAAACAACCTAACTTAAGAAACAGTAACCATGCAACAGCACCTAATAAACCATTACTGATCAATAAAATTTAGTGTTGGTCTGTCACATAAAATCCCGATAATGTTGCTGGTCAACTCAAACAACCACTGTGAGTTTTGTGAAAAATAATATGTAAAATAGCTTTTATTCTCCCGTCAGGTTGCGAACCAATTCCCCTGCACTACCTCGAGTGGAGCAATCCAGAATCCATCATCCAGGTTGTCTTTTCCTGCTTGGGCATCCTGGTTACGTCATTCGTAGCCTTCATCTTTGTCCTGTACCGTGACACGCCTGTGGTGAAGTCATCCAGCCGTGAGCTCTGCTACATTATCCTAGCTGGGATCTTCCTTGGATACCTGTGCCCTTTCACCCTCATAGCGCGACCCACAGTGGCGTCCTGCTACCTTCAGAGACTTCTCGTCGGACTCTCAGCTGCCATGTGCTACTCCGCACTCGTGACCAAAACCAATCGCATCGCTCGCATCCTGGCGGGCAGCAAGAAGAAGATCTGCACCAGGAAGCCGAGGTTCATGAGCGCGTGGGCTCAGGTGGTCATCGCCTCAATACTTATCAGTCTTCAGTTGACGTTGGAAGTTACGCTTATCATCATGGAGCCTCCTGAACCGATCAAATCCTACCCAAGCATCAGAGAAGTGTTTCTGATCTGCAACACCAGCAACCTCGGCGTTGTGGCGCCACTGGGCTACAACGGTTTGCTCATCATGAGCTGCACCTACTATGCATTCAAGACCCGCAACGTTCCCGCCAATTTCAACGAAGCCAAGTACATCGCCTTCACCATGTACACCACGTGCATCATCTGGCTCGCCTTTGTGCCGATCTACTTCGGCAGCAACTACAAGATCATCACCACGTCGTTCTCCGTGAGCCTCAGCGTGACCGTGGCTTTGGGGTGCATGTTCACGCCAAAGATGTACATCATCATCGCGAAGCCAGAGCGGAACGTACGCAGCGCGTTCACCACGTCCGACGCCGTGCGCATGCACGTCGGCGACGGCAAAATCGCCTGCCGAAGCAACAGCCTCCTCAACATGTTCAAGAGGAAGAAGAACGCCGGGAACGGCAGGTGGGTTCATTAATTGAGTCTCAGTCCTGCTCCCGAGGCACCTCAGGGATGCTCGTTTTACTGGAACTCCCTCTCTGAGGGAGCTTGACATCTAGCTGTATTTACTGCCAGAGAGGCACCTGTTGTAAAGTGTGGCAAATATAGGCCATCACTAAATTCACACAGACGGGTCATCCTTTGATCTGTTGGCGAATTTAAAACAAGCATCCCTATGTGCTGAGGGATAAAAATAAAATAATAATAAAAAGGGTTTCTACAGGACTCATTGAACTAAAAATCAGACCAGAAAATACATCTCAGGTCAGAAGTTTGCATACATTACCCACTGGCATAAATGTCTGTTTATTTTAAACTTTTAGTCATTCATTCAATGGCAAACTTGTTTCACAATTGACTTTTTTTGTTTGTTTTTGCAAGAATTGGTATATATTCTTGACTTTATATATTCCATACTGGCTCAAATCTACACATTTACTGGCCAATTTATAGTTGTGTGTTTGGCCTGTTTGTGTTGTGTGAACACCCACTCCTTTACAAATTTTAGCTACTTATCTGGAGGTAATGATAAACCTTCATTATTCCCACTTCTATTTGCAATGCATCACAGTCACTGGCAGCAAAACAGATCCATTACATGATGCTGCCGTCACCATGCTTGACCGTTGTACCAACACATTTAAGTGAATTCTGCAATTTCTCCCAAGACAAATGGTCAAATATTCTACGAGAATTGATCTGGAAGCTTGTTTAAGTTGGTACGGTGCAACTTACTAGGAGATATTTAACCAAATAGTGGTAGAAGTGTGTAGTTAAAATCGAGCCTCTGTCAATTAGAGAAAATTCACAATCAATAAAGTGCAGTGAAGTTTTGTTTTTAAAAATACTGAAATTGCTTGTTTTATGATTAGTCTACTCAGGAAAAAGAAAGATTGAAATGTATTACTGAACATTACTTGACATTCATGCCAATCTTGAATGCATGTAAGCTTCAGACTAAAACTATGAGACCTTTGTGTGCTAAATTCAACTCTCTATTAAACCTGAAGATACCCTGAAATACCACATATAGACTTAAAATCAACTAGAACATATATAAAAACCACAGTTAGTTTCCAACTAGCATGATTTTCTGACATGAACTTGAACCTGTCTTTTCTTCTACACCTTTGCGGGTTCCTGCGCAGTAACAGCCATCTTTATTTTGTTCATAGTTCTAATGGAAAGTCTGTGTCATGGTCTGAACCAGGTGCAAGACATCCTCCCAAAGGGGATCATATGTGGCACAGACTGTCAGTGCATGTGAAGAGACAGGAAGCAGGTTCCAATCAGATGGCTGTCATCAAACCCTTAACTAATACCTACCAAAACACTGCCGGTGAGTTCTCAGACCTCAGCACTAAGACGTTGTACAATGTGGCTGAGGAGGACGAAAACGACCCGCTCACTTACAGCTCCCCCGCCACTCCCCCCATGATGGCCCACGGACAGATGCCAGCGTGTGACATGACAAAAGAGGCGGCCGGGGACGTGGAGCTCTATTCCCTGGACTGTCTCCAGCAAAATAGCATTATCCCTCAACACTGCGTCACGGACTGCCTGCAGGAGGAGATTGTTCTGAATGAGTTAAGCAGTGACACCCATGAGCTCGTTGATGATGTGTGCCTGCCTCCGGCTGTTTCAGGCATGCCGGTGTACCACCAGGCTCACCTCATCCAGCAGGAACCCATCCTGCCTGTCCATCTTGACCCATTTGATGAGGAGCCCGTCTCCCCTTTAGAGGAGGAGGAAGAAATGGAGAGCGAGCAGTTCGGCCTCCTACAGGGCTTTATGTATAACAACACCCAGATTCACGACGAGGAGGAGGACATGATAGAGGTCAAATTAGCAATGGAGGACTCCGTCGCCCTAATGCCACCGTCCCCTTTCCGCGATCGCTCTGGTACCCCAGTAAGCCCGTTTCCCAACTCACCAGTGTCCGAGTCTGTCCTGTGCACACCTCCAAATGTGACGTATGCCTCTGTCATTCTTGGAGACTACAAGCAGAGCGCTTCGACTCTGTGATTTGATGCCCTAAATGTTAAAGGTGCAGTATGTAACTTTAAATCAAAAAATATCTTTTTTTACATATTTGTTAAAACTGTCGCCATGTATGGTTTGAGACCATTTGTGAAAAGATCGATCTCCTCCAAGAGCTACTATTGTAGTCTGAAGAAATGCACCACTCCCAATCAAAAACAACCAATGAGAGCCAGGAGGAGGATCTTAGCGCTGTCATTCATCCTTGTGTACACGCTGCTAAATGTGCTAATGGCGGAGAAACAACTCAACGTTACAGGAAAACCGTTTATCGCAGTCATCAGTCACCATACTAACTAGCTTGAACATTCATGACAGACTGTGCTCGGTGTAGCATAGCAGAGAGCAAGAAGGGGAAGATAAATGGGAGAATGAGCAGCACTACACAGAGGGGTGATTGACAACGGTAAGACCCTCTTCCTGCGCTGATTGGTTGTGTCTAGATAGCACTGGGAGAAGGCAGAGGAGCTTGATCCTATTTTTTTTTTTTTTTCACAGATTATCTGTCTCAAACAATACTGTCACAACATAGTGTCAGTTTCAACAGATACTGTATGTAAAAAATACTTTTTAATGAAAGTTACATACTGCAGTTTTAAGAGTTCTGCTACATGTTCAAGTTTACATCAACATGCGCTGTATGTGACAATATATAAGGAAAAAGTCACTCTGTGGTCGTTTTCACTCGATACCTTTTACTTAAGTTCCTACATTTTATAAGAATTAAATCCGCCATATGCAGTAGTGAAAGATCTTGCAAACACGCTGTATATTTCTGATGTAATATTTTACACTTAAGTAGATTCTGCCTTTACTTGACAATTGAATAAGATTGCCAATGGATACATGTACATTTATTTATTTGAAAACAGATTTTTAACCAGTCTAAGAATAGTTTCAGTATAAGACTATTCACTTTGACAGTACGCTAAGGAAAATGTGTCTTGTGGTTACACTTTGTAACTGCTGTCTTTCATCAGATAAGAGGAGGATATAAGCAGCTGTTGGGTTTTAGATTGTCTCATTTATGTTATTGTAGAATTAGATGAGATGAAGAAAAAGATGCTTGTAGAAGTTTAAGCTGAAGAACAGTGCAGCCAGGCTACACAAGTTCTACACTAGCTTAGCATAAAACCAGACGTATAAAAGTTTCTTCACCAAAATGGCCGCAATCTGTGGCTCCAATCAACTCCCATTTCAGGCTTTTTTTTTCCTACAAAACATTTTCCTCAAGTTTTTCTGACTTCATTACCAAAATGTATTTTCTCTCACTCTCACTTTCAGGGATTTGTTTATAAAATCTATCTCTAATTATTAACAATGGTTCTGTTTCATCAACACATACATTCATTTTGCACCCACATATTGCTATTATTTTCCCTTATATACTCCAGCTGTTGCGTATCAGTTCAGTTTTTTTCCTAATTATTTTTATGATAAATAGTTATAAAATGGTCACTTATAATTTCCATCCATCCATCCATTTTCTGCGCACCCTTGTCCCTAATGGGGTCGGGAGGGTTGCTGGTGCCTACCTCCAGCTACGTTCCAGGCGGGAGGCGGGGTACACCCTGGACAGGTCGCCAGTCTGTCGCAGGGCAACACAAAGACATACAGGACAAACAACCATTCACACACAAACACACACCTAGGGAGAATTTAGATAGACCAATTAACCTAACAGTCATGTTTTTGGACTGTGGGAGGAAGCCGGAGTACCCGGAGAGAACCCACGCATGCACAGGGAGAACATGCAAACTCCATGCAGAAAGACCCCGGCCGGGAATCGAACCCAGGACCTTCTTGCTGCAAGGCAACAGTGCTACCAACTGCGCCACTGTGCAGCCCCACTTATAATTTAATAACATTATTTTCTAAAGATTCTAAAATCTATTTTTATGTATATCATTTCTGATCTCTAATTGGACCAGATGATTCCATTGAATTATGTCATATTATGTCCCTGATTAATCCAACAACTATGGCTGACCTGTTGTGGGAATATATTAAATAATGAAGTCATAAAACCACATTACATATTGACTGACATTTGTGTCATAGTGTCCAAAAATGTCTACTTTGGTTGCTAGAAAATGACAAATTGCCCCATGGCATATAGCTCCACTTGGTAATCAAAAAAATCAATTACAAAATTACTGCACGAAAGGGCAAAAACACACAATGGCTCAGCAGAAACGACAGCTGTGACAGCTGCAAGATAGGTTGCTTGTTGTTGTTGCCAATTGTGAATGTTGAAATTGAATGTACAGTGCTGAGAAACCCTAAATCCAGCAGAGCAGGCCCAGAGCGTTACACTGCCAGCACCGTGTTTCACTGCTGGTATCATGTCGTTTTTCTGTAATGATGTGTTAGTTTTGCTCCGGATGTAATGGGACACTTTCCACAAAGCTCCACTGCTGTCTCAACAGTCGACAGAATAATTTCCCATATGTCTTCTTGGGGATCACTGGGAGGTTGATTGGGAAACATGAGACAGGGCCATGTGGTCATTTTGGTTCTGGTCTTAGAACTCTGCCCTGGATGCCAATTTTGCTTTGGCTCTGTCCCATGAAAACTAATCTAAACTTCTTGGCTCTTTTGTGACCTGTCTGTTCTTGAACCCAGTCCTGGGAAGATTCAACAATGTCCCGTTTTGACCATTTGTGAATAATGCCTTTCATTTTCAATGTCTTATAAATTGCTTTGTAGCATTTTCCAGACTGCTAGGTGTCATTGCCATTGATTTCCCATCTGTTCTTGAAGTTTTAAGTTTACGCCGTCAGTGTTTAGAATACTGAAGCCTTTCAGCGTACTTCAATCAAGTTCTATGGTGATTTCTTGAGACTAACGGTTTGGCAGTAATCCCTATATTTTCCTAGATAAACTAACGCTGGAAATGCGGTTAATAATAGCTACTTCATGATGTGAGCAATCTCTCTTTTTTCACATCAGGCCAGGTGTGTTTAGATGGATTTTTATCTTTAATAAAGGAAAATGAACTCCTTTTTGGTTTTGTTCTGTTCATGACTGTCAGATATTACATTTGTTTGATCTAGATTTAAGTAAAAAAGATTAGAAATCTGTGGTCCCGCAAATTACTTTTTCACAGCACTGTATTTGCACAAAAAAATTTAACACAATATTTACTGAGTTTAGTTTTCAGTTGCACCGATTGTATTTTGTTGCATAATTACTAATCACATGACGTTGATGTGTGACTTCTCTTTTGTTTGATCACAGCCTGGCCTTTATGTAGCTAAATATGACTAGGCAAAAAACTAACATTTTTAACACTTGGATGTTTTAATTAGAAAACGTATGTGGATTTGTTTTGTAACCTTTGAGCGAGGTCTGTCTAGTTTTATGCTAAGCCAAGAGATGCTAAGCTAGCTAGTGGATGTTATTCCTCCTTTAATGTGCACAAAGGCATATTTTGTCATGTAAAATTAACCCAAAAGGTCAAACTATTGCTTAAGGTCAAACTATTGCTTAAGTGAACTTTTTAATTTATTTATTCATTTTGAAAAATTTATATTTATTTATCTGTCCCACAAGACTGTATCATGAATGTAGCAGAGGACAACTTCAAGTGCCACATTTTCATTAAAACTTTGTCTTTTATACGTTCGACACATTTCTATGGTCTTGAAATACATGCAGATCAAGTGAAAAATTTGTATCTTTTATAATAATACCTCTTATGTCAGAGCTAGGTATGACTATAAGTAATTTGACCTACATTTGTTTTGTGAATGTATGAATTGTGTATCATATTTTGGTATTCAGATTGTATCTATATGTGTTACAGTATTACAGTAGACAGAAGGCTATAACTGTAAGACTTTCTGGTTTATATCAGTTTGCTAAATATTTAGATTCTGAAAGTCTATCTCTGTTATATAATAAGAGAAGTGCTTCTGTTACCATTAGTAACCAAGCTATTTTCAGGTCATTACACTGTATTTACTGTTGGCAATCATTTGAATTATACTTGTCAAAATGGAGTGAATTAAAACTTTTTATGCTTTTTGTTGTCTGTTTCATGATGAACAGCTGTAGCTCTCTGAGTTATGCTAACATCTCTGATAATAGTTTTACTGAAGATTTAATTACCCCTGGGGTTTTTTTTCTTTTCCTTTAAACCAAACATATGATTACACAAGAAATGGTCCTCAGTAAAAAAAAAAAAAAAAGAGAGAGATTTTGTATACTGTTTATTTCAATATTTTTCATTTTAGAACAGCATTTTTCAAATTACCCACCAATTAACTTTCTGTAAAAGCAAAACAAAAAAATACCTGATTAAATATCTACCAGTTCATTAGCTATAAAAGAAAATGTTGACTTATTGGGAGACATGGTGCAGAGAAAAACTCAACAGACTGTTGTGAATTCATTTTACAGATGTCGTGGTATCCTCATATTTTTTAGTGAGGTTACATGGTTTCAAAAGTTTAACAAATGAAAATATGAAAAACGTGTCTGTTATATTCGACCCCAATTCACCCTGACACCCTTAAATAAAACTAACTGCCTTGAGAAGTCACCTAATTAGTAAATAAATTTGCTTCATGTTGTGTGGGTGATTTTCTTCTTTACTTAAAAAAAATAAATGAGAAAAGCATGATTCCTTAATAGTTATGCACCACTTAGTGTTTGTGGGTCAAACCAAACCCCAATAAAATCCACTACAGCTTAGCAAAATTTTAAATAGATACGAATGTTTTTGGATGACTGCGTATTTATCTGAGAATAGACTTCTGACCTTTCGAAAAGTTCACTTCAGCTGTCAAGTAAAAGCGCAGGGTTTTCTGCACCTGGAGGTAGAGCCAATATTTACCTCTGTTTGGAAGTTTGACATTTTACATCAGAGATAGATCCGCAATTTTTCATTTCAGATATTCAGACCAAGGCCTTATGGAGTAAATATCTTTTAACACGTGCTACACTGCCTCTAGTGAGTAGTAGAGTAATTGCCAGCTCACGTAGTTGAACAAAACCAGGAGAAAATAGAATCGAAACCAAGTGAAACAGACAATGATGAAATGAAAAGGTTAAATGAAAAAAAGAAAAACTATAAAGGACACCAGTGGAAATTGATAATTTAAAAAATCCCATAAATTTCACTTGTGAAAATCAAGTGTGGACCTAGAACGCTTGGTGGTAGAAAGCCACGAGATTCACAACTTCACATATTATTTCCACATATGTGAAATGTGTGATTGTAAACGCCCTGAAGAAGGGGAATATTTTAATATAAGCGTCGGACACAGTGCTTCTGCTCCAGCGTATATCGTTATGTAAGTTAGCTTACAAACACGCCATGATATCAAACCTGAAACACCAGTATGGTAACTAATAAAGAGTTTGTTAACATTCGGAGCGTCAGAAAAAAAAAACCTCACAAGCTTTCTGAAAGTTAATAAACTAATTTACAACCCACAGGGTGTGTTTATATATACTCATACCAGAAGAAGGAATATTTTAATAAAAGAACCGGTGTTCTATTAGATTATGATACCGTGCAGTGAGTACCATGCTTGCGCATGCGCAATAAGAAGTCCGACAGTCAGAGGAGCTGTCAGTTCAGCATACACGAAAGGTTGTGACGAAAATATTGTCATTAAATCATTAAATTGTTTTAAATGATAACTAGACAGACATACATGCATTGTCGTTGTTTCAAGGTGTATTTAAAGCAGGGTCTAGCTCAGGGGTGGGCAACTCCAGGCCTCGAGGGCCGGTCTCCTGCAACTTTTAGATGCATCTCTACTTCAGCACACCTGAGTCAAATAATGAGGTCATTAGCAGGACTCTGGAGAACTTGACTGCACTTAGGAGGTGATTCAGTTATTGGATTCAAGTGTGTTGGACCAGGGAGACATCTAAGATTTGCAGGACACCGGCCCTCGAGGACCAGGATTGCCCACCCCTGGTCTAGCTGCAGCTGCAGTCAATTACAACACACGCCCATGTAAAACTCATTAACCTTCTTAACCGCTAAGTCAGGATGTCACACAGCTGTTAATAGCAACGTGTATGACGATATACGTCATGATTCTATGTTGCTGATTAAATAAAATCATATGGTGTATCTGAGTGTATACTTGTTCGATAGATATAGCCGTCAGTTCGTGCTAATGACGATCTGACAAACACCGGACACGATGCTTCTGCTCCAGTGTATATTATTATCTAAGGAGTAGTGATGTGTCGGTCGCGAACGATCCGGCTTTAAGAGCCGGCTCTTTGAAGTGAACGTTTGGAACCGGCTCCACAATGGGAGCCGTTTTAGGATCCTATTTGGGAGCCGGGTTTTTTTCTACAGTATATCGCTGTCTCTCCGCCTCCCTGTCGTTGTGCTTGTGCTCTGCAAGTGCCAGAGCCGATAGTTTTTCCCCACATCGTTTTTTTTGTCCTGCGGTGCCTCGCTGTCTCTCCGCCCCTTCTCCCTCTCCTTGCGCGTTTTGCTCTTCTGCCAGTGCTAGAGCAGAGAGTTTTTTTCCCTCGGTCGGTCCACTGCCCTCATGTCAAGCGTGTGCTCCACACATCTGACCAATCACACATAGTTTCAATTAATAATGTGGCGGGAAAACACTGAAAAAAAAGTTTATCTCCACTTTTTTTGTGGAAACGGCAGGCAATTGGCCAAGCTGTATAGCGTTCGTCGGCAGGTGTTTATGTAGACACTCACTCAGCGGTCAAGAAGCACAGAAAGAAGGGGAGTCAGTGTGAGAACTGAATAGGTGAAAATAAATGAGTGACAGAAAACGGAGCAAGATTTGGACTCATTTTAATGCTACATCAAGCTCCAGGGCAGAGTGCAGACTGTGCAAAGTCAGCATTTCCTATCGTGCAGGCTCGACAAACAACCTGCACAGGCACATTGCTATAACATTGTTATGCGGCATTTTTACTCATCATAAGTGCTTAACAATGTCAATAATGAAACAAAATCTTATACAATTAGGTTTAAGCTATTAATTAATTAATAATGTCAAAAATATATATTGGGAGCCGAAAGAGCCGGCTCTCCACAGTAAGAAGAGCCATTAGAGCCGCATCTCGAAAAGGAGCCGAAAATTCCATCACTACTATGGAGGGAGTCTTGTGCGTAAGCGCTACACTCCCCCTGCTGGTTGCATTTGACCACTGCATCAGCCAAATCAGACTAGTCATTAACATGTTCAACCCAAACTGGTGGCAAAGTATTACAACCTCTTAACGTAAAAAAGAGTAAATGTCTGAATGGTAAATAACCAAATTTCAATCCACCACATGATTACATGCGAATTTAATATGGAACCCATGAACAATGTACTTGATCACATGTGGAGAAATGAGAACATGTGAATTTCGTTGGATTTTTCTGCAAGGGTAAGACTTAAAGCTTTACAATAATAAAAACAGTTACACTATGTTGTCTTGCCCCTTTTCTTTGTTTTAACTCTAGAAAAAAAAACATCTACCAAGCTGAATAGTTAATTTTACTTTTCATTTGTGGAATTTCACATTTGACCACTTTTATGCAGTGATGCTATATGCTAACTGGTGGATGCATTGGCCCCGCAATAAAACTTACATGAAGCTATGCCAGCATGTGAACTGTAAGAGCACTGCTACAGTATTTAGTCTGCTGCTCACAAAAATGTGTTCAAATATTAAAGCACAGGAAAGACCCACACACAGCCACGGTTTCGTCCAACTGATGCATACACAATGTTTTAAATTGCCCCCCCTTCCCTTTGCCTTTCCCTTGGGGCGGTATAAATATTGATGAGGCAGGTGCCCTGCTTGTCTGCTTGTCAGACAAATGATGTGGCGCGACACCGTCTTGTCCAATGAAGAGCGCCACTGGGACAGGATCAAACAAAGCCAGGCTCATAGGAAGTGTCAGGGCCAGCCGTCGCTATGTGAGGAATCGGCAAAGGAGCTAAACTTAACCTGCCGCTGTTCACACGAAACCCTGTTTTTCACACCGAGTCACGAACCCACAGCCACCCCAAGTTCTCCCGCCGAAGGTCATACCGCCTCACACACCCAGGCATGAAATCCATACTCCTGTTTCTGCCTCGCTATGATGGCGTGTGGTGTTGGGTGTGGGCTGCCTAATAAACACCTCTGCTGCGGAGCTCATTTAATGATACTTTCAGGATATTAAACGGATCAGCGTGACACACAAAGTCTACGACGCTTCCCTGTACGAGCAAGAGTGGTTGACCTACTAAAAACAAGAGGCCAGAAGCTACGAAACTAATAATCTCTCAAACCTCATAAACACCACAAGAGAGAGCAGAGGTGCAATGTATTATGAGCCTTCTTTATTAAAACGCCGCTTTTTCAACATGAGACTTACACATCTGTTAGGCAAGTCTTGCACATACATATTGGTTGATTAGAGCTTAGACCACCGAGAGATCTTTAACAGCTGGAGGCGAAGTACTGCAATGAGCTCAACCTTATTTTGGCTGAAAATGTTGTGAAATATCCAAGAAAGACCATATCTTCCTTAATGGAAACAGCATCAGTATATAGCCTGAAAAATAGAAAATAAATTCACATTATCGTACTATTTTACTATTGATAATTAGAAGGGTAGTATTAGGTATTTTTCAGGCATATAGTGTCATTTTATAGCACAATCAAGTAACTATGTTACCTTCAGTTATTATAAAAATGCTGCCAAACATGACTTAGAAGAAATTTGACTTTGTAATTTAACTCACTAAAATTGAGTCTCTGTCTCTAGGATGGCTCGGTTTTCGAGTCCTTCCCATATTGGCTGAACAGGGCCAAAAGACCCTGAGTCCACCCTGACGACTCTGATGGCTCAAATTAGCCTCCATTCATCCATTCTTCTATTCTTCTATTGTTCTATTGTACATGTGGTCGTTGACCGTCAGGCCAGAAGGTAGGAATGTGAATAGTCCATGTTGGGGGTGGGTGCGATCTATGATGGAGGCAGCTCTACAGTAGACTCTCCTGTAGGTAGTGCTCTTCAGTTTAGTTTTGAAGCATACATGAAGTGTTTTTGGAGAGATGTGACCTTTTGCAGCTGATCCATGATGTTGTGCTGCATTATCCAGGTCATTTTGCCAAATGTACATAGAGTTTGCAAAACATACAATCTGTTTCAAAAAATATGCAAAGGTTTTTCTAAAAGAAATGAGTAATGTTTCTCTTTGAAATAAAGCTAAGAGGGTATAACATGACAGTTTAGAAATAAACTAACCAAATTAATTATGTTGATCCACCTCAAAAAAATCATGCAAATGTGTAAGCAAAAGAAATCTGGGAGACTTTGCACATGCAAATTTGCATGCAGCCTTTTGTGCTGTGGAGGATAAATAGGTGACTGCTTCACCTATTTAGTTCACAAGAACTAATGGCATTTATTTCAGTCATAATCTTGCGGGGGGTGACCAAGGTTCCATCACTATGTGACAGCTGGTCAGCAAACCTGGCAAACATGATTGACATGGCAGCACTGAATGCACATGTGCTTTATCAGGCATGCATTGGGGTGCAGGAGAGACGGGTGGACTTCCTGGTTGAGCTTGCAAAAGAGTTTGGTAACTCTCATGTGAGTGAGAAGAAGGCACACAAGGAGAAACTGCTTCGGCAACAACCTTCCACACCCAGCTCAGGCAAAAGGGCGAAGTGTCAGGTCAACCATCGATGCAGGATGCGTGTCCTGAGGCCGAAACATCATCAGTGACCCCTCACACCCCCACCATGGACTGTTCTCCCTGCTGCCCTCTGGAAAGAGGTTCTGCAGCATCCGGTGCAGGTCCACCTGGTTCCGAAACAGCTTTTTCCCACTTGCCATCAGACTGCTGAACTCTTAACTGGACTGCACTCAAAAACTGGTCTCCACTTTATACCTTGCACATGTACAGAGCTAAATAACTTCTATTTTACTGTCAGTCCTGCACTTTATATTTTATATTTAGATTTATATTCATATTTTATACTGTATTTTATTTTACTCACAACATTGGAACCTCAAACATTGTCCTGAGCTGTATGCAACAAAATTTCGTTCTGTATACACCCTGTGCATTGAAAATGACAACAAAGTCAGTCTAAGTCTAAGTCGAAGTCTAAGGAACAATTGTGCAACTGTGAGATGCGTTGAGGCCATTACCAGGGTACTTATAAGGTAATGGCCCTATTTACTGAACAAAAGCACCTGCTAGATAATCCTTCAGGCCAGTTGGACTATCTAAGCCGAAATAGGTATACGTCACAATGGACTAACTCCAGCCATTCTAGTTTAAGAAATTCCCACTCTTCAGGAAGTCATCATAACATGGCTCCTCTATTAGCCCTTTAACAATGTTTTTCACCAGAGTTGCACTGTGAAGTCGCTTGCATAATGAGCTCAGCAGTTCCACCAGGTGTTTGCTAATTGCTGCTGGCTAGTCTGAAGGAGCTGAGTGGGGGAGTTGTGGTGGACGGATGCTTTGTAAGGTCAAAGATAAGATTGGAAACTGCGGCTCCGAAGATGAGCTTTGACCTCCGAGGCGGCGCTAGTTCCACCCAGGTGTTTTGCGCATGTGAATGGCTGCCATGGGAGATTTAAGGATTTCTCAAACGTGCATGAAAAAATCAAAGCAACACTGCAGATATGTTTTTGATGAGGGAATAACACTATAATATGATGTAAAGCTCAAAACAGTTCATTTTACATAATAATGCCCTATAACAGGACAATAATCCCAACTGGATTTGCAATGGGAAAAAAAACAGGCTAATGGCAACAACCAATTCAAATAGGTTCTACCAGGAATCGTCGTCAGTTAGCCAATTCAGAATCATCCCAGAAGCTTGGGTGTACACCAAGTAGTGGTTTACCTTTGAGTCAGTAAAGACATTAAGACGGCCTCAATTTTTTTAGCACTTTCATACAGTATCCCTCTTAGGAGCCTCTGTTTTACCCCACTTTGAGAGCCACTGCCTCATTGCACTGTGCTCATTCCTTCACTTACAATTTACTTTGAACTCAAGTGATGCATTTTTGCACAATTTCTTGACTGTTTTCTTGTCAGTTTGAACAAAAGGGGGTAAAACTCGGGTTGAAGTCATGGTCAGCTGGTTCATTATGATCATGCTTCCTTTGTTGGTGCCCTATTTTTTTTTTTTTTTGCTGGGATATCAAAAGTATAAAACATTGGGGTGGAAGACTTCCCTCTTTAGTAATTTCTTCCTGATGCAATGTAGTGCAATCAAAAATGAAAAGCAAGTGGATTCAGTGCTTGGACTTGTAAGTAAGAAAGAAAGATATTATTGAATTGTTTATTGCGCAGCCATTTATTTTTCTGTCCATGCAACAAAAAGAACTGTATATTGCCCTCCTCCTGGCTAGTTTTCCACACCTTCTTTAAAAAAAACTGTTTTATTTTTACTAATATTCTTTATTCATATGTAGGTAGACAGGAAGTAGGCCAAAGAGAGTAGGGAAATGACCGAGGTGCCGGGACTTGGACCCAGGACACCTGTGTAAGGTCATTAAGGTAGAAGATTGATACACAAATGCAGTTTCTGTAGTTTAAGTGGAAGTAGAAGACAAATGACAGCAAAAAACACATTAAAGAGAATATCAAGAGGCAAGGAAAAGACAAAGATCTGATTTCCATACAAGCAACAATGAAGCTTGCTTAACATCGACTTAGGCGAGCAACTAAAGACACAATCCAGAAGTCCAAGCGGACTAGCTTTGGGTAATGCTTCATGGTACGTAAGGACAGATATTGAGTTATTTGGAATTGGAAATGTAATTTTTTGGATTTTCTATTTTTAATAAACTTGCAAAACGCTTAAAGAAAAAAACAATTTCCTCATTGTCAGAATGGGTAATATGTCTGTTGAACTTCGAGGAAAGAGATTAATTTAATACAATTTGGAATAAGGCTGTGGAAAAAGTTTGGCTCTGTGAAAACTTTATGCAGTGAGAGCTTCAGCTTGAGTTGTCCATACTGTTCTTGGACAACTACCTCCAAATTCACCTCAAACCAATAGCCTAACAGTTTACACTTGGATACAACTAGGCCAGGGGTGGGCAACTCCAGGCCTCGAGGGCCGGTCTCCTGCAACTTTTAGATGCATCTCTACTTCAGCACACCTGAGTCAAATAATGAGGTCATTAGCAGGACTCTGGAGAACTTGACTGCACTTAGGAGGTGATTCAGTTATTGGATTCAAGTGTGTTGGACCAGGGAGACATCTAAGATTTGCAGGACACCGGCCCTCGAGGACCAGGATTGCCCACCCCTGAACTAGGCGATAACCCCAAAAACTTCAAAACAGGCTTTGAACAGATGAAGCAAGCATTAACCTAAATGTATATCCTGTGACAACTATGCCTGCAGCAAAACATATTTGCTAGCTTCAGGTATTCTGTATGCCCCAGATACCACAGACCCGCGTTCAGGAGTCAAGCAAAACTACTAGTCCCAGCCCTTTTTCTTACATCGTACACAAAAGCAACTCTTCTTGTTTTGTTGTGTGAAAATATGACAGTCTGAAGAAGACTCACTCTCGGCGAGGATCCTTTTACTTGTACATTATTGATACGCCTTATTTTATCTGCCCTAGAGTGAGGATTTTCTCTGGGAACTCTGTTCACATATGCATGGTTCCATAAAAATTTAAAGGCAACCTAACTTGTAAAAATAAAGAAGAAGAAAAAAGAAGCCCTTATTAGGTGAATCTATGTTCGTGGCCTTGCAGTTCCTCTTTTTTGACGGATAATGTGCCTCGAGTGACCCATTTCCAAATGGCCTTTGGAGGAAATTCAGCACTCCTTATCTGTAGAAAGCAGACATAGAACTACCCAGCCATGGATTTTCTTCCCTGCACACTCATGAGTGCCACTTGGTGAAAATAAACTGTAGATGGGAGCTAAAAGCTAAATATGAATGAACTAAATAATCAAAACAACATAGCATTTTAAGTTTGGAAGGCACATTTATTGTGAATATGTCTCCGTATGTTGGTTACATTGTCCACGGTGTTGAAAGAGAGCTGCGAGATTTAATTCAGGACATGTCGGCAGATTGGAGGATAACACAATGTTGGTAGATGGTGCCATCTAGTGCCCAAAAAATGCATATGCAAAGCTGAGTTTGAGTTATAAAAAATAAAAAAAATCAACCCATATATTATTTGGAAAAAATGTATTCAGCTCAAAAACTTTACAGAAAAAAATAAAATATTCTGCTTATAATAAGAGCTGCGTGGTAACAAAAGACACGTGAGTTACTTAATAAATTGAACTAACAATGTTGATTACTGTAGAAGACTGTTTGCGTCTAAACAGGCGCTAAATCCAGATCTCTCGTCAATCGACTCTTCCTCGGTCAGAAGGACTAGGGCGACTCCAACGGTGCAGCTCAAAAGTTTATTGATGTTTCGTATATGAGTGTGTGTGTGTGTGTGTGTGTGTGTGTATGTGTGTGTGTGTGGTCATATCATAAAAAACGCACACAGGTTTCGTACACAAAGGACCCAAGATAGATTAATGGTGGATGTCAGCGGATGCCACTTTCATGCCACCGAGCCACACAGTAGCACAGAAAAACAAGCCACTCAACTACGTGAAACGGAATCACAAAATGAACAGATGCATCTTGGGTAATGTAGTGCTAAACAAACAGACGGACTTTTAACAATTACAATTACAACTGACCAGTTAAAAAAGGAAAGAAAAGAAAAGAAAAAAAACAGAACACAAAATTCACAGTATTTAAAAAAAAAAAGAAATGTAAGTCACTGTAAAAAATACCAGTAAAACACACCCAAAGCAAAATTGAAGCTCACGGTAGAAAACTCTTCATTCCTTCTGCTTTCAAACGCGAAAGCTGGCCGATCTACCACTAGGGGGCGACAAGACATTATATTCTAAGTCCCAAATGCTCACATAGGATCTATCTATCTATCTATCTATCTATCTATCTATCTATCTATCTATCTATCTATCTATCTATCTATCTATCTATCTATCTATCTATCTATGTGTCTGTCTGTCTGTCTGTCTGTCCTGTACTATGAAGAAATATTATCATAGCTATTGTACTTTGTCACAAAAGGTAATACAATATTCTTATTTATTTCAAGTTTCAAGTGGAAAAAATAAACAATAACTATTTCTTTTTCACGTCACATTTCATGCTTGAGCTCCTGGTCAGTATTCCGATGTCAGCAGCAAAGGGGTTGTTTGGACAGGGCCAGCAAAAACGTTAGGGTGGCACAGTATGTATATTTAATTTGGGTGTGACGCTACTTTGGGCACCAAGATGAGTCTAATACAAGGCAACATAATTGCAGAGGGCAAAGTCAATATTCAGATTTTTGAAGTTAACAAAAAGGAAGTGTGTGGTAGCCATGTTGGATTTTGAGGTTCTTTGATTTTTACAACTTTGAATTTCGAATTTTTTTACCCATGAGAAATTTTTAGCTCATAATTCAACAAAACATGCCAATGTTTCTCATAAAAATGTTTTGTTTCATTTTAAAGTATAAAACACAAAGAACTGGAAAAAGTCCACTTCCTGTTGAGGTGCAGTTTTAAAATGTTGGTCCTTATGTTGATACTTTTACAAATGTCTCCTTACGGACGTGCCAACTCGAACACCGTTTCGCAAGGTCGCGGAATCCACTGTAACACCGGTGTTGTACCGAGAAAAAAAAAGCCCCCTGTCTGACACGCACTCGAACGCGCAGGCGCAGTCCTCGCTGCAGTTCACTGCGTTTCCGTAGCCAGCTCGCTACCCGCTGAGCGCTGGCTGGTGAGGCAGCTCGCCGACGCGATTGATCCCCCATCAAATAACGTTAAAGCTCGCCTCCTGAATGGCGGATTAAACACGGCTATCGGAAGGGACACTCTAAATCAATGCTTGTGACTCGGGCGCTTTTAGGGAGTGCGTTGGCAACACCCTCCGTAACATGTGAGATGTGCAGAGAAAGATATTAACTGTGCGTTATTTCGGCTAACTAGCTAGCAGCTACCCCCCGTCTCAATCCAATTAATGGTAGCTCGCTCGGTCTGTTTTCTTAAAGCGTCGCGTCTGTAACGGGGGTGGGGTGGGGGGGGGTGGGAAACATGAAGAAGTTTAACATAAGGAAGGTGCTGGACGGCTTGACAGCGGCGTCTTCTTCTTCCTCCTCCGCAACTGCTCAGCCGGGTACTCCCAGGGAAAACGATGTTGTCCAGGAGACTCTCCAGTCGGAACATTTTCAGCTGTGCAAGGTACGTCTCCCGTCAGAGAGAGCTGGCATTGACTGGACTGTATGTGTCGGATGCGTGACCCAACGTGAAAGTTGTTTTCGTCTGTATCAGCACGGCTCAGTGGGTGGAAAACAAAGTGTACCAACAGCATCAAAATCGCGAGGTTTAGTGTGAGCTATGGTGACATTAATGGGGGAATCAATTTTATTCATTGACTGAGTTGTATCCAGCACACTTAACCTTAAATCACTTTCCCTCCTCTGTTTAATCATTGTAAATTAGCTCCCTAGTGTTCTACTGCTCTACTTTAGGGTACAATGTTCACACTGGCTGCCTGTGGATTGCTGCAAGAGCTCTCCTCGTTGTTAAATCCCCTCACAGCATAATAATTCAGCAGTCTTTTGTGTTGTGATGAATGTATTTTTTTTCCAGCTGCACTTGGTATAAACTGGTATCTTGTTTTCCCAAGAAAGTAAAACTCCCACTGTAGTCAATGCATCTCTTATTTGCTGATCCCACGCTCATATGAATGTCTGCTGCATTTCAGCAAAGAAACAGCGGCGACCCTTGTTTGCATTTTCAGTGCATCACAAGGGGAATCTCCTTTAAGCCGACTCTATAAGACTTTCACACAATTTTGTTTTATATGTTTCACATTTTGTCACACTGAACTCATTGTACTTATTTTAGACCCACACAGAATGTTCCACAGTTGTGAAAATGTTACTTTTTTCAACTTTACATCCTCCTTTTGCTGCAGCTACAGCTGCAAAAGACATTTATTTTCTACTATGTTTGCAGACATTAGAAACTGAAATGTTTGCCCATCCTTGTTTGAAAAATAACTCACTCAGATTGGATGGAAAGTGACTGTAAACATCAGTTTCTCAATTGGATTTGAATATGGACTTGCAAATAGTTTACAGGGTTTCCCCCAGAAAACTTGCTACACCCGGTGCTCAGGGCGCTGCGCCAGTCATTCAGCCGCCCGCCATGTTTTTGAGTTAAAAAATGTTTAAAGTGGAGAGGAAATTTGAAAATAGAATTTGATAGTTATGCATTTTTGAAAGACTGGCAGATTAATACCTAAACATCAACTATAAAGTCTTCAAAAAAAAAGTCAATCATAAAAGAAAACTAATAAATGAACAATGCTAAGCCTGGTGGGGGCACAAGAAAAGCCTAGTGGCCCACCAGGCTTATAATACACTGAGGGAAACCCTGAGTTTATCTCAGCCATTTTTGTTTTTTAACAACGTCTCTATGTTTAGGTTTGTTGTCTTGAACCTGCAACCCATTATCAGGCCTTCTGTGGCCTAGACTGCTCTGTATTTAACTTTCATATTTCGCATCACACCCAGCAAAACGCACCGATTTGCATAAAATAGCAGAAAGTTCAAGGGATACTTTTTTTTTTTGCAAAGCGCTGTAAACATTGGTATTGTTTCACAGAAAAAAAAAAGAAATAACTTTTTGCTTGCCGTTTAGGATTTCCTCCATGCAATTTGTAAAACGTGCGGTTTAATGTTGGGAATATTTTGAGGGAAGCGGGCCGAGCGACGGACGTGCCGGCCCACCAGCTCCTTCCTCAGCTGGGAGAAGAGCAGGTCAGTTCCCCAGATTACGAGGCCGCGGCGTCACCTGTTGCGTAATCCCGATGCAGGCTGCACAAACCGCGGGCGGCCGAGCAAGGTCCTCAACCTGAAGTAATTGCGTTATAGATGCTCGGGGATGATCATATTTGAGCGGCTGGGCCGCTGAAAAGGTTCTGGAAATAAACCGCAGTTCAAACGATACAACCGTGCCAAATAATGACCCAATGCGCAACTGATTTTAGCCTCCCTTACGCCCCCCTGTTTTAGCTCTGCTGTTTAAATTTAGTGTAATTTGTTAGACAAATGGGGCAAACGGTGCACATTGATGGATTATATATCTTTGGGGATTGTGATAATGTATATTTTTTTTCCCCTCCACAATCCAGCTCTGGACTGTGTGAGAGATAATGGATCAGGCCGACTAGATGTCTGATATAAATTGTGCTTTCTCCTGCAGACCGTGCGTCATGGCTTTCCATATCAACCGTCCTCGATGGCTTTTGACCCCGTGCAGAAAATCCTGGCCGTCGGGACTCAGACCGGAGCTTTGAGGCTGTATCCTTTTTTTTTTTGTTTGTTTGTTTCATGAGGGGAATTGAAAACTGCTAAACAAGGAAAGCAACTGTTAAACACTACAGTGGCGTCTCAAGTTCCTCACACAAGGAAGCTGGCCTTCGACATTCCACGGAAAAGGGGGGGATTCACCGTCGCGGCTGACGGAATGAAAGAAAACGATCCCACACATGCTTGGGTCGCATTGCTCTGCAGCTCCTGGAGCAGCCGGGCCTAATTAGTGGTAGCTGTGCAGTTGCATGAAACCCCCCGCCCCTCCCAATAACCCCCTCCTCCACCATATGTTATGAAGCCAACCTCAACGGCTGTGCTGCCCAGTCGGTGCCAGGATGCCACTTCATATGGGCTGTAAACAGAACCGGACTTGCACGACACACCAACGCACGCAATCATTTGTGCTTTCGGGTTGTTGCTGAAGAATTCTGGTTTTTTTTGGTTTTTTTAATTGACCAATTACTGATTCTCACTGACTTTCCACAACTACTGCTCGTCCTCTGGGTCGAGGCGTTAGCACGCTAACTTTGGTCTTCCCTTTGTGATGATGTCCTAATCAGGGAGGCCCTTCTGCTTAGCTTAGATTTTCATTAGACCTGACGCTGTCCTGGTCTTTATCCACTCATCAGATTAAGAGAGTGTTTTGTTTCCGCGTGGCAACACACACACACACACGCGCGCGCAGCTACTATGTTGCCCCTCTTGGTGCAAGGTGAAGCTGATGGGATTACTGTCACTCAGGCAATTGGTCCATTTATCAAAAAGACGCGCTTTATCGATCCGCCTTGTTGGCGCTGGAGGTTGGAAACGCTCGCACGGCTCAGAAGACATGAGCCCGATGAGGTATCTACAAGCAATAAATGTCTGCTTTTACAAGACCTGTCTCCGCTATAGTGTTTTAATCAGCGGGTTACTGTAGACGGTTTCCTGCGCTTTACAGAGCTCGTTTGTGGCCGGCAGTGGCGTTGGATATCTAGAACTCTTCCAATATGTACTTGGTTTGTAGACAGCAGGCACAGACTGATTATCATTATCAAGGTATGGTTTAAAGGCATAGGGCAGTTGTGGTTTTAAAACCGCAGATATTTTTAGAGATGACCAGATCGGGGTCTTCCTGCCTACTACCTACAGCATCTTTTTTTAAATTTGCTTTTGAATGTGTTAGATGCCTAAATGGAAGAAAAAGGTGTAACTGGTCCAAATCCGAAATGACCTGAAAGAGAACCAGGTAACTGTTTTGGCTGAGGGAAGTCTGATCAGCTAAAGTTCAGGTTCTTGGCCAGTAATTACTTTGTTGTTTTCCAAACTTCAGACAGGCCCCATAAGTTTGTGTGGTCCACCAGGGTCCACTGACCCTGACAAGTTTTTTTTGTGTATGTGTGGTTTCCGGATCTGACGGTCTGACAGGACAACCCTGTCTGACCGTGACATTTGCTTTGCTCTTCTTAACTATTCGCGCTAAGACCGTTGCATGACTAATTTACCTAGCTAATATCACCTACTCTATAAGGAGCAGAAATAGAGAGATTTTTGCAAAATAAATACACATTTAATGTGATTATTCTATTGTTATGCTATTATTCTGTGTCATCAAAATAATGGAAAAGGAATCCGTTCATCTCAAAGATTCCCAGTTTCGTAATTGATTATCATAATGTGAAATTCTCACCCAGGCCCATGGTCGGAAGGCAGTACAGAAAAGCCTGTATTCTGCAAGTTTGTGTTGGGTCAGGTGACCGGTCACGCTAGAACTCAAGACTTTCAAGTCAGCTTTCGAAGCAGAAATATGTCACAGCGTCAGCCGACTTCTTTGTTACTTTGTTCTCATTTGGACCCTACGTGCTTTTGAAATGGCTGTGGAAAACAGTTTCTTCTCTTCCACATGTTGATTTGCACAATAAAGAAAACTTTCCACTCAGATGATAAATGATTTGACTTCCTGAGAAAAGCGGCTGATGGTGAAATCTGTGGTCTACCTCTTTGGCTTATCGAATGGGGAAGTCTTTATGTTAAGGAGGGATGACTGAAGTGTGTAAACTCCACAGGGACAGTGAGGAGAGACAGTAAATTCTGTTTCGGTTTGACAGAGTTCATTGTTTTCAATTCATTTCTGCACTGTAGGTTTTTCATATTTGTTTGAATCCATGATTGAATTATCATATGTACAACATAGGGCTGTGGATTGTCATTTTTCATTTATATGTTGGTAAAGTTTTGATCTAAAGCTGCCGCCAGAAGATGACGTCTTCTCATAATGGGCATAATTTCCATGTTTTGATGTTTAATAATTTATTTGAACTATTTTTCTGGAATTACATACAGTAGCTCTGGTTTTGTTTTTGTTTTTACTAGGAAAAAAAACTCCCCAAAAACATATGTGGTTTTGAAAACCATGCATTTTTCTCCTTCATACCACTCCTACACTTTTGAATTCTTTCAGTAAAATAGCAGAGAACTTTCCGGAGGCAGCAGAGTTTAGCGCAGACGTCCATCTTGTCTTGGTTTTAGTGAGCTAACGTCTCGGTTACTCTCAATTCACGGCCGCCAGAGATTATGGGTGGCTTCTTCGAAAGCTATAAACTAAAGCAAGACACTTTTTACTGTTATTGAGGCCCTGCTGTTCAGAAAGTAAAATATTTATGCTAAAAATCTAGAGCAGTATGTGCGTTAACCAGAGTAGAGGCTAGCTAATCGACCCTTGCTAACTAGCCAGATATTAGCTTTCAGTGTTGATTCATTAAGGGAATTCATCAAAGGGAAGAATGGCAATAAGCATCATTACTTAGTGCTTCTAACAAATACAACAGATGTTTATTTCATGTTTTGCTCTAGTCTTTTACCACTTTGTACATCTGTTCATTCTTACTTAATTTCTTTTTGTTTGTTTTTTTTGCATATCATTCCCCACAATATTAGCATCACAATATTCTGTTCCAGAATATTCAGTATTTGGTGACTCTTGTTGCTTAACGTAGCACAAAATGTTACTTAAGATGTTTTGGTTACTTGATTTAGAAACTGCAACTAAGTTATTTAATTGGCAAAAGTGGCCGACGTAGACAGAACAACTAACTCAATAATAATAAATATAATAATAATAATAAAAGACCATGTTGAAGGGGAAAATTTGAATACATTTTATTTTTTCTCTTGTAGCTGGACAGCTTATCTGGGTTCTGTTCACAAGAACCCGGAGCAAAAAGATATCTACTCTGTTTAGCGAAGTATCTGTTTACTTCCTACAAGTCCTATCTTAGTATCACAACGTGCAACAACATGACCGCATGCTTTCCTGATATTGTGCAGCCCTGTCGGCGACATTATTATATATAGTAATATTATTTCTGCAGCAGCATTGTGGTCATTTTTGGTTTATGGATATATCGGAGCCTCTGCACAGCTGCATCATTACATTGTAGTATGTTGCATCATCAGATCAATGGCTTAGAGAAATTATTGGTGTAAAACTGTAGACTGTTTCATATCCCAACATGATTAAACAGAAACTTGCAGATTAGTCTTTTGCTTAGAATCGAAATGATTCGAAACTCATGCAAGAGCTTTGGTGCTCAACACGTTTTAACCCAGTGAAAAAAACCAACAGTAGATATTAGGGTGATGTGTTACTTCCACAGCATTAGCATTAACGCAACAAACTGAGAAACTGACTTTGAAACTAGGATTTCTGTTTAGGGATTAATTCCTCCCGAGTCCCAAACCACTGGGAGTTGATGTATGTCTCGCAGCAGGTGGAAGATGGACACTTTACTTTTGCAACTTGTTGGGGGTTTACTTTGTCTTCGCCATTTGAGAAAAGCAGAACATTTTTAAACATGTCTTATTAATCCAGCAGTGCAATCCATGCACCGCTTAATGAGAGGAATGTTTAGAATGTTTTGCTTTCCTCCCACTAAGATACACTGCTCAAAAAAATAAATGGAACACTTAAACAGGTGTTTAACACTTAAAGTGTTCCCTTTATTTTTTTGAGCAGTATATTATGTTTAAATGGGAAATTACAAGGTTAATAGTGAGACCAGTGGTTGTTTTCTTATATGCGCCTGTGTTTTTAAAAACGTAAAAAGTAAAAATACACTCCGTAGTTTGTACTTTGGCTTTAAACGATAGTAGGAAGGAAGTTTGAAAAGAGGGCTGCCTTTGCTCACCAGCGTGATAAAATCTAGTTTTGAGGTTTGTCTTAGTAATTTCCTGCTCGTCTAGAAAGTGGCTTTGCTCTGCAGCACTATTAACCTACATTAAAACAGGAACAGGTTAAACTAGTACAATACATGCTTCTAGCGTGCAAAAGGACGGCCGGCGCTAACCTGCAATGTAAGCCCTGTGGCCTATGAAGCAACCTCTCAAGTTGCCACAAACATCCTCATTACTTAAACTATTCCTCTGCTCTTATTTAAATTTGCCCAGAGGATATAAAACTCCTCCTCCTCTCTGGACTGAGTACGGCATGATTCCCATTAATAATCCTGACAGCTAACAGGGAGCTAAAACCAAACGGAGAGGTCAAGGGTCAGGACGAGATCTGCTGGCAGCAGCTCGGAACTGGCGCCAGCTTAAAAGTCTAAAAGTCTGTGTTTGCCTCTCTGCTTGTGCAGAAGGGATGCCTAACGCTGAGTAGTGTGTTCTGTAACCGTCTCCTGCCACCCCACCTTAGTTTGCTTAAGGAGCCCAGCGCTTGTTTGATTGCAGCTCAGTTAGATCGGCTCGCACGGTTTTAGCCGTCGCTGCTTAAACACCACGGAGGGCTGAAGGTGCCACGATCCAGGAAAAAACCAGATTGTTTATGTAAATACATGTTGTTCCAGTAAAGCTGTAATAAAAATTAACTAAATGAGTAATCAACACTTAAAATTCCTAGAAAGCTCTCTTTGTGCTTCACTCTGTGACATCATGTCCTGTATTTAACGTCCAGCTCTTAAGTCAATTACAGAAATGCAACCACGCAACATTTTTAATGTTATTCTTTGTTTGAACTCGTCAAAAGTTTAGATATGTTTTGTATGTTCTCCATATTATATTTGTTTTCTGGTGGAAACAAATGCATACACGCACCTTCTAATGTCCATCTATTGTCTATATTTGCTTATCCTTGGATCATAGGATGTGGCTGATCATCGTTTAAGTGTTTTTTGTTATTTAGTTCAAATATTCTGTGTTGGAGTCCACCATGAAATAACTAAACCGTTCATATTTTCATAGACCTGGATATTTTATTTGCCATCTGGTAGATTAACTAATGGCGGCCTTGGTTGTAGTATCGCTAACTTCATTCATTCACTTTGACTAGTAGCGCAGACAGAAAAAATAAAACATATATCACATGTACATTTCAATGAGTATTTTTTATATTATTGATTCATTTAGAAAATGTATAAAGATACCTTAAGCATTTTGTTACCAATTCTAAATGACTTTGTTCAATAAAATATCATTCCAAAACAATAATGTAGCAGAGAAACAATAAAACATAAACATTTACTTATTATTACATATTCTAATATGTAATGAATTAAAATTGAAATGTAAATAACTAGACATACGTCTGTGTATATTTGCTTTCACGAATTAATTTTTTAAAATCTATTTTCATCTATGAAGTATTTTTTGGATTCCCTGGATCTTTTTGAGCACGGATCCTGACCAAAAATGAATTTCTTGCAGATCACACCAACAAAATACTTTGTTTTCACAACCATATCAGTCCAGAGCTTCTCTGTGTGATTAGATCTAACACCATTTCCCCGTACTGTTGTGAAAGCTTTCACAGACCAGTTTTACCAAACACAGATTGAAACAGAAACAGCACATTAACACAGACGTGTTAAGCAAGTCTCTCTGACGTTAAAGCTAGCAGTTCTCTCTCTCTGGTTTTATTGGTACATTTGTGGCTTCCCTGGTTTATTGTTTTTCACAGGCTCTTTTCAGGAAAAGTCACATTTTAAACAGCCTTTTTTTTGTGTATTCAGGATCCATTCCACTCCCATCCCTGCATCGCCTTTGTAGGCAACTCTTCCTTACTTTTCTTTGACTGAGCCAACTTTTAGGTTCGGCCGTGCAGGTGTGGAGTGCTACTGTCAGCATGAGAGCGGGGCTGCTGTCATCCAGCTCCAGTTCCTCATCAATGAGGTGCGTTGTCATCGCCGCTGCATTGTACTCAATGCTCTTTTTTTTTTTTTACTTCTTCTCTCAGTCAATCCATCTCTTGTCTCTTTATCTCTTTTTCATTTTCTTTTTATAGTAGCCCCTGTTAATAGTGCTTTTAAACCCCAATTAAGCAGTAAGGCTACTGATGCAACCTCTCCTGTTATATTTTGTAAACATAAAACAGTGAGGGAAGCCAAGCCATGTGAGCTGAATGCTAAACATCCCTCTGTTTGTCAATGTCTCCACAGGGGGCGCTGGTGAGTGCCTTAGCTGATGACAGCATCCACCTGTGGAACCTGAGGCAAAAAATTCCAGCTATCCTGCATTCTCTCAAGTTCAACCGGGAGAGGTACAGAAACGTGTTCCCCTGCGCAGCGCTCTGTGATATGTAAACAAAACTTAGATGCTGCAATCACAGCCTTCTTCGTTGGTAAAGCTTTGTGATGCGTTGGCAGTAATTGTATGCCTTATTTCAAGTTCCTTGTTTGAAAACTTCAACATGCAGTGAGTTTGATATTTCATGCTACATGTTGAGTCACACATCAGTCCCTCCAGAAAGTTGTGACATTGCAATCGCAACTAGTAATGAAATCATTTGAAAATTTTGCAATTTTAGCCAGTCATTGCACCTTTTTCGCAAGATCCGACCAATCACCATGCTTTCTGTGTTTACTTCTTTTCTGGCCAATAACGGCAAGGCTGCTGAATTTTGACCAATCGGCTTAGCCCTCTTCTAATTCAACTTCCTGTTTCACAATGTTGCTTGAAAAACGAACCTGCAAGATGAAGGATGTAACATTTGCCATTTTTTAAACATTTTTTTGTTTAGGTTTTTGCAAAAACCATTTTGAGATGTTTTGTAGGATTTGGTAACACTGCGTGTACAGTTAATTTTCACTTAAATGACCAATATGGATTTTTTTGACTCCTCAGGACATAATTTTATTTTTATTAAAGTCCTTGAAAATGTTATTTTCACTTGAACTACTGTATTTTCTGGACTTTTGTTTTCATAATTTGGCTTTGGCTAGTGACTTGTACACCAGAGAAATACGGTGATAACTGTTAACATTCTGTCTTTTTTTTTTGTGTGGAAAAGTTATGTGCATCAATTTAAAATTTTTTTGTAAGATCATGTCATGTCAAAAAGGTAGCTTAAAACATTGCAACTTTGGCCGCAACGTTTTGAAAAAAATAAGCAATGTTAGGCCGCAACAATCGCAAAAAAACATCGTGACATCCTGGTGGGACTGACGTATAGTGAGCCTTTATCTCTAGCAATTTGTATTTATATGTTTAACTTATTTTTAGACTTTTTATTGTGAACCTGATGTTTTTTTCCAAATGTTATATGGAAGTTGTTTCTAATATTAAAAAAGTAACATCTTGCTGTATTTCTACCACAGTTTCCCAGGTTGGCAACAATCCACCTCAAACACTATTTCTCGTTGTTTTGCTGCATCTTTTAAAATTCCCATGGTCTTTGAAAGCCCCGTGAGACGTAAACGGAGATGGCAGAGGGGATGTGCGTTTAAAAACGCAGCATCTGCACAATCAGTACATCCTATACTGTAAAAGTGATGTACGGCCCGGTGCGTCCTTCGCCCTGGTCGAGAAAAGACAGCAGTATTTATTCTGCTACTCCTCCCCACTGAGTTATAAATAGTACGGGTTCATTAGTGTGACACAGTGCAAGGCCTTTGTAATTAAATTCTAGTCATTCAACGCTCCTTCCAGTTGGACCAGCGTGATTAGGGACAAGCTGGGGCCTTTTGATGGCTCTGACTCATGGGATAATGAAAAGCCTGCTGCTGATGCATCCTGATCTCTTGCAGAATCACATACTGCCACCTGCCCTTCCAGAGCAAATGGCTGTACATCGGCTCAGAGCGAGGAAACATCCACATCGTCAACGTGGAGTCCTTCACCCTCTCAGGCTATGTCATCATGTGGAACAAAGCCATCGAATTGTGAGTCTGTGCTCCACGACGTTCTTCTCTCTTCCTCACCCTTTTGTTCTATTTGCATATCTCGCTGTCGCACCGGTGCAGCCGACACTCAACCAGGAAACTCCATGATGCAGAGGAATGTGACTGGCTGTGCAGTCGCTGATATTGTGTCCTGTAGAGCTGATAATGCCGTAGCGCCGATCAAGTGGGGCTGCAGCATAAGGGTGGTGATTATGCTATGCCAGGACTTGTTGTTGGGACTCCTGGAAGTGTTTGCTGCCTGATGACAGGAAGTGCCCTCTTGATAACCCCAGTGACCTAATCCTGTGACCCAAACACTCACTGTGATGATCACAGGTTTACATCTTATCCTTTACTCTTTTTTTTAATTTTTTTATAAAGTGACTTTTGACAACACAGGGTTTCCTGTAGGATTTTTGTGACACGACGCTGCTGATTAAATACCAAAATCAGGAAGCTTTCAAATTGTATCTGAAACATTTACTGACGAAGGTAAAACTATATTAAATAACTACGTCACTGTTAAGATTAGGATCAATTTCACAGCCTTGAACTGAAAAATGCATTCAACTTAACCTTCCTTAGCTATCTTTCTTCTGCCTTTTCTCTCCCTCTATTTCAGACTATCATCTCTAGTTTTGCTTCACTCCCGAGAGCAGCGCACAGTAGCCAGCATCGGAGACAGACATGCAATAGCCGACTTTGTTGGTGTTTCAAACTAAAGTAAATTTTAACGTTTCGTGTGGCGACTTTTATTTTGCAACCATCAGTTACACGGAGAGGAAACCCTGCAGCGTTTTAGTAAAATTTGATCTCGGTCTTGGTAAATTCACCATCGGAAACTTTGCTCGCCGAACTACTCCTGAAAAATGAAAACTTGGGCCTGTCGAAGTTCTTTTCAAGTAATTTTTTTTTCTTCCCCCAGCGTGCCCACAAGCGAGCTAAAGAAATAGATTTTTAGACTGTGACTGGCAGCCGAAATGAGTAGCAGACACCAACGTGTGTGTTTGAGTGCGAGGCTGCAGGTGAAATCCGATGAATTGCTGCTTTAGATCTGGGAGTTGAAAGTGTCAGAGCAAAGTGTGCCATCCGTGAAGGAAACAGCCACTGAAGATGGGAAATGATTTTTGCCTCGCCGCTTGTGAAAATGGAAAAGAGAAGATGTAGTGTGAAATGTGAAAGATAACTCACAGTCATTTCTTTGCAAAAGGCTTGTCAGATCTCTGACAGAAATGTCTCTTTCTGGGCTTTTTAGCTCCGTGGCTCGCCTCTCTTTTCTTATGCTGCTACTTATTAAGTGAAGGAGCTCTGCTAGTAAAATAATTACAAAGTTCTAACGTCTCTTCATGTTTGGGAAAGTTGATAGTTATGACATAAGTTTGCAATTTTGCCTTTTTGCACCATTGCATTTGACCTGGATTACCACTGTTAACTTATATTTAAAGAGTGGAGCTGTGAGTTTAAGTAAACGGGGTCAACTGAAATATTCCTTAAGCTATGTGAGTAATTATGTCCATTGTTTTTTTAAGATTGTGCTTTGACATGTTAAGATGTATCGAAGGTATCAGCATCCCTTTAAAGATGCACACAAAAGCCTTAGAGTACGTTGTTCTTAGGAAATTAGTGATTTAATTTCTTCAGTGCGAGCTTTTGAATTTTTTTTTTCTTTCTTCCTTTTTACTTCCTTTTCCATATTTGAATGTTCATTGCATATTTGCAAATGAATATTAGCATGTTGGAGAAATCCTTTAATCTCCCGTGGCAACCATTCAGCTGTGAAAAATGACGAGGTGGACTTAGCTCCGCCTTCGGCAACGAAGCTCCTCCTTGGACCTGCAGTTTCCTCACAGAGCATCATCAGTCAAATTTCTTTCAAGTCATATTTGATCAATTTAGCATTTTTATAACAACAGTTATAAAAATGGCACTATGTAGCAGAAAAATACATAATACTTTAATTTAATTTAAAAAAGAATTTTGTGAACCTATGCAATTGCACAAGTATGTACAGTTTAAGATTTTTTTTTATGCATAATGTGCATTATTTGCCTTGACTCTTTAAAAGACTGATATTTATTGCATTTTCTCATCCGATGAATGCCATCTAGCCTCTGCAGTTTATCAATTAAATCGAGCACTATTTAATTTTAGGCCTTATTTTAACACATGAACACCACTTTCTTATTCAGAACATTTATTTCAACTTTCCAAAACAATTTCCTAAACTGGCAAAACATCCAACATATGTAATGTTTATCCCAGTAGAAATATAAATAAAAAATTGCAATATTGTTTTTGTTTTTTTCCCAATATCGTGCAGCTCTAATAAGTTACGGCAGACTTGCTACTTGTGCAAAGATAGAACTTTTTTGTGCAGCCGTCCTAATCCTGACAACCAGAGGTGGGCGTATCATCGCCGGAGCCTTCAGTCAGCAGCTATCTTAATGAATACGCAGCGGAGATTGCTTTTCACTTACAGAGAACTGAAGGCACAACAAGCCACAAACAGGCTGCAGCCCTTCAAGCATTTCATTAAAGAACCTTATTGTCCATACACACCAAAGCCTCTGATTAATAACGGATTCTTATGTAAAGTCTGAAAAGTCACCCTTTTTTTTTTTTTTGTCAGAAGCTAAGAATCAGTCGGGTTTTGAATGCGGTTCGGACTCATTTACGACGGCGTGCAGACACTTTTATCCTGGTAGTGTGTGCCGTCTGCGTGCTTTCATCGTGCCAGCTGCCTGTTTATGCCGAATCCTCATTAGGCGGCGGCTGGAGTTCATCTTCTGGTCTTTCTCTTGTTTTTACTCACTGCGACATCTCTGTCTGTGTTGACTCATCAGCAGCAATGAGATCATTAGCCACCGGAGCCAGACCACACTCAGAGGCAGCAACACGTTCTTTAGGCCAAATCTTCGCTTTCCTCCGTGCCCCTTACTGCGTTGCCTCGGTGATCCTGTCTCCACGCAGCATAATCTCCCACAGACCCCCATACTCGCTCTGTTTCCCTCTCTTGTGTCATGTCTCTTTCTGTAGTCCACTGGTGCTTTTTTTTTTTCTTACCAGGATATTTTGTTTTACCTTTGTCCAAGCCAGTCAGTGTTGCTCGTTATTTTTTTTTTTTCCTTCACCTAATTGCCTCATTATCTGAACTAGGCTTATGAAAGCTGCCACAGTTTCTCTGTCAGTGTCTAGCTCTAAAATGTAAGATACACATCATATCTGACCATGCTTCAAAATGTTCGTAGATTGCTTTAAAATGCATGCTGCTGTTCTGTTGCAGATCCACCAAGACGCACCCGGGGCCTGTTGTGCACATTAGTGATAACCCCATGGACGAGGGCAAGGTAACTATAAATTAAAACAGCCATCAATTTAAAAGTGTGTCCAAATCTATTTTATCTTAATATCTATGTGTGTATTCTGTATATTTATAATTGTGTGTAGTTTATCCATCATTGTCATTCATTTCTTAGTCATTGAATTGCATGAAACCACCCTTCTGGATTTAAGAAGGCATCTTTTTTATTTTTTTTGTTTTGTATTTTGGGATACATGTTTTTGACTTGTTTTACTGCTGTACAGCACTTAGGTCTGTAAGTATGTTTTGTAAATAATCTGACATTGACAGTTTTTAGCGTACTATAAATGCTGTAGCGCTTCTAACAATCAGTTGTAAATCATAAAAAATTTTATTAAAACACTTTAAATGTTTGGGTTTCTTTTGGAAATTTTTCCTAAAACTGTTCTTTTTTCCAAGTCAAATAATAGCATATTTTATTACTTTTCATGTCATAATGTAGGTCCTCAACTCTAAAGGTGCATTTGTGGAACGTCAGGGATAAAATCCTGTTTAATTTTGCTTTTTTCTCTTCTTATCCAGCTTCTAATTGGATTTGAGTGTGGGGTCGTGGTGTTGTGGGATTTGAAGTCCAAGAAGGCTGACTACCGCTACAATTATGATGAGGTAAGGCATTTCCTTTCACTTTCGCTCAGTTCTTGTGAGCGAACCGGTTCGGTCCAGGGTTCTGCCTCCCAAAGCGTGTTTGGACTTGTTTCGTTTCCGTCTGAACAGCAGCTCCCAAATAGTTTGAGTCACAAAACCTGAAAGATCTGCTTGTCAGTGGAATGGCTAACAGAAAATAAAACAAGATTGGAAATCGTTGAGCAAACGGCATAGGAACTAATTACCTCCCTTTGTAATGACCAACAGGCTTTTACATCAACACACCTTGAAGGTTTTCAATATTTTGCCTCGACGTATTTTAATATATTTTGTGTAATAAACCAGCACAAAGAAGTCTACAATTGTGGCGTAAAAGGGAAAACATACTACACTTTCAGGCTTTTGGTAGTGTTCATGTTTTTTCCAGTGTGCCGTGAGTTTGTATTTAGTCCCCTTTACTCTGACGTCCCTAAGTAAAAATATAGTTCAACCAATTTCCTGTTTAGCTCAGAGTTTACCTCTTAAGTAATTTAATTTCAATCTTAATCCAGACATTAGAGAACATTAGTGAAAATCATCATGAAGACGTTATTTTCTAGTTTTTATCACTGAGATAGTATTGAATATCAGTTTTCTGATTTTATTTGTTTTAAAAAAATTGTGCATTTTTGTGTTCCTCTAAAGCCACTTTTTTGTGGATGTAGTGTTATCAAATGTAAGAAATCTGGCAGTCTGGTTACTTTTGCAATGAACTGTATGCAAGAAGATGTCCACCACCACTTCTAAAAGTGCAACAAACGCCAATAGAGAACCAAATTCTGACTTTCCATTTGGTGGAGCACAATGTTACACATCCTATCGATGTGTCTCTGTGTCTCTCAGGCGATCCACTCGGTTGCTTGGCACCACGAGGGGAAACAGTTTGTCTGCAGCCACTCCGATGGCACTCTGACCACGTGGAATATACGCGCCCCGGCCAAGCCTGCACAGATCATCACGCCACATGGTAGGAGCTGTCGCACACACACATGCATACACAGACGGCATGCAGCAAGGCATGTCATGTGTTGAGAGCATCGATTCTATAAAGTTCTGAAACTGCTCCTCCTGGCTACTAACAGGAAAGCAGCCTAAGGATGGAAAAAAGCCAGAGCCGTGCAAGCCTATTCTAAAAGTGGAGTACAAAACTACAAGAGCTGGGTAAGTGTGATGGCAGAAAGCTCCCACCCTTCCTGTGTCTGCTCGCGCCTGGATCCATATCCTGTGTTCAGAGGCGCCTTTCCTGTTGCTCTGCATAAACCAAACACATCAGTTTGGAGGACGGTGTCCTTATTGTAAATGGAAAGCTGGAAAGGTGCCTATCATCAGCGTTTGTGCTCTCAGAGGTTGTGTTTAGATTATGTAATGAATGATGTTTACTTGTGATTAGTTGTCACATGCTTTATGGTAGTCGTGTTGTGATCACTTTTATTGGGGAAGTGGTTTAATAAAGCAGTCAAAAAAATTCTTTAAAAGTCTTAAATTCATCCATTTGAAATTAAGGCATTAAAATGTCTTAAATTCTCTTTAAAAGAAAAAGTTGGTCTTAAATACATTAATCACAGGTCTTAAATGTAATTATTTAACATTTTAATCTTATATATTCTATGTAGTTTTCTTTTTTCTCAAGGGAACTGCTAAACTTTGAGTTGTACACAGACATCTTCACAATGTTTTGTGACTAAATGTTGTTGTGGCTATCGGTAACTAGCTGGTAATATACCCTTGCTTGCTAGCTAGTCAGTTAGCTTTTTTTTTTTTACATCCATCATGGGTATGTGCGAACTTATCTCCAGTTTGCTGGATGATGTTCATCTTAGCCACTGGCTCACTTCTGTTTCCAATACATGCCATTTATTTATTTGTGATTTTCGTTTGTTTTCTATCATGTTGCAGGTCTTAAATTTCATTCATAATGGTCTTTAAAAGTCTTAAGCTTAAGTTGCATGTAAAAACCCTATAAAGAGGAAATGGACACTTTGCTATGTCAAGGTCAAAAAGTAAAAAAAAAACAGAAGAAAACTTGAACATCCTCACAGAAAGTGATCTAGTTATCTCACTTTTTTCCTCAGGTATTTGAGGACAGGGATTAATTAGTTGTTATGATTAAAAAGTAGGATTTTCCTGAAAAAGGGGCCAGACACTCTCAGGAGAAGGTGCAACAGTAAATTTTGTCCCTCCTCACCCATTTACCACTGACACGACCTGGTCCTTTTAATATTTACAACAGTCCTACTGTAACAGAGCGAGCCGTAAAGTTTTTGCCGTTACCAGGGACCCGTTCATGGTTCTGTCCGGAGGGCTGTCGTACGACACAGTGGGGAGGAGAGCCTGTTTGACCGTGATGCACGGGAAGAGCACTGCCGTCCTGGAGATGGACTATCCCATTGTAGATTTCATAACGCTCTGCGAAACTCCATATCCAAATGGTGAGTCGTGAAACCTGTCCGCAGCAGACTTGCTTCATTTCCATTAAAAGTCACAGAACTTCAAGCATTTATGTTCATATTTTGCTCTCATTCTTGCCAGACTTTCAGGAGCCTTACGCTGTGGTGGTCCTCCTTGAGAAGGATTTAGTTGTAATAGATCTTGGACAAATTGGGTAATAATTTACTGTCTTTAAATGTAAAACAATAGAAAAAAGAAGTTGTTGTATTCTAGGAATGTGTATAATTTCTCTCTGCTGGGTTCGATATAAGAACACAAAAGACATGTTTCGAGTATCATTATGATACTTTTGACTTTAACTAATGACTTATGTGTACTGTTGAATAAGTTCAACAAATAGTTTTTGCCTCAACAAAACTATGTCCAAAAGTTTTTGCCAAAAGGAAAATAACTACATCACCACAGAGACATTGTTCTGTGATAAATTTCTACCCTAGTAGAAAAACTAATCTGTTTTTAGTGGGTAAAATTAACGGAAACCCAATCATGTAATAATGCACGAGTGTAAAAATGACGAAAAGATTTCTGCTGTGGAAACACGCCTCTAATGAGTGGAGCTGCACAGGTCACAATGGGAATTGGATGATTTCTAGCTCACTAATCCTTGACCAGTGATCAGTTGGAAAATCAAAAATCTGATCTTTTTCCAACAAGGCTGGATTTTTGTTAAGGTTTGGCTGCCATGGCAACAATAACCTTTTGTGTGGAAGCTGTCACTGGTTGAAGAAAACTTGAAATTAACGTAGCTCTTTTTAAAATCAGTAAGGTATTAATTTCATCAGAAGAAGTACGTATTCAAAGTTACATTTCTTTACTATAACACGTTAAGGCTGCAAAAGAGTGAGAGAGAGCAAGGCTTTGAGTAGCTAACAGAAAATTTGTTCTGATATTTTTAACTTTTAACTTCTGCCTGTCATTGAAAATTACAGATTTGGTAATGTTGGCAGCTCTTTGTGCATCTTATATGCAATTAAGCAATTGAATAATTCTCTTTGTAATACACACAAAAGAATGCTGTCTTAGTAATGCTAACCCCGCTAATTGCTAGGATGCTAAAGCCAGTTTAGAAGGTGCTCAGTCATTTTGCTTTTGTTTTAAAATATTCCTAAGCTGCTGTTTTACAGCAACTGCTCACACAGCGACACTAGTTGTGAAGATTATAAGAGAAATGAGAAATAGAAGATTTAACATTAAAAATACAGTATTATTAAGCAAATTTCAACATCTGTCAGAAAACTTTGATCGGTGCATCTCTAACTTTCTTTCATCTGTTCTCATTTAAATATACTTTTAAGTTACAGTTGTGTTAAAATAAAAAGAGCGGGGATCAAATATAGAAATCATTACTTTATTGGCATCAATGACAAAGTTCAATTATCAACAAACCCAAGCAGCATTAGATCACGCCACGCAAACTCCTAAACTACCTTGACACATAATATTTTCCTTAAGTTATTTTCACACGTCAACAGTTTTTGTTTATCGTGACAGGTATCCGATATTTGAGAGCCCCTACCCTCTCTCCATCCATGAGTCACCGGTGACGTGTTGCGAGTATTTTGCCGACTGCCCCTCTGAACTCATTCCTGCACTTTACTCTGTCGGCAGCCGGCAAAAGCGACAAGGCTACAGCAAGAAGGTGATTTACTCCTCTTTGTTAAACCGACCTGAAATCGTCTCTCCCATTCTAGCGTTTGGGTTCGGAGACATGGTGTCTAACGGGAAGGCAGCAAGAGAGAGAAATCTTGTGGCAGATACAGTAAATAATTTGGCCTGAGTCAGACGGGTAACGATCATAATTTAATCAGTTTTCTCCTTTTTACAGGAATGGCCCATTAGTGGTGGAAACTGGGGCCAAGGCACACAGACTTACCCAGAGATTATCATCACAGGGTCTGTAATTATTGACCAAATTAAACAATCTGTTAGTGTTTGCCTTTCATTTCTGAAGTTGCAACTTATGTAGCGTTACATTTCTTTCCCGGTTCTCTTCAAAAACAGGCATGCCGATGGGTCAATCAAATTTTGGGATGCTTCTGCATGTAAGTGTTTCTTCTCTGATTGGTCATACACACGTAGTCCAAAAAAAAAAAAAAAAAAAAAAAACTGAACACTTGTTACTAGATTTCAATTCACAAATATAGCTGGAACAAATGGCTAGTTAAATCAAAGGTATTGTTTGTCTGATGTCAAAGTAATGCTGTTTTTGCTTTATTTTAGTTTTTATTTTTAACCAGAAATGCAGGATGTGAAAATATTCACGCACTCTTTTAAGAAATCACCGGTAAAAGCTTTTCCACCGTTCCAACGGCTTATAAAGACCCAGCTTTAAGTCTGGCACACAAACCGTGTTTTGACTTTGCAAAGGCTGCAATGGATAAAGTAAACTCTGCGGTGGATAGACGAGTGGGGGGGGGGTAGTCCAACCTAAGTGCTGTGGCTTCACTCACTGTCAACCATTGCAGTGAAAAATATTGCCTTGGAGGTTTGTCACCCCCACACACTCTTCCTTTTGTAAATGGCAAACCTTCAAAATGTAACTGCAACATAACAAAAGAGAAAACAAGATCTTTCAGAATCCATTTGAATCGGGGTTTGAAACTGGAGATTTTGTGGGAAAGTAGGTTCCCAACTTCAGACTTAAATATTCCAGAATCTGAGTAGAACAAGCATGTTAGATTTCATGAAAAAGCCAGTTTTTGCTTTTAAATGTATTGAGTAACAAAAAACGTCACCAGAAATGGTCAGATTGATGCCTTGTTCTGATTGTAAACAACAAAGCAAATTTTTTTATCTACTATTTCTCAAGGGCATCATTAACCTCATGTATCTTTTTCTGAAACTGCTGGTAGTTAGCTGTAATCCTCTCTCGTTCTATGTTTTCAAAGTAATGCTTCAAGTGCTGTACAAGCTGAAGACTGCCAAGGTGTTCGAGAGGGCCCGGGGTAAGGAGGAGAAGCCGAGCACCGACATCGTGGACGAAGACCCGTTTGCCATCCAGACCTTGTTCTGGTGTCCGGAGAGCAGGATGCTGTGCGTGGCTGGAGTTTCTGCGCACGTCATCATCTACAGGTTCAGCAAACAGGAAGCCACCACTGAAGTTGTTCAGGTAGATGCATGAGAACCAATCCTTTATCACTACTTTCCATTTCTGGCTTGCAGTGGCTCCTGTACTGAGGACGCTCAAATTTTATGGATACTTGGGATGCAAATAATTAATCAACTTATGATTAGCTGTCGATTTGCTTATTAGATTAAAATGAGTTCCTATCAATTAACTGATGATGTCCGCCAGTTTGGCCGCCATCCAGCAGAGGGAGCTGCTGGTCATCCTTAAGCGGAGCCAGTTGATACAGAAACAAAGATGGCGGGGCCATACCAGAAAAAGAAGCAGTCCAAATAGAGACCGGTGTGGGATACAAAATATACTTTATGTGGTTCCGTTTTGAAATATGAACAATTAGTTTATCTTCTACGAAGGCGAGGATGTGATGGAAAGGTAGAGAGCGTAACAGAGAAAAATTGCAACATGATGGAAAAACATGATGCCAATAAGAAAGGTTGATTTTTGAGGTTCTGTCATGAACTACATGGAGCGAAGTTTTAATATTCCTTCAGGAGAAACCACAGACGGTACATCTCTGTTCGTGGGGGATTAAGTGTTTCTCATATTTTATTCTTTTCATATTTTATTTTTCTACTTAGCAACCTTAGAGGTTCCTGTTTTATTATGTATTATAACTATGTCTAAGTTTACCAAAGACATTTTCTGTTTATTCAGTCTCTACTTAACAGTGCCGACTCAAAATAGTGTTAAAATCTAAAGATTTTTTCTTTTAAATTCAACATGAAAAATTTAGTGTTGTACAAAGACAGTCGACCTTATTCATACAGGAGAAAATTTGGGTTTTCAAGAAAATGGCCATTAGTCGATCGATGACTTGCATCCTTAATACATGAAGTTACTTTTAATTTGTGTGTTTGTTTAAATTTTCTTGCAGTTTATGAAAATCTTGCTTTGTAATCCTGCAAGTAAGAAAGGATGTTTTTGACTCAAGCTCTCCTCTTCTGTCTCGCGTTCAGCTGCTGGAGGTTCGGATGCAGAGCGAGTTCAGCGAGGCCGACTCCCCCGATCCGGGGGGAGAGCAGACCCCCACCCTGCCGACCTCCGCAGCTTCCTCCAGCCCTCAGGAGGCCGAGCCCCCGAACCAGCTCACTGCAGGTGTCAACTCCTCCGAAGGAGCCAGAGACAATATACCATGCCTTCAGTACGCACAGTTTTGTTTGTTTGTTTTCTTTTTAAGCAAAAATCCTTATTTTTACTACATGGTTGATGTCTTTCCTGCTTAAAACAAATGCCGTCAACAAACTCATAAAAGGCGATGCAGTCATCAGATGACTCCCTCTGGAGGTCAGTGGTGAAATGATCCCGTCTATAAAGAAATGTTAGAAATAGTAAAGATGTCTCGACAGTAAAAGGCGGAAGGGGGAATGAGGAGATTTAGTCGTGAGTGTGGCCTAACCCTGCGGGGGAGAAAAAGAGGAAGGATAATTCATGGTGGTGTAAAGTGCAGCCTGCTGTCTCATCCCGCTGTGTGTTTGATGCAGGGTGCGGAGCTCCCCGCTGAAGCAGTCTCCGGGCTACCAGGTGGAGCTGGTGGTCCAGCTGGTGTGGGTGAGCGGGGAGCCGCCTCAGCAGATCACCAGCCTGGCAGTCAACTCCTCCTTCGGCCTGTAAGTGTTCACGCATCACATCACGTCTCTGCATACAGTCCCTGTGTACGTCCTGCTCGAGTATGGCATTTATTTTGAATTAAAATACAGAGCAGAGCACAACCAGAAGACCTGAGAGGTCTGGGAGGATGATACAACAGGAGCAGATCTTTAATGTGTTGTAGCACTAAGCCGTTCAGTCATTTATAAACTAACTACAGTATTTTAAAGTCTTCTCTCTGAGCTACAGGGAACCAGTGTAAAATAAGCCACACCCACTAACTTAACAAAAAAAGTGTACACATATGTAGGTTTCACTTATCTGTAAGCCGCAGGTATCCATGTTGTAACATAATACATATTCACAGAAAGATATATATGCATATTTTTTTACTTTTTATGAAATATGTACCAGTAATATACAAATGCGTACCGTAAATGCTTTTTCCGGACAGTCCGTTTAACATGGCGGCTTGAAAAAAAAGTCATTGATTCCTATCTTCATTTTCCTCCTGCGCACCAAATCCACTGAAGTTGTCTTCTTCTTTGTTGAAATTAAACTGCCATGCACACTTCAATTTGTTTTTGTTCATTTATGTAGCGCTGCACAACACAAGTCACCTTGAGGCACTTTACAAAAATGATGGTGTCAATTCAATCACAGCAGTCCTCGACGCGGCTGTCGCGGGTTCGACTCCCGGACCCAACGATATTTGCCGCATGTCTTCCCCCCTCTCCTTCCCCGTTTCCTGTCAGCCTACTGTCATATAAGGGACACTAGAGCCCACAAAAGACCCCCTGGAGGGGTAAAAAAAACCCAAAAACACAGAATTGCCTTGTTGCTGAGATGTGTTATAAATAAACTTATGCCTTAAAATCCACTGAAGTTGATGAGATGACAAAATGGGAGAAGGTTGGAGGCTCGCTTGACCCCCAGGTCCTCTGCCTCTCTCCGCCTCTCAGCGTGGTGTTCGGGAACAGCAACGGTCTGGCAGTGGTGGACTACGTCCAGAAGACCCTGCTGCTCAACCTGGGCACCTCGGAGCTGTATAGCCCGTCGGACCCCTGCCAGAGGCAGCCTCGCTCCCCGCGGAAACCACGCCAGCCTTCTGGAGGTGAGTGAGCTCTCCCACCGGTTAACACCTCTGTCTTGTTTCTCTCCCGCCCTGTGAGCCTCGCTAAGTACCGCAGCACCACGGCTCCCAGAGCGGCGGCCCTGGTGTCTCTCTGTATAGCTCAACTTGATCAGGCGGCTAGAGGTGGAGTTGGACGGGCAGAGCTGACAGTTGGCAGCTGCCCTGACTTCACACCATGAGCACGGCCCCCTGCAGTAGCTTCTCTCACTCAACAGGGGGCATCACTTACAGGTTCTCCATCTGTTGAGTAAGAGTGCAAAAACAGCAGAGCGGGTGCATGTCAGTAACGCTGCATCATAACCGAAATTACCTTTTGATTCCTTTATGTGATAGAAATATTACATAAGCTTTACTTGCATCCCTGTTAAAAATCTTGATGTTTGTCTGCAATTAATATTGTACATCTTTTTATTTCTCGTTATAAAAAACAAACCTAATTCCAAACGCAGCAGTATAGAGGAGAAGATACGGATTTATCAGGTTTTATATGCGTTTCTGCTCCAACACACCATTCATCAAGTTCTGCTGATGATTCAGGCATTTGTGTTCAAGCTAATATTAGCAATTACCCAGCTAGCACAATAATTAGCATTACTAAAAAAGAAGTTTGAGTGCGTGTTCCCTTAAGAATGTAGATTTCTAAGATTTTCAAGAGTCATTTGCACATTTGCAACCGAACATTTGCAATCCCAGCTTGTTGCCAAACAGAGCGACTGCACTCCATTCAGCCTTCATGTTGTCTGGTGAAAATCAAACTCTCACGCATGGCGCAACATGACATACAAGATACAGTTTCCCTTTAAATAGCTCCTCACATTCCTGTATCTTCTCTGAATTTAAAATATATATTAAAAAAAAGATTTGTTTTTGCTCTGTTAAAACTTCCACACCAAAGAGGGTTTTTGTTTTTGCAGCCATGTAGTGTTCATGTGTGCTGAAAACCCCCCCACCAGTTCAGTCACCACCTTGTAGCCAGATATCTGGGAAAACAAAGACATTTTTATTCTTTCTGACCTTTTATCCACACCAAAACTCTGTTTTATATAACTAAAAACAATTATTTGGGTGAAACTCTGACCAAAGCGAAGATTTTTAAAAAACTGTATTTGTGTTTGTGCGTGTACTTGGGGAAAACAGAGATTTAGGGTCCAGTGAACTTACAGCCTGCGACAAATAATTCACCGATATATTCACATACTTGCTTTGACGGGATTCGCAATTATTAACTTTATATTCTAACACACTATTTAAAAAGAGTTCAGCCAATATATCTTTCTCCAAAAACAAAACCTTCTTGCGCCATATTTAACTCCCAACTGAAAGTTGTGACTGTTTTGAAGCAATCTGATTGGCTTACCTAGGTTTTAGCTTTGCGCTACACTGCCCCCTATAGGTTGTTTAAAACAACACTCAGTAGTTGTGTGGGTTCATGTGGATGAAAACCTTTCTGACACCGATCCTGTGTGTACAGTATTGTTTCTTTAAACAATGTGGCAGTGATATTTGTTTTCATAAACACCTGGCTATATGTGGATCATTATATCCACATCTATCGCATCTTAAATTTGGGGTCTGAAAATATTTAGCTAGTTACAGTTATATCAGTACAAAGCTACTTACTATTGTAGTAGTTCAATCTGATACCGGTGCATCCCTTTTATTCTATTCAGAGATGAATTCAGCAGCAGGCCTAAGAGAATCTGTGCTATTTTTTTTTTAATTATTTACACTTCTAATTTTCACTCATTTTTTTGTTCTGTCTCAATGATTTTCACCGTTTTTGTTGGTCTCTTTGTGTGATTTTTGAGAAAGACATTCCAACTGCTTCGTCTCACATGTCCAGACTTTCTAGCTTGTATTCTCAGTCTGTGAAAAAGCTGCGCTCCTCTCACTTCCGTAAGTCCCATTGTGTCAGATTTGTTTTTGTAATTATTTTTTTTATCCCCTTCCCACACAATTGTTTTGCTCTTGGAAGCTTTCCCTCTCCCTCATTAAGATACACTCCCTGGTTTTGATTCAGAGCGGCTGCTTCAGATCTCCTCATGATTTGAGTTCTCAGCAGTGAAATGAGGTGTTGGGGAGGAGGAGTTTTCTTAGGCTTGAAGGTCATTTAACCAAAATCAGGCCGTGTATCTTTAAACCTAGCTTTCAGTGTTAGTAGACAAACAATACCGACCTGGTTAAATTATTAGCATTTGGTCCATATTTGGTGTATTGTAATAGTTGCCATCCCTGCAGCTTTTCTAATAGTTGACCTCTCTATTAGTTGCATCAGACAAAGGATTGTTTGGGGATTTCTAAGGAGTAAATTGGGCTAATTAATTTTTTTTTCCAAATCGATATTTCTGCAGGATTTTGCGACTCCAACGATGGGTCTAACAACTCAGAGGACCGATGCAAATCACCCACGTCAGGTAAGCCACTTACCTAAAACCATCCCGGAAAGTTTTTTTTTTTTGTTTTTTTTTAAAGAAGCATTTTTCCCCAAATGCTCCCATCTATCACCCAGGATCTACCTCACCCTGCAATTCAGACGATGAACGAAAACAGAACTTCATAGAGAAGGGTACCGTATCTTTCAGTGCATGCGCCCTCTTAACTCCAGCAAATCATAAGTGGCTGAAGACGTCTGATTTGTCCTCTTTCCCCACCCTAAATCCCCCTCCTCCCCCAAAACCTCATTTCCAGTGAAGTTAAAAAGCAGACGCTTTTCCAAGACGGTTGCCAATGACTTTGGTACTGTATCTTTCACGTGCATTCTTCCTTCACTCACCGTTTCTTTCTCCATGAATGGCGGCGCTCTAACCAAACTGTGCCTTGACCCTCTGCCGGTCTGTGCGTAGCATGCCAATGAAAGACAGATTTTCAGTGGAGACGTGGCTTTTTTTTTTCTTCTTTTTTTTTTTACTGATCACAAAAAAATAATCCTGTTGCATTTATTGATTGCATGACGGGCGCCTTTCAGATTTCATCCTTTCTTTCAGATTTCCTATTCAGATTCTCTTCGCACTCTACGGATTATTGCTTGGGGATGTAATATCTGATGCTTTTTACTTCCCGTCCCCGAAAGAAAGCTGTAGAAAATCTGCCTCAATATTTGTGTCACTAACCACTTGGATTTTGAGTTTCTCCTCGATCGTTGATGCTCGCTGTATTTCCCCTTTCCAGGGTTTCGATTCAGTGTGATCTTTTGGCTATCCGCTCATTTCTTTTTTCCCCTTCCACCTACTCTCTGTGCATAACAATGTTCACTGAATTATAATTATCTTATTTCTCAACTGCTTCTTGCTTTCTTTGACAGTGCCGGCTCCTCTGCGATGCTTTTCTGCTTCGTCTGTATTCTGGCGGCGGAGGGTGGTTGTGGACTGCTAAGGCAACTTTTGGGGGATTCTTGTTTGGGAATGGCAACACTCCTGGTAGCAGAAAAAAAAAAATCAGTTGCTTTTCTTTTATTCTTTTTTTTTTTGGAATATAAACACATTTTTGGTTTGTATTCAGAGTCTTGTTACAATCAAGACAATTTGGCATAAGCTGTATGCACTGTTTAGGATAAGATTTAGTATAAAAACTTATTTGGGCTTCATGAAAAACCAACCTGATGCGGTGCATAATTGTGATTTAGGAAGTTTAAAAAAAAGGTTTTACAAATGTTATTTTCAAAAGAAATCTAAACAGTGTGGCATCTTTTTGCAGCCATGCGCCTTCAGATCTCACCTGGTAGCAAATTGACTCCACATGCGGAGAAGAAGAAGATTGTAAAACGAGAATGCATCTAGGCCTGACACAATAAGTGATAAATCAATTAATCGCACAATAAATTAAAACATACTCAATAATTTCCATTTGCAGAATTTATTGTTTTTCTCTTTTCTCCATTTCTTTCTACCATAAACTCGGTGGACTCCTTCGTGTTCGTAACAGATGTTATGTTTATTACAGTGTCATGTCAGTCTTATGCACACCTCTTGAAATAAAGTGTTGCCTTAATTTCTTATTTATTTTGGATATTTAAAATGTCTTCCAGTTCCTGTGTTAAATTTTGGATAGAACTTAAAGTTTATTGATATTTTAGAATGGGTCCTTGCATTATTATGCCCTGACTATTATATTACTCGAAAATGATCTCAAAGCAATAATATTGTCGTTTATCACAATAACTTCTTGGACGATTTATCTTCCAACAAAATGAGTTAGTTTGACAGGCCTAATTGCAGCCTTTGAGCATTTCTCGGTGGATGGTTCAGTTCCTCTCATGAAAACCCGCCTCGGCATGGTGACTCTGGAGGAGCTGCAGAGATCCATCTGTCACCTAGACAGCACTTAGTTGCGCTCATCGTAAATCTGAAAAAAGTTGACCTATTGTTGCCGCATTTTTCAGATTTTTAGATCCACGTACCCAGCTCTTTTTTCTTCCTGCAACTTACGCACCATTTTATGTTGGTTTCATATGATCCCAGTTTGAAGTTTGAAATTTTGCGGCTGTGCAATGTGAAAAAGCTGAAGGGTCCACGAGCGCCTCTCGGAGAGCCGAGCCTCAACAGTTGTCCTGCAGTTTGTACCAAGTGATCGTTTTCCTAAATGTTTGATGCTGCAACTCTTGGACAAGTGCCTCTAATTCCTGATCGCTGTGATTTATTTAAGCAGGTGCACAAAACGTCTCACCTTTTAAAAATTAGGGGTATTTGTTTCTCCTTTTTTCCAGCCAAGATGTCGCGGAAAATTAGCTCGTCTGGTGAGCAAAAGCTAGATCTGGGTAAGCCAACAAATGAATTGAAAACAATTTTGCTGTTTTAACCTGTTTCCCTCCCCCCCTTATTTTAACAGGAATTATTATATATTTTTTTTATATTAACTTTAAAGATATAATATATATATATATATATATATATATATATATATATATTTATGAGAGCGTTGCAGAGTGTTTGTGTGAATTTAAAAGCGCTGCTGTGTTTTGCACCGTAACTTGAGATGTGTCTGCCCCGGACGCAGAGGATCGCTCCCACCGGTGGTCCCCTTGGTTGTGTAAATGGCCCGTTGGTAGTATGAAAAATGGCAAGCTGGCGGCCAGGATGACCCGGAAGTTGAATGTGCATAAAACTAAGTCAGACCCGCACCGATGTGAGTGGACCGGTCGCGGCTGGACTTTGGTCGGAGTGGGATAACTCGTACTAATCCCCACAAACGAGGGCTTTTCGTTGTGAAAGTGGATAACACGTGACACTAATCCTCTCACGGTGATCGTGTCCTGTTTCTTTTTGAGGCAGTTCGTGTTGCTTGAGCGCACGTGGCGTCCAGAATCTTGCTTTTCCTGTTTCCAGTTTCTCCCTCGAGAAGAACTCGGGTGAAGGGCGATGTATTATCTTTCCCCCTCGCTTAGTTTTTCTGTGGAGATCCCGTTCAGTAACTTTTTTTTTTTTTTCTTTTTAAGAAGATGATCAAACGTGCTTCGGCTGGAGCTTTTCACATTGAGATTGTCGGATTTTAAACGAACAAAAGCAAATTGGGACAAAAGAAACGCATCTCAATGTCCAAAAGCCCTCTGGTCTGTTCTTAACAAAGGGTTTGCTTCTTGTTGTCTGCCTGGTCATTTATCAATGAGTCGTGAGGTGTGTTTCTACAGAACATCTAACCTGGTTTCCTTTTTGCTTGGTAACATGTGAACCAGCTTTCTCTTGACGTCTAACTTGAATAATTTCCTGATTTTTATCTCTGTCTGGTTTTTCTTTTTTTGTTCATCCGCAAACCTGCCGTCTAGATGGGAAGGATAACGCATTCACCCGCTCGCGTAGCTCAAGCGTAACCAGCATAGACAGAGAATCTCGAGAGGCCATCTCCTCCTTTTACTTCTGCGAGAGTTTCCCCAGGAAGTCGGGCAGTCTGGCCAGCCCCTGTCTGCTGGTGGGGACCACACAGGGCTCCGTGATGATGGTGGCCCTCAGCCTGCAGCCGGGCGGCGACCAGAAGCTCCAGCAGTCGCTCAGCTTTGCCTCCTGCGGTGAGAAACCCAACACGGGGTGCCATTCAAAAGTATTCATACCTCTTGAGCTTTATTTTATCAGGAAAAAGCCTCATATTTTAATATGTTTCAATTAGGGCTGAAACAATTAATCGGGTTAATAGTGATTAATCAATTCTTAAAATTATTGTCAACTAAATTAGTAAAATCTCAGTGAAAATTGCTTCTGTAACAAGGAACAATATATTCAGAGCAGTAATTGAACCAAAGTTATACAGAAAACATATACATTTTTCATTTAACATAAAAAAAACCCTGTGTCTGTAAACGTGGTCTACCAAAAACTTTTTAAATGTCATAGTTTTAAGCTTCACCCAGTCAAAATTACTGTAAAATAAATCTTCTGCTAAGCACCTTTTGCTAACTGACATGTTAAGGTTAAAATATTTTTTAGCTGCAGATGCATCCTGTGCTACAAATGATCAAGTGTTTATTTGCACACTGTGTTATTGAATTATAGGCAATAAAATGTTTTAAAAAAGAATTAATTTATTGGTTTATTTGCATCTTTAAATAAATGTCAATATTATATAAATAAGGCATAAATGAAAAATTTACAAAATGTGAAAATTTTTCCATAAGACTAATTGATTAATTATCAAATTAGTTAACAGATTAATCAATAACTAATATAATTGTTAGTTCCAGCCCTTGTTCAAATGGGATTTTAAGCGATTAGATCTGGGTAAGGTAAAGTTGCTGTGCATTTGTGAAGTGTAAAGACCTCATCATTCCCAAACATTTCTACAAATAAATAACAGAAAAAGTCTTAAATTCATGTGTCTAAAATTAAGGCTTTAAAATGTCTGAAATTAATTTTTTAAAATCTGATTTGGCCTTAAATACATTAATTAATTAAATTTTGACACGGCAGGACTGTTTAATCTTATATATTCATGTAGTTTGTATTTTTTTGACTTTGTGGTCAGGCAAGAATTTGAGGCAGACTTCTTTGTTGCATCCTGTGACTACATCTAGCTAGCTGCTAACATACCTAGCTGGGTATGTTAGCAGCTAGCTAGAGGACAAACATCGTCCAGCCAACTGACCATACCAGCTAAGGTAGCTAGCTAGGGTCCATTAATAGCTACGGTATATTAATTTAATAGTAATATACCCTAGAGAGCTAGCCTGAGTGTATTATTTGTTCCTTAATAGTTTTATATTTTTATATATACTATGTTATTTCATATACTCCTGGCTAGCTAGACGTTCATCTTTGCCACTGGCTCACTTTTTTTTTGCCAACCCATAGAATGCCACATAAATTCAGTGCAAAAAAGCTTGGCACTACGAGGGTTAGGACTGCAGAGAGCCATATGTACTGTGAGAAGCACAAAGCTGCTCCCCAGTGCCACAAACAGACCCTAGAAATGTCACCGTTTTGATCCTCTGGCATGGCTAAAGCTCCCCAGAAAACGATCTGCGCTGCGGCTACTAGCACTGATCTCAGAGCAGCATTTGGTGCGACACAAATTCTGAAGTTGGAGATGTAGTGGATTTTAAACACGGTGGTTGAGCAGAAAGATCCGTCTTACCTATTGAAGAATTTGATTTCAACAAAATTGTTGGTGTGGAGGAAAATACATTTGGAGGGAACAAAATGAGAATTGAGAGCCACAGATGCACATATGATAACAAATTGTCTTCAACTAAAGTGAGACTAGGATAAGATCTATAATTTATAGAAACTATATGCATTTAAAATTTGTAATTTTCTTTTGCACATTTTGCATTACAAGTCTTAAATGTTACTCTTAAAGGCAATAAAACATCTGAAATTTGAGCTGTTGAAACCTGCAGAAGCCCTCTCAGTTCCTCTCTGTGCTGTGTTTTGTTGTTTTATAACCCAAACTTGCATTTCCAGGCACCTTGGTCCAACTCAAAGGAGGCATCCTGACCATGGCCCTGCTGGATGCTGCTGGAACTATGCTGCCCCCTTCCTGTGAAGTGTGGTACGACCCCAACGCCTCCGACGAAGAGAAAGAGAAAGAGAAGACCCGGAGGCGCAGGCCGGCCACGCCTCCGTCCTCACAGGAAGGCCAGGACTCCCAGTTTGCCGTGCTGTGTTCGGAGAAGCAGGCCAACGTGGTGGCCATGCCGTCCCAAACCAGCATCTACAAACACAACATCACCGAGACCTCGTTTGTGCTGCGCGCCGACGTGGTGCAGATGGCCGGGGCTTACTGCATCGCCTGTTTCTGTGCCAACGGCCACATTATGACCCTGAGGTATGCACTGGTACTTTGCAGTTTTGATACCTCTGATCAAAACGCCTCGCCTCTCTTTGAATTTACTGCCAAGAGTGCGATATGTGGTATCTGAACACAGCTAATGAAGTCGTTTGTAGAACTTGTAAAAAGCACCACATCCCTCTGACATCTTTCCGTTTGATGGTTATAGCTTGCCCAGTCTGCGGCCTCTGCTGGACATCAACTACTTGCCGCTGACAGATATGCGGATAGCCAGAACGTTTTGCTTCTCTAACTTGGGCCAGGCTCTGTACCTGACCTCCCCCACCGAGATCCAGAGGATCACCTACAGCCAGGAGACGTGCGACAACCTTCAGGTCAGGCAGCAAGGAAATCGGTTCATAGGATTGCAATTTTTGGCAAACAACTGATTGATTTGTGTAGGCAATTTTTATGAGGAGCGAGATCAGAAAGTTCTGTTCCTTTAAAATCGTATTAATGCCGTTTAACGTGGCATAATTAGGGAAAAATGATGCATAGTTTTCTAGATAAAAGTGGGTCATTTTTGCATTCGGCTCCCTTTATTTTAACACCTAAAATAAATTCCAGAGCAATCAGAGGCCACCTGCTTTGTAAAAAATAAAAATGTCTGCCTATGTGCAGTTGGATAGTAACTTCTCGGAAAGAATGTACTTTTAAAAGTATTTTTAACTCTGCTTACTTTTTACTTTTACTTGAGTAATTTCATTATAAAGTATAAAGTTGATACTCTGCCAACTGAGTAACTTTTTGTTAAAGTTTCAGAAGTTTTATTTTGAAAGAAATTGATTTAGATTTTTTTTCTTCTTTTTTTGTTTTGTTATTTTATGAGTTATTTGTATGAATTATTTTCATTTTGGTTCTCAGAATACCAAAATTTACACATAACTATATTTTGGTCTGTCAGATGTAATTTGTAAATATCAAATGATTAATGTTTTCATCTGCTACTCTGTACTCGAGTCCACATCAGCTCCTCTGTGAAGCACAGTGGTGGTAGTATCATGCTGTGGGGATGCTTCAAAAGAGTGTAGGAAACCTGGAATGAATTCTGATAACCAATAATTGCACTGGATTTTATTTTTTGTACTGACGGCTAAATATAAATACTCTTTTCTTTTTTTTGTAGAATTTTGTTTTCTTCTTCCATTTCACAAATATGCTCCACTTTGTGTTTGTCTGTCACGTAAAATCTCAGTTAAAATTGCTTCTGTAAAGTTAATTTAACTATAGAAGGGAGTGTTGACATTTTGGTAGGAAATTGCATTATTTCAGATCCTAGGTTGTTTTTTGTTTTTAAAGCTGACGTTTATTGCTCGGACTGAACATCCTGGGGGAGAATATATTGAAACGGACGTGCTGATGCTTTTGTCGTCCTCAGGAAATGCTCAGCGAGTTATTTACCCCCGTGGAGACGCCGGAGGCTCCGAACAGAGGCTTTTTCAAAGGCCTTTTTGGTGGAGGAGCTCAGTCTTTGGACAGGGAAGACCTCTGTGAGTGCGCAGCGTCCTTCGTCGTTACATAAGGCCGCTCTAACCTTTTACATCACATTTACATAATACCTCCACTCCGGTCTCAGCAGTTTTCCCGTCAGTGATGCTTTCACTGCCCTTTGATTTTTCAATAGACCAGTGAGAGTTGGCTCGCCGCTTAAAGCTGCTACCAAGACGTTACCTTAAGCGCAATCAAAGTCACTTTACTAAAGTTTGTCTAGAGAACATATCATTCAGTTTTTTTGTACACTTTGCTTTTTTGTTGCTATTTAATGAAGATAAAACTAACCCTCTCAGAAATAAGCATCCATGTTTGGACGCATCTGGTAACATCACTTAAGGCAATTCAGTTTATTTTTGGGGGGTTTTGTTTTAGTATGCCTATTTGTAATCTTAGAGGGTTTTATTTTCAGTGTATTTTTGTTTTCAAAAGTTAAAACTCGCCCATGACGTATAAGCTAGGATCAACTCTTTTTATTTATTTTTATGGTTTTAACAGGGACCGAAACGATTAATCAAATATGATGAATCGATTATTGAAATAATCGTCAATTAATCTAGTAATCGATTAGTCGTTAACTGGAGCATAAAGACTTAAGAAGGAGACAATCTACTGAAAAAAAACAGTATATTCACAGAATAATTAACCAAATCTGTACCAAATGCATATACATTTTAGATGAAAACACCTGACAATAAAAATGTGTCACCCAAAGCTCCTCCAGTGTTACATTTTCAGCTCCAACTGGTCCAAATTCACTAAAGGAGTTCTATGCTATTGCATTTTAGACAATTAAAAATGTCTTACTTACGGTAATCGCCCTTTTTTCGACAGAAACCCATTTTTGATTTTTGTGTAAATTTTTCATTATTTTCAATCTCAATCTGTCAGCTGAAATTGAGTCACATGTTGTTTGTGGTGCCAAACACGAATAGACGTCGTCTTGGCGGCTAACCACACCTCATCATTTCTCCCATGTAAAACATGAACTAATGATAGGAACAGACTGATATCACTCTGATGTTAATGAATACATATCAAGCTGCGTTCACACTGCAGCCTGAAGTGACCCGATTCTGATTTCTTTTTTTTTTTACGTAATTCGACCTGTATCTGATCTTTTCATGACGGTCTGAACACTGAGCACTTCTTCTTTTTATGGTTGGGAGAAAACTGAGACGGCTGACGATACTGCGCCCTCTACTGCGCATGTGGGACACTTTTAGGTCGTTTGCCTGTTCAGACTGCAGAACACGATTTCAGGAGTCAGAGGCTGAAAACTTCTATGACTGCTGATGTCACAGAGGCTGAAAACTTCTGACGTCACGAGTCACAGAGGCTGAAAACCTCTGACGTCACGAGTCACAGAGGCTGAAAACTTCTGACGTCACGAGTCACAGAGGCTGAAAACTTCTGTGACGTCAGGAGTCACAGAGGCTGAAAACTTCTGTGACGTCAGGAGTCACAGAGGCTGAAAACTTCTGTGACGTCAGGGGTAACAGAGGCTGAAAACTTCTGACGTCATGAGTCACAGAGGCTGAAAACTTCTGACGTCAGGAGTCACAGAGGCTGAAAACTTATGACGTCAGGAGTCACAGAGGCTGAAAACGTCCAACGTCAGGAGTCACAGAGGCTGAAGACTTCCGACGTCAGGAGTCACAGAGGCTGAAAACTTCCGACGTCATGAGTCACAGAGGCTGAAAACTTCTGACGTCAGGAGTCACAGAGGCTGAAAACTTCTGACGTCAGGAGTCACAGAGGCTGAAAACTTCTGACGTCATGAGTCACAGAGGCTGAAAACTTCTGACGTCAGGAGTCACAGAGGCTGAAAACTTATGACGTCAGGAGTCACAGAGGCTGAAAACGTCCAACGTCAGGAGTCACAGAGGCTGAAGACTTCCGACGTCAGGAGTCACAGAGGCTGAAAACTTCCGACGTCAGGAGTCACAGAGGCTGAAAACTTCTGTGACGTCATGAGTCACAGAGGCTGAAAACTTCTGACGTCAGGAGTCACAGAGGCTGAAAACTTCTGACGTCATGAGTCACAGAGGCTGAAAACTTATGACGTCAGGAGTCACAGAGGCTGAAAACGTCCAACGTCAGGAGTCACAGAGGCTGAAGACTTCCGACGTCAGGAGTCACAGAGGCTGAAAACTTCCGACGTCAGGAGTCACAGAGGCTGAAAACGTCCAATGTCAGGAGTCACAGAGGCTGAAAACTTCCGACGTCAGGAGTCACAGAGGCTGAAAACGTCCGAAGTCAGGAGTCACAGAGGCTGAAAACTTCTGTGACGTCAGGAGTCACAGAGGCTGAAAACTTCTGTGACTCCTGACGTCACAAAGGCTGAAAACTTCTGTGACTCCTGACGTCACAGAGGCTGAAAACGTCTGACGTCAGGAGTCACAGAGGCTGAAAACTTGTGTGACATCAGGAGTCACAGAGGCTGAAGACTTCTGTGACTCCTGACGTCACAGAGGCTGAAAACTTCTGACGTCAGGAGTCACAGAGGCTGAAGACTTCCGACGTCATGAGTCACAGAGGCTGAAAACGTCCGACGTCAGGAGTCACAGAGGCTGAAAACGTCCGACGTCAGGAGTCACAGAGGCTGAAAACGTCCGACGTCAGGAGTCACAGAGGCTGAAAACTTCTGTGACATCAGGAGTCACAGAGGCTGAAGACTTCTGTGACATCAGGAGTCACAGAGGCTGAAGACTTCTGTGACATCAGGAGTCACAGAGGCTGAAGACTTCTGTGACTCCTGACGTCACAGAGGCTGAAAACGTCTGACGTCATGAGTCACAGAGGCTGAAAACTTCTGACGTCAGGAGTCACAGAGGCTGAAAACTTATGACGTCAGGAGTCACAGAGGCTGAAAACGTCCAACGTCAGGAGTCACAGAGGCTGAAGACTTCCGACGTCAGGAGTCACAGAGGCTGAAAACTTCCGACGTCAGGAGTCACAGAGGCTGAAGACTTCCGACGTCAGGAGTGACAGAGGCTGAAAACTTCTGTGACTCCTGACGTCACAAAGGCTGTACACGTCTGTGACTCCTGACGTCACAGAGGCTGAAGACTTCCGACGTCAGGAGTCACAGAGGCTGAAAACTTCCGACGTCAGGAGTCACAGAGGCTGAAAACTTCTGTGACGTCATGAGTCACAGAGGCTGAAAACTTCTGACGTCAGGAGTCACAGAGGCTGAAAACTTCTGACGTCATGAGTCACAGAGGCTGAAAACTTATGACGTCAGGAGTCACAGAGGCTGAAAACGTCCAACGTCAGGAGTCACAGAGGCTGAAGACTTCCGACGTCAGGAGTCACAGAGGCTGAAAACTTCCGACGTCAGGAGTCACAGAGGCTGAAAACGTCCAATGTCAGGAGTCACAGAGGCTGAAAACTTCCGACGTCAGGAGTCACAGAGGCTGAAAACGTCCGAAGTCAGGAGTCACAGAGGCTGAAAACTTCTGTGACGTCAGGAGTCACAGAGGCTGAAAACTTCTGTGACTCCTGACGTCACAAAGGCTGAAAACTTCTGTGACTCCTGACGTCACAGAGGCTGAAAACGTCTGACGTCAGGAGTCACAGAGGCTGAAAACTTGTGTGACATCAGGAGTCACAGAGGCTGAAGACTTCTGTGACTCCTGACGTCACAGAGGCTGAAAACTTCTGACGTCAGGAGTCACAGAGGCTGAAGACTTCCGACGTCATGAGTCACAGAGGCTGAAAACGTCCGACGTCAGGAGTCACAGAGGCTGAAAACGTCCGACGTCAGGAGTCACAGAGGCTGAAAACGTCCGACGTCAGGAGTCACAGAGGCTGAAAACTTCTGTGACATCAGGAGTCACAGAGGCTGAAGACTTCTGTGACATCAGGAGTCACAGAGGCTGAAGACTTCTGTGACATCAGGAGTCACAGAGGCTGAAGACTTCTGTGACTCCTGACGTCACAGAGGCTGAAAACGTCTGACGTCATGAGTCACAGAGGCTGAAAACTTCTGACGTCAGGAGTCACAGAGGCTGAAAACTTATGACGTCAGGAGTCACAGAGGCTGAAAACGTCCAACGTCAGGAGTCACAGAGGCTGAAGACTTCCGACGTCAGGAGTCACAGAGGCTGAAAACTTCCGACGTCAGGAGTCACAGAGGCTGAAGACTTCCGACGTCAGGAGTGACAGAGGCTGAAAACTTCTGTGACTCCTGACGTCACAAAGGCTGTACACGTCTGTGACTCCTGACGTCACAGAGGCTGAAAACCTCTGTGACGTCAGGAGTCACAGAGGCTGAAAACTTCTGACGTCAGGAGTCACAGAGGCTGAAAACTTCTGACGTCAGGAGTCACAGAGGCTGAAGACTTCTGACGTCAGGAGTCACAGAGGCTGAAGACTTCTGACGTCAGGAGTCACAGAGGCTGAAGACTTCTGACGTCAGGAGTCACAGAGGCTGAAGACTTCTGACGTCAGGAGTCACAGAGGCTGAAGACTTCCGACGTCAGGAGTGACAGAGGCTGAAAACTTCTGTGACTCCTGACGTCACAAAGGCTGTACACGTCTGTGACTCCTGACGTCACAGAGGCTGAAGACTTCCGACGTCAGGAGTCACAGAGGCTGAAAACTTCCGACGTCAGGAGTCACAGAGGCTGAAAACTTCTGTGACGTCATGAGTCACAGAGGCTGAAAACTTCTGACGTCAGGAGTCACAGAGGCTGAAAACTTCTGACGTCATGAGTCACAGAGGCTGAAAACTTATGACGTCAGGAGTCACAGAGGCTGAAAACGTCCAACGTCAGGAGTCACAGAGGCTGAAGACTTCCGACGTCAGGAGTCACAGAGGCTGAAAACTTCCGACGTCAGGAGTCACAGAGGCTGAAAACGTCCAATGTCAGGAGTCACAGAGGCTGAAAACTTCCGACGTCAGGAGTCACAGAGGCTGAAAACGTCCGAAGTCAGGAGTCACAGAGGCTGAAAACTTCTGTGACGTCAGGAGTCACAGAGGCTGAAAACTTCTGTGACTCCTGACGTCACAAAGGCTGAAAACTTCTGTGACTCCTGACGTCACAGAGGCTGAAAACGTCTGACGTCAGGAGTCACAGAGGCTGAAAACTTGTGTGACATCAGGAGTCACAGAGGCTGAAGACTTCTGTGACTCCTGACGTCACAGAGGCTGAAAACTTCTGACGTCAGGAGTCACAGAGGCTGAAGACTTCCGACGTCATGAGTCACAGAGGCTGAAAACGTCCGACGTCAGGAGTCACAGAGGCTGAAAACGTCCGACGTCAGGAGTCACAGAGGCTGAAAACGTCCGACGTCAGGAGTCACAGAGGCTGAAAACTTCTGTGACATCAGGAGTCACAGAGGCTGAAGACTTCTGTGACATCAGGAGTCACAGAGGCTGAAGACTTCTGTGACATCAGGAGTCACAGAGGCTGAAGACTTCTGTGACTCCTGACGTCACAGAGGCTGAAAACGTCTGACGTCATGAGTCACAGAGGCTGAAAACTTCTGACGTCAGGAGTCACAGAGGCTGAAAACTTATGACGTCAGGAGTCACAGAGGCTGAAAACGTCCAACGTCAGGAGTCACAGAGGCTGAAGACTTCCGACGTCAGGAGTCACAGAGGCTGAAAACTTCCGACGTCAGGAGTCACAGAGGCTGAAGACTTCCGACGTCAGGAGTGACAGAGGCTGAAAACTTCTGTGACTCCTGACGTCACAAAGGCTGTACACGTCTGTGACTCCTGACGTCACAGAGGCTGAAAACCTCTGTGACGTCAGGAGTCACAGAGGCTGAAAACTTCTGACGTCAGGAGTCACAGAGGCTGAAAACTTCTGACGTCAGGAGTCACAGAGGCTGAAGACTTCTGACGTCAGGAGTCACAGAGGCTGAAGACTTCTGACGTCAGGAGTCACAGAGGCTGAAGACTTCTGACGTCAGGAGTCACAGAGGCTGAAGACTTCTGACGTCAGGAGTCACAGAGGCTGAAGACTTCCGACGTCAGGAGTCACAGAGGCTGAAAACTCCTGTGACTCCTGACGTCACAAAGGCTGAAAAGTTCTGACTCCTGACGTCACAAAGGCTGAAAACTTCTGACGTCAGGAGTCACAGAGGCTGAAAACTTCTGACGTCAGGAGTCACAGAGGCTGAAAACTTTTGTGACTCCTGAACTTAAACTTTCATGTTCAACTAAAGGTTATTTTAGTTATAATTCTAATTACTATCTTAAAAAATATATTTTTTATTTAAGACTTTTTTATGCAATCAGAAATACACTGAAATATACAAATTAGGAATTAATTTAAATCCTTTTTAAATAAGAAAATATTAATTTTATTTCCTAAATAGCATGCTTGATCAGCGGTAGCAAAGGATGCATCTGCAGCTGAAAATGATCTCTAACATCAACATTTTAAAAGTTGTGTACTTTGTGCTTGACTTAACGTTAATGCGCTGTAGAGTTGAAAATGTGTTTTAGTGTGAGATTATTTCTTTTACTGAATTTGAACCAGGTGAAGCTAAAACTGCCACTTGATGAGTTTTGGGCAGAACGTATTTACAGACAGTTTTTCTTACCTCAAATGCAAAATGTATATATTTTTGTACATTTTGCCTTGAGTACTGTTCTGAGGATGTTGTACTTTTATCAAATAACTTTTGAGTCTGTATACTCCAGTTAATGATTAATCAGTTACTAAATTAGTTGACAATCACTTCAATAATTGATTAATCACAATTAAAACCATTAAGTATTTCAGCTCCTAATATTTGCGACTGTTTATTGTTAGCATTTAATTTATAAAAAGTTTTAGTTTTGTCTTCTGATTTATAGCACTAAATCAGAAACTCAATCTGATTGTTAGCTTTTATTTATATTAACAGTACCATATTTTCCACATTATAAGGCACACCTTCAATGAATGGCCTATTTTAAAACTTTTTTCATATATAAGGCGCATAGAATAGACGCTACAGTAGAGGCTGGGGTTACGTTATGCATCCATTAGATGGAGCTGCGCTAAAGGGAATGTCAACAAAATAGTCAGATAGGTCAGTCAAACTTTATTAATAGATTACAAACCAGCGTTCTGAAAACTCCGTTCATTCCCAAAATGAATAAACATCTGTTTTATTATTTTCCCCCAGGTAAAGTCAGTGACGTGGTATTTTGGTGACACAGTTTATCTTTTAACAACAGCAAGGTATAACATATAGTGGAGGGGAACTTTTCCTCAATTCAATAAACACGTAAAAAACAGTCTGGTACTGTTACGGTAAATCAAACGTTAGTGCAATCATAATATATATCCACTTCCGCACCATTGATTGGTTCATGTTAAATTCTCTGGCTGCTGCTCTATTCACGTGTTCTACTGTGTGACTTGAGCTTAAACTCTGCGTCGTAAGCGTGTCTCTTAATAGGAGCCATTTTGGGGTCTTTACACAAAACCCAGCGTGCACCGCGCGCTTCTTCTTCTACGGGGGAAATGAAGTCGGCGGCTGCTTACCGTAGTTGCGAGACCTGCTGTGGCTCAATATTGGTCCATATATAAGGCCACCGGATTATAAGGCGCACTGTCGGCTTTTGAGAAAATTGAAGGTTTTTAGGTGAGCCTTATAGTGCGGAAAATTCGGTAATTAAAAAAGAAATTTCATTATTTGCTCATTTTCATCTTTTAATGTATTTCTAGTATTGCATTTAAAAAGGCTTAAGTGGGTGAATGAATAATCTGCAGAATGTGCCAATTCTTTTTTACATTTTTTAAATATCCGATTAATCAAATAATTGTCAGTCATTTTTTTGTCGTTTGCTAGTTGGTGAAACGACGGCCGGTAAGGCCTCGCGTAGCCTGGCCCAGCACATCCCAGGCCCGGGCAGCATGGAGGGCATGAAGGGCGCGGCGTCCGGGGTGGTGGGCGACCTCGCCCGTGCCCGGGTGGCGCTGGACGAGAGAGGGCAGAAACTGGGAGAGCTGGAGGAGAGGACGGCAGCCATGATGGCCAGCGCGGAGTCCTTCTCGAAACACGCCCACGACGTACGGAACGACCTCCAATTCACCCGGTTTGTTTTCTTGTTGTTCTCCCTCTGAAATCAATCTGTTATTCTTATCATTTCTCTCCCCAGATGATGGTGAAGTACAAAGATAAAAAGTGGTACCAGCTCTGATGACAGCGAGCGGAGCGCTGGACTCTGTTATCATGCACACCAGTATCTCCGGGGAGCTGGGGTTTCTCCTCTTATATTCTCTCTTTTTTTTTTTCCGCGCACGCGGGCGGGCTGGGGTTGCTCTGCTCAACAGAATCATGCTCTTTCTCTCAGCACAATAATCTTCACTCTCCATTACTCCAGTCGACAGAGAGGAGGAGCGAACTCCTTGGCTTCTCTTCCTCCGTTTCACCCGACAGCGATAGAAGATCGAAATATATCCACACCTGTTGCTTGTCGAGCAAAGACAGGAAGGGAGGAGGGACAATTCTGCAAATATAATGTATCTGGGTGGCCTGGCTGCACTTTCCCAGCCCCCTTTGTTTCCTTTCTAAGCCCTTTATTGTGTCTGCCAAACACAGCGAACTTAAACGAGGAGAAAAGTCTGATCCTTCGAAACGAATCGAGTGAACACGTGAGGTTCCACAGGAGTGACTGGGAAGGACTTATGTTTCATTTTTCTGTTCTGAATCATTCTTTTTCTCCGGTTTAGCCATCTAGAAAGAGCCTTGAAGCACTTAGAGTAGTGGAGTAGATAAGTTGGACAAACAGATGCTGGATCTGTTGCCTCTTAACTGAACAAGGGCTGGTAGTTCAGTAGTTTGCCGTCGTCCTTTTCACAGCTACCGAGTCGCTTTTTGGGCGAGAATGTTTTCTGAGTCACTTTGGGTTTTTATTTAAGGTAGAAAAATATTTTGGCATTGAAGATTGTGTGTTGGGCATTAAAAGTTATGTGAGAAAAAAAAAGTGCTAAAAATGTTTACCCCCAATGAAGAGTTTACATCGTTCTCTAACAAATGAGTTGAGACACTGGAAAACCCCCGAGTGCTGTAGTCAGATCTTGTGACAGGCTAAACAAAGATTGTCGGTAGTTTAACAAGGATAAATGTTTGTGGTTTTTTTTTTTTTTTAGAAGTTTTCTGGGATAAAAATCAACCTTTTTTTCATCCTGGTATAGCTGAAGATGATTTTTGTCCTTTTTTTTCAAGAAAAAGTGTGTTTCTCTTACAGCACAATGGAAGTGGTGATGCTGTTTGTGTTGGTAGACATGACCGAGCACAGTGACTTGCTCACTGTGCCACAGCTCGTCTCTCTATGAACTGCTCTTTTAAACACTCTCTCTCTCTTTTTTTTGTTTTTTTTGTTTGCCTTTGCCTCATGAAGCGTAAACGCCAACTTCTAGCTCTGTGTACGCTACTGTGACTTGCAAAAGTATTCATCCCTCGTGAGCTTTTCCTCGTCAAAGAAGTGGGTAGCTGTGGAGGTTTAGGAGTGTTTTAGATGGTTTTCGTGTTTACAAATTCAAATCTGTAAATTGTGGTATGTTTTGGTTTTCAGCCCCGTCTTTATTATGATTTTTTTTGGGTGTGTGATTTTTAACATTTCAACCAACGTTGACTAGATCATTCTCACAAAGCATACATCAAACCTTTGACTGTATGCTTTGGCTCGTCGTCGCTCTTCGCCACAGAACTCTGTTGCGGCCTTCGTTCAATACAAAAAGTCCCACAGGACGATACTCCCACCACCGTGGTGTTTTTAGGGTGACGTGCAATGTTTCTGACTCCAGTTTGCTGTGAGATGTTCAAAACTGAAGCTTCTCCACAGTTGTATCCCCGGCCTGTCCCTTATCTTTTTTTGGTCTTTGCGAAATTTGTTTGCAATTGCTCTTCACAGATCAGCCATATTTTATTCCAAGCTTAAACTACACGCATTTCCACTCCTTTTGCTAATTAGGTCATTTATTAGTCACCTAATTAGTTGCACTTTTTATTTAGTGGTATCATATCATAAAAAAGAGGCTGAACAGACAATAGATTTTCATTAAGGACAATGAAGTTTGTGACTTAGTGAAGTATAAAAAAGGTTCCAAAGGGTGTGAATACTTTTGCTAAGCGTTGTACAGGTTTGTGTTTGTGAACATGCGTATACGAAGGAATATGTGTAGTATGGCCGCTTTATTGATGCAGTGCATTACATCAGATCTCTACAGGTTTAATTCATTTTTGCTGGAGTGTTTTGTCGAAAAAGACTCAACCTTTTTGTTTCCTTTCACAAGCTGCAAGGACCTGCTGCTGTTGTACGCCAACATAGGAGAAGCAAAACTTCGTCAGGCCAAATTGCTGCCAAATGTTGTAAATAGCGCGACGGTTTGACGCGAATCTGAGCTTCGGCAACACTGTACGCTTGCGGCCATGTTGTTTTCTGACACCAAAGAGTTACCTTTATTTCACAGAGTTGTCTTTATTTATGTGTTTTTCCCCTCCGGAATACTAAGAGTGTATTTTGACACTTGTCGAAGTCTACTGTGTACACAAAGGAGAGCAGACTGACTTTTTTTGGGTGGGGGGCGGGGGGGATTTGTTTTTTCGTATAAGCACGACACTTTTCTCACCGCCTCCACCAGTTTTTATTTATTTTATTTTTTTCTGTTCAGAAAGGTGAGCAGCAATAGCTGGAGGAGTTTCTTTCCAAACTGATTGATCCACCGGAGAGAAAAATCCAGAACCGTCGGCTGGAAAAGACTGAAACGTCTCAACCCTGCGGTGGATTACGCAGCAGTTTTCAAAGAAACCCTTCACTAAAATCAGACAGCTGATTTTAATCTACTCCACTTCATACTACTGAGATAAACCCATGTGGAAGAGAAAAAAATATGTGGGTTTTGCACTATTTTTTGTACTCTGTAAAATTTTGCTATGATTTTCAATGTGTCCCATTTTCCTTTTTTTTTTTGGAAGGACAAAAACATCGTAAACTTGTGCTTATTTATATCATTCGCTGATTATGATGATTTTTTCATTCTCAGATTTTGTTCATGTCCGATTAAAGAAACTATAAAATATTTATATTTTAAAACAAAACAAAAAAAACAATATATATGTATATATAAATGAATATATACTTTTATTTCAACAATCTATTAAAATAAGTACCTTTATGTCATTTTGAGATGGAGGAAGTGACGTTTATGTCCAAACAATGGCTCTTCATAACTCGTCGTCATTCAGAAACCATTTTCCTGTACGTATCCAAGTCGCTCGTCCAATTTTAAAGCTTTGCTACTGCAGCAGGATCGCCTCCTTCTGCTGGGCTGTTTCTACGAAAAGTGTGGCCTCGACTTTAAAAGTTTGCAACTTGTACGTCCTAAATGGCCTCTTATTGCACATTGAAGGATGCATGATATTACGTGTTTACAAACTTGAAACGACCATGTATTATCCCTCTTAGAGATCGTCTGCTCTGGCATTTGTATTTAGCACCACGTTGAACAAAAAAACCTGAAGTTTTTCGTTTCGCCTCCCTCATCCGATCATGCGGTCACCGTTTGCTTCAGAGAACTTCTTGCTTTCCCTCCCTTTGCGCTGTAGAAACGCGTCCCGCAGTCGAGCATTGTGCCGGAGAGCTCTCGCCATACTTCCATCCGTCTTCTGGGATGACGAACATCTGTGGAGTTGCAGTATTTTGTTTGGCAAAAAAAAATTTTTGTACAGTTTTATTAAAATCAATTTCACATGGATGTCTGACTTAATCTGCTGCCACAAACAATTTAGACTGTAGATACAGTATATATAGATATTATTGTGCAATGTAAAATAATAATAATAATAATAATAAATGTAAAACCCAATGTAACATTTGTCCTGTGGTTTCTGTTCTTATGTAGTCAATCATTTTATTGATTGAGAAGTTCTTGACACTCTTCAGGTCACAAAACAAACAAAAATACTACAAAACTTCTCATTTTCAAAGAAATTACATTTATTTGCCTCACTTCTTCTGTGGTTAGATATTAAACATTCACTCCCTCTGATATTTTTTAGACTTCATCATGTCACCTTTTAAGAAATGTCAGGTTTGACAGGTATCTGAGTTAGATATATGTTTGGGCTCCCATGAAATTATTTCAAACCTCCTTTTATCCACAACTCATCAAACAGCTTCAACCACTTTTAAGAACTCTAATCATTTGATTTTCTGTTTTTTTCTTCTATCAGAAACACATTTCTCTGACTAAATCTGCCTGGGACAAGAATCGTTTTGGGCTCAAATGAATTCCCCTCATTAATTGGGAGAGAAACCACACTTTGTGCTGTCATTGACCACTTTCTAGCCAAGTTCTGGCTGAATATTTAACCACTTCTTGAAACTAAGTGCAAATTCTTTTAATTTTCAACCCTTTGATTTGATGTTATAATTTTTATCTTTATTTTATGTTATTGGATGCGCTTCTCAAACAGCCCTGCAGGTGGCAGCAGCGCCCGCCGTGCTCTCGTCATCCGGCAGGGAGCCTCATCTGTCGGCAGCATCTTCACTCTGAACTGTCCGCACAAGCGGAGGGACAGGAAACTTAAAACGCGGCGTATGTGGAGAACAGACTGAACTAAGTGCGCTCTGCTCGTCTGGAGGTTTTTCTTTTGTTTATTTAAACGCTCTGTTTGTGACAGCAGCGACATGTTTCGGCTCTGCCTTCGCTCTCTGCTCCGGATAAATGTTTGATGGAGCTCCGCGTCTTAAACCGCCGCGATGGATGAAACAAAGAGGCTGGACGCAGTCCTGGGGAAACGTTAACGCGGTTTGTTCCCGGATTGAGAGAAGGTACCAACTTTGAGGTAACTCATTAGTTGTAATTGGAAAAAGTCTGAAAGTAGAAGAACTTCGCTGTGTTGCCTAAGGATGCGGTCTCGCGCTTGTTCTTACCGTCAATTTGCCTCATTTGTACACTTTTACGTGACGTCACAGGTGGAGGTCATTAAAGCTTGAACCTTCAGCTGGGTTCATGGCCTGATAATTTCAGGTAGCGCCTTTTTTTTTTTTTTTTTTAATTCCCCGAATGCTTCAAACATGAGTTACCTGTGCTTTCTGAAACTTACCAGCAGATGTGCCTAATTTGGAGAGCTGAACCTGGTTCTGTTTGTGCTGCATGGACCACTCAGCTGCACTGCCAAGGGGGAGATGATGAGTATGAATTAAATTAGCCCTTGTTAATTCTGCCCTAAGATGAGCCAGGGGGCAAACCTCGTCCTCCAGTGGCTCTCGAAGCTCCACCTGGCCCAGTACGTCGAGTCTTTCCTTGACAATGGCTACGACGACCTAGAAGTCTGCAAGCAGATCGGAGAGCCGGATCTGGACGCGATCGGCGTCCAAGTCCAGTACCACAGGCACCGGCTCCTCACAGCCGTGCAGGAACTCATAGAGGAGGACAGAAGGAGAGCACCTGGCTACTATTTCACCTTGGAGCCTCTGGAGGCTTCTGCTTGCCACCACTCTGACAGAGTGCGTGACCCGGGGTCACTGGGGTCACACGCGCAGACCACGGCCGTACACCAGGCCTCCTGTCCCGGAAACCACAACCCGAGATTCACAGATTGCAACGACTTTGTGACTTACCCCAAGCTGAAGCTGAAGGTGCTGATAAGAGACAAGCTGGCAAAAGACGGAATCAACCTGGGACAAGCACCTTACACCCACAAGGTAGGGAACTGTCACCCCGTGTGTTTCGCTCTTTGCTCAGGCTGGATGCTAGCTCGTCTGAAGCTGTCTCTTTGAGTTTAATATGCTCACTTTGCTGTGTGTGTGATGAAGAGTGTGACGAATTCCTTTGATGCTGCTGACGTCCATTGATTCCTCTTTAGGGCTCTTGGGGATGCGTTGTTGTCTTAGGCAGAGCTCTGCAGGGATTCACCGCACTGCTAATGTACTCAGTCTTTTTAAATTAGGCTTTACTGACTTGATTTATTTGCAAATTTACACTCCCTTCTGATCTTTCCTGCAGATTTTTTAGATGAAAGTAAACCCACTTCCTGCGAAGACAACCCTCTTAGGGGTTTTTTTGGTGCAAGAAACGATTTAGAAACTATTAATCTTGAAAAGGTTCGACTTGTTGCATTCTGTGCGCGAACATGCAGAACATTGATGGTCTTATTGAACATAAGCTGATATGGTATGGTTGATTACGGGCAAGTTTTTAGTCAAAACTCTAAATATACTATCTTAAATTTTCCTTCTCTAGCAGGATTTTTAGTATGACTCATGAGTTATTACTTTTGTTAATTTGAGCTGTGATTGAATTACTGTTGTTTTAGTTTAGGTCCTTGGTGTTCAAATGTTTTGCCACAAAGTCTGCAAGCTCTGGAAATATGTGGGTTGTTTTTTTTCTTTCAGTAGAAACCAGGAAGTTGCATAGAAATTGAAGTTTTAATGCAAGTTTAAATATGAGAACGTTTTACGATTATCTATAATTTCACAAGGCTGTGTTTCTGTTAACTATATAATTGCACACGTTGGAATTACAAAAAGAAATGAGCTTAACCCTCCTGTTATGTTGCGGGTCAAATTTACCTGTTTTAAAGTTAAATTATAATTTTTTTAAATAGTTGGAAGTATTTTTTTGTATGAAATTTTTTCTATTTGTCTTAATAGGTGCACTCTACATATAAATTGAAAATTTATTCATTTGACACATTTGCAATCCCCCTGCGTCTACTTTTTACATAGATATTGTTCGGGTCAATTTGACCGGGCAGTCAAGTTAAAGAGCAAAAAAAAGATTTTAAAAATTTCCATTTCTTTATGTTTCCTTGCAGCTATGAACCATATTTCACCACACACACACAATCACAACGCCACTCCTTTTAGGACTCGGAGGGTTCAATGACTTATCACTTAAACTTATTCTTGTGTGATTTTAATTGCGTCTCAAATTTAGTGAAAGTACCGCAATGTTGAAATTGTTTTTCTGGACATTAGTGGGGTATCAACAAAGTTTTTTACGCACATTTGTCATGGAAACGCATCTACTGTTGTTCAGTAGTCATTGCAGATGGGTCAGCAGGACCAGGAGGTTTGTAGTCCAGGTCTGTATGTACGCTGTTGATCGTTCTTCCGTCAACGATCCTCTGCTGAGCTAAACCCAGGCACTGTGAGGGTGTGTTTGTTTGTCTCGTCTGTTTCTGTGGTTTGGGCCTCTGATGAACTGTTGACCTGTTCATGGCCTGCTTCCCCCTCTTGACAGCTGCCATAGGTTTTATCCCCTGTGACCTCAAACAGGTATAGAAAATTGCATAGACGGCTTAGTGTGAGGAAAAATACTATAATCCACTGAAGGCTTTACACTATACTTAAAGCATAACCAGCAGCAATTTACAATTTGGTTGAAAATGTCAGGTGTTTGCTTTATGTGGACCATCTACTGAAAGTGTTTCTTGTGTCATGATCCACTTCCTGCAGGACCGGTTGGTTCGTGTAGATGCAGAGGATAGTTATTGGACTCAGGCTGTGATATACTCAATCTGTGGTCATCCAGGTGAAAAGAGGAGCGACAGGTCTGGCTTGTTTTCAGCAGAGTGTCTGTGACTCTGAGGAAGGCAGCACCGATTAAACTCTCGATGCTTCATCGGAGAAAATGGATGACGATCGTTGTAATCTGCCCAAAGTGTGTGTGTTTTGGCTGTACCGTACCTGACTGTCGGGATGAATCTTTACCAACTAGCCCTGTCATCTGTGACTGAAGAATATCTCTACATTTTCAGACTTTATGACTGGGCTGAACACGAAACGGGTTTTGTTCGCAATCAGACTGTAATGTCTTAGCACAGTTTTAACCAGAAATAAAACACATAACCCGTTTTGCTCCTGCTGTCTGACATTAAAGTATGTGAAACGTTTCCTGTTTTAGGTCAATTTTACCAAAATTAAAAAATTATCAGATTTTTTTAGAGTGCAAAAAAAACCCCATAATGTAGTATGAATTTAAATATTTAGGAAAACCCACTTGGCGATAATGCTTTGTACGCTACGAATAACCTAGTCAGCAACATTTGAGCTAAATGGATGCAAACCAGTGAGCGTATTTCGAGGTAACAACCGGAACTCACTCTTTTCTTGTGTGACGACAGAATAAATCAAGACATGTTTTGATAAGTGTTCATATCGGCCCCAGATCAAAATAATAATAATAATAATACACTTTATTATTTATGTAGCATCCTGCAACAATGCCTTGCATTGACCCAAAGTATTTTACCAGATAAAACAAATAAATACAATAATTTAGAGCTCCATTAAAAAGACACAATTTAAAAAAAAAAAAAAAGTAAAATGAAATATAAAAATACTAAAAGTTAAACATCTAAACCCCTCCAAAAGCAGAAGATGTTGTACAGCTGATAAGTGAGTGTTGATTCAAAATCTAACATGTTTGAAAAGCCGCTCAGCATGGAAGAAGCCATTTCAACAGCGATAAGACTAGTTTACTGAAAGATGTGTGTGAGCAACGCGGTCTGCAAACCCGACTCGGTTACACCAGTTCTGTCCGGAGGAATGGACCAAACGTCCAGCCAACGCATGTGGGAGGACAAACGTTTAGAGTGTCGGGTCGTCACTCATGCTTCCTTTCAGTGGGACGCGGGCCAACCTTTTCGACACACTAAATTGACCTGCGCTGAGACGACGCGTGCGGTCGTTTCATTCATTTTCATTGTGACCGAGTGTCGCGGTCGGACTCGGGAGTCAGTCGTCAGCGAGGAGGGATTTGAAGCCATCAGCTGGGATTGGTTGGCTGCATGTGAACAGCATTTTGAAGCAGTTTGACCTTTCAGGTTCACCAGAGTCAGTCCATTAAAACGACTGCAGGTATGTAGGCCACCACTGCTATTTTTTAACCCCCTCCCAGTATAAGTACAGCAGCTTCAGGCTGAGCTGGGAAGATATTTTTACTTTGATTTGTACGAGGTTTTTACTGTCTGATTACCTTGAGGGGAAAATACACCAATGTGTTTTTAAAATCAAGAAAAAGAAAATAAACAACATAATGGTTTTTGTATAAAACAGAGAAGCAAGCATTTTTTAACCTACTACTCCTAAAAGAATACATGACATGGTTATTATAATTATTATGCCATTGTACTAATATTTATGTAAGGTTTGGATAATAATATATTCTTATAAGTTTTCTGTAAATTATCATAGTTTTCTGACAATTTTGCTGTGTTATTTAAAGAAAAATAAACATTTTGGCCAAATAAAATGTCTGAAGAGTTTTGAAATGAGTTTAAGTATAATCAATATAATCAGACTCAAGACTTGCAGTAAACTCAGTGGAAGACTGTTGAGCCAAACTCCATTTTTTTAATTAAAAAAATTAAACAGCATTTAGGTAAAGTGTAATCTTGTTTCATAAGTTATTTTTTTCTAAAGCTGAAGAAAAACAAAGCTGACATAATAGAACATATGACACCAGGGAACAAAATCTTTCTTATATAACGTCCTTCTAAACTCATTTAGCTTTTCTTCAAAATACTTTTTTTCCCTGTTTTTCCATTTACAAAGTAAGCACAATCTTAACCTAAAATGAATAAAATTGTACGGTTAATATACAAAGCGTCATAAATTCCATAAAATGACAAAATGTAACAGGATTAAATTGCATTAAAAACGTAGGTTTGCCATTTATTTCTAAAGAGGTTTTAACTATGAGCTCTAGTTATTGAGCAGTTCACATCACACAGAAACAGGAAGCTGCGGCAGGCAATACATTCTCTCTTTCTCTGTTTTTTCACCTTGAGGATCAGTGTAAAGGGTGAAAAACTGAATTTGAATAGTCACAAAACGTAAATTTTTGTAATACATTGAATTCAAAGATTTTCCATCGTGACGAAACCTGTCTTACATCTGCCAGGCTCTGTCTTGTCTTCGGCTGTTGTCTGGGGTTCACTAATTGCTGAACTTTAATTTTCCTGTAAAGTCAAATGTGAGCACATGTAATGTAGCACTTTAAAAACACGCAGCAGATTCTTGTTGCTAATTCTTGATTCTTCAGTTCCTTTGGGAACATCCAGATTCTCCTGACAAAGAGTCCGTTAACAGATCAATACAATATGGCGCCCTCAGAAACTATGATTAGTAGACTGTGCTCATGGTAATGGGATTCTTTCCTCTGTAGTTGGTAATTTGGTGATTAACTTCAATAAAATTCTAACTTTTTGTTTGTTACATGTTCTATCAGTATCTTAATAAGCCTCAAAACCTCAGAGGCCTCTGTCCATTGCTTTGCCTAAACAAATTCCCCAGAATGTTGTTTGGAGGGTTTTTTTGTGTTTCTGCTTTGCCAAAGTATCAGAGGACAAGAAGGACCAGCAGGCCCCTATTGATACAAGAAACGAGGATCTGAATAGGACCCTACAAAACACAGGGTCTGCAGCCAGCAGCCGCCTTTGTCAACCAGAGCCTGAATGAGGCGGCGCTTGTTGAACGTAGTTGGTTTTAAAATACCAATTGTGAACATGTATGTTGTGTGGCACAAAAGAAACAGGAAAAATGTAAATGAATGAAAGGAACGGCCTTTTAAACTACTTATAAAGTCTTTGTAGCGTAATAATACCCTGCAGGGTAAACGGTAAAACTTAGACTTTAAACAGTTGAGGAATGAACTTGGTTTTCATGAACTACACGGTGCCAACGTGGACACAAACATGACCCATGAAAACCGCTAAGAGTTTTCAAAACATCTGTTGTTTGTGTTGTTTAAACATAAAATCAGGAGGGTGAAGATGCGTCCAGGTCAAAACCGGTTTGACGAGAATCAACAATACAATGATAAACCAGGAGAGTTGGTTTCAAACATTACAACAGGGTTTCCCCCAGTGTATTATCAGCCTGGCGGGCCACCAGGCTTTACTTCCCCAACCAGGCTTTGTTGGTCTTTTTAAAATATTTGTATTTTTTAAGACTTTATTGTTAGTGTTCAGGTGTTAATCTTCCAGTGTTTCAATTTCACATAATATCAACTGATATTTTCAAATTTCCTGTCAACTTTAAACATTTCTTAGCTCAGAAACACGGCGGGACGCTGGATGAATGACTGTCCTAGCGCCCAACCACCGGGCTTAGCAAGTTTTCTGGGGGACACCTTGTACAAACTGTATTTTAAACATCTTACAAATAATGGAAATATGTAGATTTCCTCACTTTGTAACCACATTCATAATGAAGAACGTTGTTTCACATGACCTGGTAGTATGTACTATCTGTTTCCCGTTCAAAGAAAGATATTTTTGATATTAATGGCAGATAAAGCCTAAAATTGCACGATTCCAAATCATACCAAACTTATTCAAAAGGAAAAATTTAGAATGTAACCTCAAACATTTTAGATATTTTTTTTTAAATTGCCAATTATGCACAAAGTTTCGCTGACTTATATGGGCTCTGTATCACCCAGGGATTTTTTATTTTTTTAAAGACTGACTTATCTTTACTCTGTTCTTTTGTATATTCCTCACTTTGCCTTCCTTTACTGTCCTGAAAGAGCCGTCACATACAGTGCAGTACGCTGTAATTTCATTAATAAGCAAACCTGGTCATGCTTTAGCCCTCTGTATGCATGCTCTGTATCCGTTATCTCTGCCGTCATCCTGGCAGTGCGGTGTAGGGTAGGCCTACTTATGGACTTTATTGATGTTGTGTCAGGGTGGATTAGGTCAAACCAGTAGACAATTACAGGAATGTGGCTGGATTATTGCTCTGATGGTGCTGAGGGGGGAGGACTGGTGGATGGACTGTGTGAGAGGGGTGGAGGGGGGGCAGCACTTAAAAGCTTAACTTGCTACAAACCTGCTTGTCATAAATGCTTTGGGTTTCAGAAAAACTTGTCTGATTGCTCTCCCTTTTAAAACAAATCGCACACGTCTGTATATGGATCTCTGTCATCATAGCGCCAGCTACTTGGAGTAATCCTGCCTAGCTCTTTTAGGACAGCATGTGTTTTTCACGCAGTCTGATGCATAATGTACAGCGAGGCTCAATCTCTGACCTATATTTGTAAATTTAAGATTAGAAATGTCCAGAGTCACTTGTTCTGTGTATCTTTCCAGCTAATTTTTCTTGTAAAAGGATCTGATGTCTTTTCCTTCAAGTGGAAATTATTCAGAGGAGCATAAAGCAAACCGTGCGAAGTGCATCAGTCTGACTAGCAGCACTATTTATCAAGCCTGGCTAAGATTCCTGATGTAGTTCAAGAAGTGGTGGACTCCATTGTTCTTGGATTCCTCTAAACAGCCTCCTTCTTTTTACCTGTGATGTTTTGACGTTTGTTTTTCTGTTGTCTTGGCCTTTACAAACTGAAATCGCAGCATGGCGAAGAAGAAATAACTATCAATATTCGCGGTCTTGAAACAGTTCTTAGCTGTATGTTTCGAATCCAATAAATCCACTTTATTTGAGCAATTTTAAAATGAATAAATTTTACTCATTTGCTTTACAATAAATACCGATATGATAACAAAAAGTTTGACTTAAAATAAGAAAATTATATGCAAGTAAAACCGTCAAAAATAAAAGCCAAGTAAAAATGAGAAATTACAACGATGATGAATTATCTGAAATCACTGACTGGATTTGTAAGAAAAAGAAACAGATTCCATAAGGGCATTAAGAATATTTTAGTAATCGAGTACTCTATTGATTATTATTGGGATTAATTGAGAGGGAGAGAGGGAAATCTCTCTCTCTCTCAAAAAAAAATTATAAAAACTCCGACGATTCGACGTTGTGCTGCTAGCACTTAGCAACAACTCGTAGGCGGAAGTGAGAGCGCTGCCCAACACAAGTAATGATCCGACGGAACATGATACGTTAAATAACAAAACTTATTTTAATGAAGCTACATTTTGCTCAAGGAATTTTAATAATCGAGGTACTGGCATCATTCGAGGAATCGTTACAGCCCTAGACTCCAGGCGTGAAAGTGTTTTGGTAAAAAGGGAACAGAGTGACTTCAATAAAAAGTTGCTTTCTGTGTGCTGCTGTCTAACTAGCGCTCCTGCACACTAATATGCAGATATTCCATACGAGTCACTGAAGAAGCTACAAGATGTTGATGCCTCGATTACAAGTTCTTCCTCTTACCCTTCGACTTGGATTATCTTCTAACTCTAGAAAGCAGGTGGAATAATTTCTGTAACATGACTTGAGGATGGGAGCTTTGGCCAAAACAAGCCATGACTCTGGCATGTTTACGTCAGAGAGAATAAAAGTCCAACTCTTTTCTTTTATGTACTTACAATTTTAGTTGGCTGACGTGAGCTATTAATCTGTTAACCAGAAAGCTGCATCTCATCTCGCCGCTTTCCAAACGAGGATCAAAAGTCATGCATTTGGGATCCTTTACTTTCCTCTTCCAAGGTAAATGGATGTAGAAGAGCTGGATGCAGCATCAGTCTGCGGCTCTGAGGTCTTCGACAGTTGGTGCAATCCGGATTTGTCTGAAACCTAATGAGGCTCTACGTCGGCTCCAAACATTACCACAGATTTAGTGATTATGTACCGTCTGTCTTCAGTAGAGGTCAAAATTCACATTCCTGACAAATATTGGCCAAGTGAAGCAGGTTGTTTCACCAGAAGTCACAGATGTTAAATCAGGATGGAAAACGGCTCACATGGTCGGCATTATTAACTGTATTGTCACAGCGTTTCATGGACCCCTGTCAGAAACGTGGCATAAAACAGTAGAGCAGCAAGTTTATTGTACTGGTTTGTATTTTTGACTTGGTTTTTGAAAATATACTTTCTGGTTTTTGAGGGGAAAAAAGGAAACTCAAGAACTGTTTCCTTTCTTCAAAATGAGATTCTCTTTATGAGACATAGTATCTTTTTACACACATGTTCGATTTCAGCAATTTTATAACCTGGTAAAGGTCGGATCAGTTATGCATTAAAAGCCTCGACTTTCTTTTTATGCTAACTGTATAAGTCCTGCCAACAGTGAGTGGAAAAGAAGGCTATAGTTACTTTTTTATTTTAGAAGTGCAGCTATAATTTAACAAACTTTTATTGTTATGCATCATGTTTGTTTCTCATGGCTGTGTTCAGTAAATCAGCGTTTTTATTGAATTCTCATTTACAAGGATATGAAGTCATGCTTCAATTTGGAGTTTAATTCATGAAAAAATCATGTCAAATGTTTTTTTTTGTGAGCAAAGATTAAGATTAATGAAACCGACAGTGAGATGATTTGATCATAATCTGGACACCAGAGGGAAAAATGTGGCTTTTTCCATCAACAGCCAAAGATTTTATAGCCTATTAGATTTTAAAATATAGGTCATATGTTGAAGCTTATGGTTTGTTTGCATGCTCAGGCTCTATGCACATTAATAGTAATAAAACATGGCATATATTAGTAATGAGTGTCTCTAGATTTTTGTCACACAGTGAAACGACTGAATATGAGATTAATTGATTTAAGCTGTTAAAGGTCCAGCTCTTCTAGCATATTTATTCACATTCAGAATAACGCTTCCTTTTATTATTTTAGTGCTGTTGAAATATAAATTACTTGTTCCATTTTACAGTTCACACCAAGACCATTTTAAAAAGGAACATCCATTTTGTTCATGTCATTTCTTATTAATCCCACTTGTCTGGATTACAGTAGAAACAACCAGCAGACTAACAACCAGAAGAGACTTTTCCTGTTTTTTTTTGTCTTGGATTTAGCTGCAGAAATTGAATCCAATCTGACATTTTTTCACACCTTTATACTGTCTGTTCAGTTTTAATATCTGCCTTTTGTTCTGGGGTCAATGAAAGGTCAGGGTGTGCTTACTCTCTGACTCATTTGGCTTCAGCTTGACCTCGTTGTGTCCCATAATTCACCTGGAAAGAGGGACAAAAGGGGGAGGGAGGGTGCACAGGAATAAGGGAAATACTAACAAAGCATTCAGATGAAGTGGATCTGGTTAAACACTCAACTATGCAATCCGACCTGTGATGATTTCAAAAATGTCAGTGGCAACAGCGCTGCATATTAAGGACTCAACATAGAATTGACTGGAGCTCAAATGGTTTATCAATAAATAAATTCACCACAATTGATTGATTTAATGCATTTAGGATTATAAATAGCTGATAAATCAGTAATAGTTGCAGTTGTTTAGAGAAAAAAAAATCACACTTTGATATTTGTTTGTCATAAATTATGTTGAGGCCCAACTCTCGGTTGGTTTTCAAAAATGTAATTGCATGTTTTTAAAATCTCTTGCTTCTGAAAGGATCCTGCAGATATTTTCTGATGTTTTTACTAGTAGTTAAAATCTTTAATCAAGTTAATTGTAGGGTTTTATAGTTCATTTATTGTAATCAATCAGAATTTCACTGAAATATATGTACAGACAAAACAAGCAGTATTTTCAATTCAAAACCCCATTTTGCTGCTAAATTATCGAATAAATAGAAATATGAGCTCAACAACAAAGATATTTATTGTTTTAATCTGTTATTTAGGTTATTCAGCCATCAGATTGTTAAAGTCATTCAGCTTTCAAGTGTTTCAGGAACGTCATTGAAAAAATACATTGGAAAATAAAGTGATTTAAGGTGCAGCATATAACTTTTATTTAAAGAAAAAAGTTTTTTTACATGTTTGTTAAAGCTCTTACTATGTTGTGACAATATAGCATAAGAAATGATCTGAGGGAAAAAAATCAAGCTCGTCTACCTTAAACAACCAATCAGAGCCAGGAGGAGGGTCTCGGCGATGTCAAGCCGTTTTTAACAAATATGTAAAAAACAATTCCTTTTAATAAAAGTTACATACTGCAGGTTTAAATGTGTTAAAGCTTTTAACGTGTTAAAATCTATGTAATTAATGAATCAAAATTAAGTCCCGGTTTTGACCTCTCTGGTTTGTTTTGGCTCATCTTTGCCCGCCAAAGCCAAAGAATTACACTTATAGCTGCCTAGTGCACTATGATATTATTAATAATTAATCTACTTTAAAGATATAAATGTATGTGCATCTGAATGTATACTGGCATTAATACTTTATTAGTAAATGCAGAGCTAATGTCTAAAGGCTTGTCTTTGTCTTTAAATGCCTATTTTTGCTTCAGATGCATAGATTTAAAACAAATTTTTCATGTTTACATATTTGCTTTAAGTTTTATTGCTTTTCTTATGCTGTTTACGTGGGTCCGGCCAATAAGGGCAGTCGGGAAAATCACAACTAACTTCCTAAATCAGTCGCTCTGTTTGAGACCTTTCCGTGGGGTCAGCCCTGCTGCACAGAGGCTCGTTGGTTAATCCCTCAGGCTGTTCAAGGTCTAGTTTGCATGTCTGTCCATTGAACACAGAACGGTGAAAGTTTCCCCTCGGATCCTTATCGTGGCCCTTCGTGTACAGCCACTCTGCAGATGAAGAGTTCACGACCTGCCTTGCATCTACGGCCTGTCTGTGCAAGTGAGCCTTCAGACCACACAGACAACATAGTACTTGACCTTTTAGCGGAGCTTTGGCTGTTTGAAGCAGAAACAAGCCAGGGGGACACACTTCTGTCCAACAGTGAATGCTATACGTTCTGATTGTGACCCATTTTCTGCTTGTTTCTGCAGCGGCTAAGACCTTCCTCCCCTTATGAAATTCAGATGACAATTCATGTGACGCATTGCCATAGATCCAACCATAACAAACCGTAAGCTGAGCTACGTTCCCTCTGATCCACTTACATCCAATTTTCTCAAGTCTAGTGATCGGTGTCGTGCTAAATTGGGATGACAGCGGTTCCTACATTTATCCACATTACCAGGCATTTAGTTTTCCCAGCCTATTTAATGTACCAAGTACCCCACTGCCAGCATAAGTAATGCATCCACTTAAAGAAATTCTTGAAAAATGGATACAGCTGCCCTTTACTCTCCGTATTGCCTCGAGTTCACCCATTAACCTCTTTTTCACTTTTAGGGGAAATTTACAATCTTAAGTCATTGCTTATTCTGGGATGAGAAATGTACAAAAGTAGCTCAATGAATGTGAAAACGGTGGTGCTTTTTTTTTTACAGAAAGTAAAAAGAAAAACGTATAAACAATAAAAGCAAGAATTTTCAAATGTTGACCATCTAAGAAAAATGATCTGCCAAATAATGTGTCTTTGATCGAGAAACCTTCTATATTTAGGTCAAGGTTTGATTACTGGAAGAAGGTAAAGGTTGGATGTAAGCGATATCCATCAGACTGTGTGCATTACTGCTTATGTAGCAGCCCGACTGATAGCATGGGACGTTATGATCTTAGACGAACCTCTTAGAGGAAATTTGATCCGCTTCCTTCAGGTTTCAGATTTGTTTAGCTGTAAATCAGTCAGTAAGCTGAAGTTCCTCTCAACTTTTCCTCTCTGAGGGATTGCAAAACCTGACTCATGTCAAAGTTCCTCAGACCATCTAAATGGATGTAAAGTAGGGCTGGACAGGTAATCAATAACTATATATATCATGATAAATACGTCCGATAAAATATTCAGTAATTTCGCTAAACTCCGACCCAGAACCGCACAGCATTTTGGGGGATGTAGGCAGAGGAAAGTCTTTAGCTGCTCAACTTCTCACGGCGAGCTAAGCTAGCAGCATCAAGTTACTCTCTCATCCTTTCAACCTTTTTCTGTAGATGAAGTATATATAGTAAATATAGTTATAATCCTAGCAAAATATTATGTCCACAAGATGAAATGGAGTGGAAAAAATCCACTCTTTTAATCATTTTAAAGGACCTGATTTTAAAAACGTATGCTGCCTCTGTTGAAAAACTTAACTTTAATAATAAAAAACTTGTAAAAACATCAACTCTCCTTCAGAAATGTTACTTTATCTCATAAGCAGATCCCTCTGTTATATTTTTTTAACTTTTCTTTTGCTGTATTAGACCCTTTACTTTATGTATTTGAATGTATTTTTGACACTTTTTGTTAAAAAAATGGTATAAATGAAAAATTACACTTTATTTTATCAATTTATTATTCAACTTTTATTGTTTACTTTATTCATTCTACTTTGAAGGTTGCAAGACTTTTACACCAACATTGTAAATATTTTGGGGTTATTCCTTATTTATATTTGTCTTTGCATTAAAGAGCCTCTGCATATGTTAATGTTTGTTTGAAATAAAGTAAAAAATAAAAATAAATCCTCACTCATTCTCTGGTTACCTAGCAACAGCCTGTTGAGTAACTTGCTGAACGGTGAAAAGTGAAAACAGCTTGACGGGAAACAGCGGATAAAACAGGAAAGGCTACGCCGGTATTTCAGATATTTAAAACAAAAAACTAATCAATAATTATCCATCGACTGATATGGAACCTTTATAGCGTGATATGTTTTTCATATTGTCCAGCCCTAATGCAAAGGCTAAACATTTTTTTATCATGACGATGATCAATATTGGGATAGTTTTGTCAAATTCATCAGTATAAGTATTATAGTAGAGCCTCGCCTTTTTGTGGTTCAGTATTCACAAACTCACCTATTTGCACATTTTTCTGTGGAACGCAACTCTAAATCATTGCAAGAAAATTTGCCTACGCAAAGACTTTTTTGTTTTTTGTGTAGAGCATATCTAAATTATTGGAAACTAAATGAAGCCTGGGAAACATTTTTTAAGGTAAGTGCTTGGATGGTCTAAATAGAAAAGTGCTGTGAAGTGCCAATGCATTCTATTTCACCTCTGCTGCCCCTCATAAAAAATGGATTACTTTGGGCTTCAAAATAGGTCGAAAGGAAAAGAACTGGACCAAGTAACGGTGTGTTGTAAACTGAGCTTGCTCTGAAGTTGTAGCGGGTGAAACCAGTCGTCCTGATCTACACTGGTAGCTTTATTTGTTCATCAAAGTAAAATGTACGTTACACACACTTATTTTTCCAAAGGCGTCTAAGCTTTACGCTCACTTAATTTTGTTTTACCGTAAATCTGATATGTGGACGTCTGTCAATACTTCCAGGAAGTTGCCAAAGTACTGAATTTATTCAGACTGAAGTCATTTCTTTCCTTTAATTAGACCTAAGTTCAAGTTTTGAAGCCACCTTCTTCATCCTCGTCTCTCAAAAATGTGCACATGCGTTGTGCCTTTTTTAAAATCTTACCTGGGTGTTTCTGACAGCTCTTTGAATGTTTGTCCTACTTCAGTGACTGTGTGGAGACCCGTTCCTCTTTAGAGAAGCTTTGACAAGCAGGCGGGGATCCCTGGGACGGTAGATGACATGAATCATGTTCACCGAATGAGTTTGACGTTCCCCCAGGTCCTTCTCGGGAAACCGAGAGAAAGCGATAGCTGTGGAAAAGTAAGCTTCGGAAACCATTAGAGTGGGTGTTGTGTTATCAGCTGAAAGAATTAGGGCAAACCAAATAGGTGCACTCTGTGCAGCTATGCATACCCACGTGAAAAGTAATGCCTGTTGTGAAATATTGATTCTCACTTCTTATAACCGTACAGATCTGTGATGGAGATCGGTTGTGAAATCTACGTTCACTTTTCTTTGTGAAGTTCTTGAGGCTGTTCTGACTTTTCAGCTTATGCTCATAAGAAGCCTGACTTTCATGTAATCATCTTTCCGATTGACGAGGTCGGGATTTTACCCATTTTGGGTCGCCTTTTTCTTGAAAACTCCTAACTGAGCAAGTCGTTCTAAAACTGAAAAGAAAACCAAACTAGAGCTGCAACTAAAGATTATTTTAGTAATTTATTGTCCTACTGATTTATTCTGGCAATTAATTGGATACAAAATTGAATATTCTCCAGATTTTATTTTTATTTAATCACTTAAGTCATTTTTATGCAATATTAGAAATGCAATAAAAGAACCAAAAAATCTGGTTCCTTTAAGTAAGAAAATATTTTTGATACTTTGTAGCATCTACAAAGTATCAAAGTAAAGATGCATCTACAGATAAAAAATACCTCTAACATTAACATGTGAAATGTTCAGCCCTTCTTGCTTGGCTTGGCATCAATACTAGGTCAAGTTAATCTGTTGACTATTTATTTATGCATTTATTTATTTCGAACATGATAAAATCCTAAAATCACACACATGAACAAGGAATGCAAAAGACAGATTTCTGTACCACAATAATCTTAACATGTTTGAAAAGGAGTAGGAAGAAGTAAGAAACTTATGAACTCCCACCCCATAAACTCATGCAGTATTTTCAGATGGACCCTCATTATTACATAAAAAAATAGAGAAGACATGGGTTAATTGATTTTTGTTAATAAACTATGTTTACATATGTCTACATACATCCACACACACACACACACACATATGCGTTAGCCTCAATTTACAGACACATATTAGTGCTAACTCTCACCCATATTTCTATATCTTGTGAAAATTACCTCCTTATATTTCCTTTTAAATTGTATTAAATTTTGACTATGTTTTAACTCCTCATTTAACTTAATTTTACATCATGAATTGAAATACAGAAGCTCTTTCTTGTTGTGTGTAAACTACAAATCCTTACGTTTGAGTTTATGTTATATCTTCCTTCTCTTTCATGCTCTGTATGAGCTCAGGTAGCCGTTTATTTGATTCCTTAAACATAATTTGAGCTTCTTTAAATTCCACCACATCTTCAAATGTAAGATTTTTTTTTTTTTTACAAAATTTGAGCCAGATAAAGCTAAAGCTGTCACTTGAAGAGTTCTAGGTAGAACATATATATATATATATATATATATATATATATATATATATATTATTTATTTATTTTTTTACATTTTTATGATCTTAAATGTAAATTTATATCAAACAGTTTTGGCTTTATTTTTGAGGTTGTAGCAAATTGCCTTTTTTGAGTCTGAATGCTCCAGTTAATGATTAATTGATTTCTAAATTGACTGACAATTATTTTAATATTTGATTCATCACAATTAATCCAATGAACTGTCTCAGCCTTACACTGAACCACAGTATCATGTTATCGTGTGTGTGTGTGTGTGCGCATGTCAGTGTGTTTACCAACTGTCTGTGCTGGAGAAAGATTGGGGATTGTAATCCTATCACTGAGCTTGAGCTATTCGGCAAAGAAGTTTTAGTCTGTAGACTTGCAGAGACAAACCCAGAAGACGCGGAGTTGTCATTTTGGGTTTTACTACATCACTTAAAAGATTCTAGGAAATTGACAAGCTCTTTTTTGTAAGAGCAATAGCAGCCACAGGTTTGACAGAAAAGCACTATCTGAAAAAGATGTCTCCAAGAAGCAGAAATGAAATCAACAGAGAGATGGCGCAGGACTGCAGAGAAGCATCTGGTCTGAAAAATTACTTAATTTTCAGAAAGGCTGCTTTAAAAAAAAAAAAAAAAAAAAATTATTTGAAGACAGTCAGAGCGGTTGACTTTCAGCCTCTAGAACCTGTACGGTTAATATTTCTATCATCTATAGTGATGCCTGTTTGACTATTTCAGTATTCCTGTTTTTCACAGATTTTCAGTCTAATATTGCATCGTCTATTAGAATCACATTATTGCAGAGTCCTGTGTTGGTGGAAGGAGTGTTTCTGTTTATGGAGTTAGTGTTTAATCCTGCTGTGTGTGTGTGTGTGTGTGTGTGTGTGTGCGTGCATGCATGTCAGTGTGTTTACCAACTGTCTGTGCTGGAGAAAGGATTACAATCCCCAAGCTGAAAATGGGTCTGCTGTGTGCATATATGTTTCATAAATGCTAAAAGAAGAAGAAGAAGAAGGAGAGTTGTCACTCTTGATAAGAAAACATGAACCACAGCTTGTACCTGTTGTGAAATGTTAACAAATGTTTAATAAATTTTACCTTTTGGAAAAAGTTATGAAATTTATATAGCTGGCATTAGTACCAAAATGGCCTCAAAGAACTGCTTCATTCGCTACTTTCATATACTTCTGTGGTTAATATATTTATTAGAGATTTGACATTATATGCAAAACAAATGTAAAAAAAAAAATCACAATTCCAACAAGGAAGAAGAGAAAGAGAGAGAAAAAAATAAACAGCCAACATTCCTGTAAATACTGTTACCTACAACAAGGTGTGTAGCAAAAAGAAAAATTAACAATGAAGACCATACAAAAACCAATGTCAGGATTTATGGAACCTCAGCCAAAATTTCAAGGGTTTGCTATTCCTCTGTTGAGGGTTTATTGAAAAAAATCATAAAAGATTTCCAGGTTTTATGAAATCTATTTTCAGAGCCTCTCATTACATATCTAATTTTCTCTAGTTTTAAGTAATACGTCTTTTATCCAGTTTGATGCTGTGGCTGGAGTAGCATCTTTCCATTTAAGAAGAATTAGGCAGCGTGCTTGCAAAGTTGAGAATGTAATGTATGATAATTTCATTATCATATCCCAGATGATTGGATCTTAAGTTCTTGGAGGTGTAAGTGGTGAAGCGATTAATTAGTTTAACGGTCGCCATGTTTGACTCGGAGCAGAAGTCAAGGTTATGTTACTTTATTTAAGGTGTTTCTGCAGCTGTTTGTCAGAATGTTCCTGTTAGAAATAAATACTAGGCAATGATCAGGTAACATGTCAACATGATGTCAACGCTGGCTACAGTAACGACCCCCTCTCAAGTCATGGCTGCCATCTAATCCTCTTTATGCCCCTTTATTTACATTCACTTGTAGGCATTATTAACGTACTTAACTATTTCAGTTGCAGTATCTCTTCAGTACACAGTAAAAAATGCTGGATTATTTTCATAACCCAACTTCTGGGTAAGAGATGCTGGGTCATATGTTGGGTTACTTTGACCCAATATTGGTTCAAAAGTAGTGACCCAGCGGTTGGGTTGACTTTTTTTTTTTGTTTTAATGAACTCCACTTAACTGATTCTGTTAGGTTTCAGGTTCAGTTGACTCAACACTTTACCCAATTGGTTGGGTCAAATACAGTTTGACCCAACCAATTGGGTAAAAATCCATTGCCCTCTTCACAAACCTCCATTTTCAACTGGACTGTGACCTGATCAGACAACACTGGATTTCTCAATTCAAATAAAACATGGTAAGTTACAATATCATGGCATTATATTTTTAAAGTTTATAGGGTTATTGTATTCTTCATATACTACAGATTTTTTAAATTAAATTTATGTAACTTTAATTTAATTATTTGATTTAACCTATCATCTTCGTTGATAGTGTAATGTTTTTGAAATAATTCATTTAATTCAAAGATAATTTATCCAATTTGGTTTAAAAAAAGGTGAGGGTGTGGGAGGGAGAGATAGCGCTTTGCCCCCCTGGTTTTCGCGGGCCTCGTTCACTAGCGCGCGCAAAGGGTGGTAGCTTAGCTAGAATGCTAATAACGGATCTATAGCGACAAGTAGGGACTGGAGGCTTTGCAGTAGCGGTGTCCGAAGCGATACAGGCTATACAGGTATTCTTAGTAATATATCAGTAATATAACTGTTAAATGCCATTTTCATTAAGCCTTTTATTTCTTACTGAACACACTATGCTATGCTATTATACGGTTAACCTGGGTGAAACCGATTGAGGCAGTGGAGAAGAAAAAAAAAAGTATGCACCAGCAATGGCAGAGGAGGGGAAGCTAAAGTTGGATAATATGCTTTCTGTCGAATAAAAGTAACTTTTACAGATTTCTAGTGAAGATTTAACTATATAACAATAAAATATCTGCTCGATTTATTGAAATATCTCTTAATTTAAAAGTGCTCCGACATGTTTGGAGTCGTCCCCACCGGTGTTCTGTCAGATCAGCAACTCTGCATGGCATGTGCTTAACACAAACTGACGGCTATATGTATCTGTCATTACCATATGATTTTATGTAAGCAGCAACATCATCATGACGCAGAAATTAGATAATGCGCACGTATGTTATTCTGGCCATTATTAGCCACCAAGGTGGAATTAAAAACATACAGTTATTAGTGAAAACAGCTGGATTAACTTTTGGGTTTACACAGATCTGCTTCATGTTGTCAGGTATCAGGTTGCGCTGGTGAAAACAAGACTGAACAGTGTGATCTCTCCTGGTGTCCCAAAAAGTGATGTTTTACATTTGTTCAGGGTTATTAGCTGCTAAACATATAGTCAATGTCCTATTATTTTTTCTTATTTGCTGTGAAATATTTGGTGATTGTCCTAAATAAAATATTTTTGCACACATTGTACAGGTTATTTTCCACATAGGAAAAAAATGACTCAAATTGTATCACTTTTTTCCCTGAAAGATCTGAAAGATGGATGAGTTTGTAAAACAGAAGCTGACTGAATGGAAACTTTCTGACCTAATCCCTGCTTTTGAAGGTAGGTTAAGTATATACACGTGTGTGTGTGTGTGTGCGTGCGTGTGTGTGTGTGTGTGTACTTAAAAGCATGCACTGGCAGGAATTCTTTGGATTGAAAATATTAATATGTAATTTCTAATATATTTCAGCTGAAAACATTGATGAAGAAAGCTTCTTTCTTTTGGATGCTAACTGCCTGACATCCCTGATTCCTCACCTTGGTCCTCGTCTGAAATTTCAACGTCATTTTGCAAAATTTCTTGAGGTATGCTTTGAGTCATAGGACAAGACAAAATGGGATATGTGTGTTTTAAATGTGGGATGTCTTTAGGACATAACATAAGGAATTTTTTTTCTCACCTAAGAGTAATTCATAACACATATTCAGCTTCAAGATATGTCCAGTGTGCTCAAAGTGAGCACACTGGACATCTAGCCCTAAAACAACTGAAGATGCTGATCCTACACCACATGCTGAATTAGAGAGTGGAGTTTCTTCTGTTGGAAGAGCAGCATTTGTAAGTTAAGCTGCACAATCAACCTTTCCTACATAACATATTGACATCCATTCTTACTAATTAAAATTAAAAATGACACATCTCATCTTTTCTTAAATTTCTAAGAATATTAAACTGCAGCTAAATAACAGCTATTTTATTTTTCACTATTTATCTGTAGAACATCCGTGAGATCCTCAGTGCCTCCCCTGAAGGTAGACCTGTGGTTATCAGTCTTGATGGAAATCAGCATATATCCACACCTGATGGATCAATATGGAGAAAAGTGAGTATTTCTTGTAAAAACTGGATCAATTAGGTTGTTTTTGTGACATTTTGCTCTTGGTGAGAACATTAACGGCATTGTGCAGTGCTCACCTAAGTAAAATTTCTCCAGTAAGAAGTCTTAAAGTATATGTTGGGCTAATAAAAACTGGATTTTTTGGAAATTGTTTGTGTTTTAAGGTTTCTGCTCTATGTTTTCATCTTACAATAACTAATTAAAATAAAATATTTTACTTGCCTGTCTTACTGAGTGTAATTTTTTTTGTTTCCAGCCCGTCTTCAGACACTAAAGCAATTTTGGCATCTTCGATTGTGGACCAGTTTCCATGTTTAAGAGACAGCCATGGCACAGGATATGTAAGTTTTCACACTTCAGAGAACTAGCACACAAGTACTTCAACAACTTGCACAATGGTTAGCATTAAATATCATTGTAACTATGGTGTTTGAGCTTTGAGTTGTAGGTTTAATAAAAAATTTGGACATCAAAACAGAAAGGCTAACATTTAACTTTTATATTTCTTTTGTTAAAAATGTTCAGGACGCCTGGTTTACCCGCGGAAGACAACACAGGCCAGCAACTGGCTTTCTGGAGGAGCGTCTCCGTAATGTAAGGAAAAGGCATCAACCAAGGAAGAAGATGCTTTCAGCCCCAGAAGCTCCACCAAAAAGATCAAGTTTGCCTGGTACTAGCACATAGACTTTTTCCAAGCCCTATTGTTTTGAGCAGCAATCTAAGCTCTTATTGCTGTGAATTACCTCACATTTTTATTCTTTTAATTCCTGTAATATTTTTTTCCCCACAGAACCAACCATCAGTGCTGAGCGTGCCATCCAGATGACAGAATGGCTAAAAAATAACTTCTGGCCCGCAGACCAGGTTGTCCAATACATGCGGGAAACTGCAGTATATCGCGCAGGATGGATCCGCTCAAGTGGGACAATCCCAATGCAGCAGATTTTTGCAGAGTTCCCACGTTTGTTGGACACACCAGGGATGGTGAGGTTATACCTCATATTGAGATCAGTTAAATGTTAAACAATAAACTGCAATACCATGTGAAAATGTACAATTACAATCAAACTCAAAATGTCAAACTACCCAGAACATACATTTGTAGCACCCATGAAAGGTTGAATGTAATAGTTCATTTCACTTTTACATTTGATTTGTATTTTTGTCTTTTCTGATTGTTAGATTTTGCAGGACTTTGCCGTTTTATATCCACAGTCTTGTGGAAAACTGACAGAGAACTGGAACACCTTGTTCTCATCAAAGGTCATTCGCATGGGGAAGAAGGAGGAGAGCGGTCTTCTGCCTGAGATTGAGTTGCTTCCACAAGGTATTGAAGCTCAAAAGGAACATTTTCTGAACTAATTTTTTTCTCCTGTGGCTCTTTTTTGATTGTGTAGCATTTTAATCTGAGTTTTTCGTTGACAGACAAACAAGGTGACGTGGCACTGCAGCTGCCGCCAAAACTCCTCCCTGCTGTTCCCTACAGAGTTTGGCGAAAGGTGGTCAGACCCAGCAACCTAGAAGTCCAGCAAGCCTTCATTGATGTCCAGCCAGTAAGTTCATGTCAGAATGAGTTCTTTGCTGTTTAAATGTAGTTGAAACCAGAAGTTTAAAACAAATATGCTTTTTTTCCCTCACTGTTCTCCCTGTCATTAATCTGGAATTTACCAAGTCCTAATTGACGTGAAATAAGAATTTTAATGTCATATAACATGAGACAGCGTTGACCAAAAATATGTCTTTTTATATAGTATATGTAAACTTCAAACGCAAGGGTCTTTTGATAATGTATCAAACAAAAATCATATAAGAATTAGTCAAAAATTATTAGTGGGGAATGTTCCTCCTTACCTTTAAATGACTAATGGCTTCCTTTCTGCTTTTTCCACACACCAGATTGGGACAAATATGGTGGAATATCTTGGAAGTACAGCAACAGAGCATTCACGTGTTCTCATGATTGGGGACAGGTATTGTTGTTCCCAAGCATTTGTTGTCATAAATGGAACTGCTTTGGAATATCCATCTCTTTTGGGGGCCGTTGACGGCTGTTTCAAATCATTCTTCGTTTTTGATGTGAGTTATCCGAAGTCGTGTATCCAGATTTGGGATTTTCTCCAAACTGTGATATATGAAATCCCAGGAAACGAGTCACCCCCGATAAAATTAATGAGGGCACAGTTGGAGGCCATGGAAGAATAAATGCAATTCTTCAATAACCCTTAAATAAGTTTTAAATGTTCTGATTGAAAAACCTTCTTTGTTACTATGTTACTATTGTTTTTTACATTTCCTTCAAACTGATGAAAATATTTTGTTGTGTACACCAATAAAGTAAAAAAGGGTGCAGATTTAATCAATTGTTTATATGTAACTTTTACATGTCTGTATTAAAAATTTCATGTATGTTGGAATGTATAACATTTGCAAATAAAAGTTATTTTGAGCTAATCTGAATGTTTTTAGTTAAATTTTTATAGTGAATTTTAAAGTAGAAAAGGAAAAAAAAATTAAAAATAAAAATATGGTGGTAAAATGACCCTTTTAATGGGTAATAAATTTCAACCCAATATTGAGTCATTTTAACTTTGGGCAGTGGTCAATTTAACCCAAGCTTTAGGTTGCAGCTATGACCCAATGTGCTGGGTCAAACCCTCAACCCAACCCAGTTGAGTTAAAACAACCCAGCGTTGGGTCGGTCCATATATGACCCAGCGCTGGGTTACGTATTGGGTTATTTTCAACCCAGCAGTTTTTACTGTGTACTATGTACCATCTGACCTCTGTGGGGGTTTTTGTGCTTTTTTTTGTAGTTGTGGTATCTTTGTACTACTTGGCATGTTTTAGATTCGTTTTAGTGAAGCTACCACGAAAAATGCAGCTCTGTAACTTTTCAGTCTTTTGATTTCAACTCTTTTTGTAGAAATTGTTGACATGACAGTGAGGCATTTGGGGGAAAGAAAGCATTTCTCCATCACAGTTAAATCTAATGAAATTCATCCTTGACCAAGCAACTAATTATAGGTTTGAGACAAATATCCCCTTAAGTAATGGATATTTCAAGCAAAAGTACCATAAAAATACCAGGTGCACAACTTTTTTTTACCAAACATTTTTGGATAAAAAGTTTTTGCACTACTATGAGTTGTTTTTTTGTTTTGTTTGGCTGCATTAAAACTGGTGTATTTTGCACAAGCTGCAATGGAAACACTTTTTTCGCATCACGAGTCATGTGATCAACAGCCAGATGTTACTACTGCCGGAAAAACGAAGAAGACAACAGGAAGTGGTAGGAGGACAATGGTGACTTTTTAAAAAATGATTTATCAAAATAACAAGCTTATTTAGGTGTGATTTTAATTGCTTTTCTTCTTAAATTGATACACCGCAATTGTGAAATCCACTTTTTTTTTGAATATTCAACAAAGTTTTGTGTGCATTTGTATTTGAAACGCAGCTGTAATTGACTCATAATTCCACATAGACGCAGTTGTATAAACGGACATCCAACTGTAGCATATCTAATAGTAAATTTGCCTTTGGTGTACTTCCCTAATTTGTCTGCATGTGCACGTTATTAAAATTTTTAACAAGCTTAAAGTTTGCCTTATCTGGTCTGAACTCGTAGTTAATCTGCATCTCGATTCCAGCTACCTCACAGGCCATGTGCTGGACTTGTGTTTTTAATAAACCCAACAAGTCAGACAGGCTGTGTCATAAACGTCCTCTGGTGTTTCTGCCAAGTGGTTTAGTGAAACGTTAAATGAGATATATTATGGTGGAATAGACCCATTCTGCTTGGCACTCAAGTAGGCCAAACATGGCAGCTTGGATAAAACCCCATTCTCCACTGCCAACAGGGTGATATAATACAGCTGATGTCTGTATACAGAGGACATTCGTTTCTCTAAATGGAGAAACTTGATGAAGGAAGCAGAATTTGGGGTTTATTTACATTTTGTAGGCAAATGTTAAACAGTAGAAAATCCAGAAATGTTTTTGATTTTGCAGCTTTGTTTTGGCGCAAAAGGAGGATTTAACGGAATGGATTCAATCCTTATAAGTGATTACTAAGTGAAATTATGTGAAACCAATTTAGTACTTCTGGATGTTGCACTTATTTCTGCGTGCACGTTTACTGCTTTTCATTTAGAGCAGGAACTAATCTAATGAAATGCAAAACAAATCAACAAAACTGTTATGTAATAACATCTGTGCGTGTGCTTTTTCACAATGACTTCCTACCCACTTTTTTATTGACGTACATTTTAACATAATCATTAGCCACTTTAGCTATCGATAGTGTAGTACATAGTAAACAGGCCATGTCCCTTTGTCTTTAGGCCTTTTTGCATACGTGTCTCTCTCTCACAAGCTTGCTTTTGTCATTAAAAATGAGTTTTTTCACAATACGTTGCTGTTCTTTTCTACGTCTTAATAATGCATTTAAAAATCATGCTGATTTTGCTCCCAAGATGAGATACGAAGTTCATGAGAACAAGAGGAGACAAAGGTTTTGCAATATTTGTGGGGAAAAGATGACATTTTTTAGATGTTTTCCAAAAACAGCTTTCATAAATATCAAACTCCACTCATCCATCCATTTATATAATCGGTATATAATAATCCAAACCAAGCAGATTTTTTTGTCATATACACTCACACTGATGAGCACATCGGGTTCAAAGGTTCAGGATCCTGCCTGAGGGCACGTTGACATGTGGAGCAGAGATGGTGGGAACTAAACCCTCCCTTGGAAGCTCTACTTTGCAAACCATAGGACATAAAAAATTAAAAAATAATTTAAAAAGTGGATTCTGTAAGGTTGTGTATGTAATATCTTAATGCTAGGTAGAGCTTGCCTCATTCTAGAGGAAAACATCAGAGTTCAGTCGATCTTCGGTTCATCAGAAAGTGGGTGTGGCTGCATCACGGCGGCGGCGGGGAGGGGGTAAATGGTGAGAGTTCGCACCGCAGTGAGACGTTTGTTCTGCTAACGCCGTAGTGGGATCCAATGGTTGAGCAGTGCTTCCATTCATGTACACTCTGTACGTTTTGTTTATGCTCCAATGACTGGGTCATGAGGTGCATCACTCAGGGCCTGCAGCACCTTATAGCACAAATACTGCTTTACGCTCAGCGTGTGCTGCGTCTAGATTAACTAACGCCTGCATCCGACAAAACAAAACCTTGTAATTAAAGCTGTGTTTTAACCATTTTCATCTGCTATTAGAAACTGGAAATGTTATAAGTGTTATACCAAAATCGATTCTGTCAAAGTAGGTTAAATCCACTCTGGCCTCCGCCTGACCTCTTACTAATGATAAAAAGCCCCCGAGGGATTTTAAAAAGCATTGTGGGGTATAATTGGGATCCTGCAGCCATTTGGGTCAGAGAGGCTATAAATAAACATCACACCAACATTAACAACATATACAGTCTCTGGTTGATACTTCCGTTTTCCTTTTACTTCTATTGCTGCAGTCGATCGGCTCCGTAAGCCGGTGGGAGGCTGTGAGCGTAGGGGCCACGCCGCACAGAGTCGGGTCTTTCCGACTGCCAGCACGTCATTAACTAATGCGTCTCCGACTGACCTCAGCCTGACTTGATGTCGACTCTGCCAGGGGCTCTCTCCGTCATGCCCCCGGACGTGACAGCTGTGCGAGACGCCGAGGCCCCGTGGTTCACCTTTGCGCGGCAGGTCATGGTGGATGGCATGTCTGTTGGTGTGTGTTTGGCTCACACTGCGATTCCATATGGCACAATGAGTCCAGCTCAATGAACCTGGACCTCTGGCCTCGACGTCTCGCGTATTCTTGTGGAATCACGAATAAGAGCGGTGGTCCCGCCAGCCATGAATCTAATGAATATTAAAATGATGGATTCAGAATTGGAGACACGTCGAGGTCTTTTCTTTTTGTACCACTTGTTGATTTTTATCCAAGTCGACAGTTGGGGAAAAAATGAAAGTTTTCTAAATGTCACATAAATATTATGTCACTCTAATGATTCCTGCCATCAAGATTTGTTGGCATTTAGATTTTAAGTTCAGTCAGGGGGTGTGGATGGTGGCATGGTCTGGAGGTAAACAAACTGTCCTCTACAAGACGGTAAAATGTCACTTTGGTTTCAGTCGCCTCGACGTTGACACTACCAGAGAAGCTGGTATTAAGAGCGATAGTTGAATTATGCTCATGTTCTAAAACCAATAAGTTTTACTTATAATTAATTATTTTCAGTGGTGACTTCTTTAGCTTTCCAGGAAACCATTTCTGTTACATAATGAAAGCGGAGCGAAGTGAATCATTCCAAATGAACTCTTTAGTTAAAGATTCCAGGAATAATTCAGTTCAATTGTTTATATAGCGCTGACGACTAATGGCTCTAGACGAACAGATGCAGTTTATATCCAGAGATTTGCATTTAAACCCACTCCTGTGCATCTTTAATATCTATTACATTAATTCCTACTGGACAGCTGTCATGATGCGGTCAAGATTGGTTTGTTACACCAACTGGTTTAAATGTTTTTAAATGTTTAGCCTGCAACAATAGGATACTGTTGCTTACATTTTGTCATTAACTTTGCAACAAACCCTCATTCTGATGGTGATAAAAGTGGCAATAAAAGGTATTTAAAATGTTTTTGACTAACTTCAGTCAAAACAAATACTGTTATTAAACACAACATAGAAATTCAAATAATATGCTTCTTCATCTGCACACAGTAACTACATTTAATATTTTTGAATTTATTTTTGTTGGTTGGTCCTTTGTTGAGCAAACGGTACTGTCAGTTTGCTACAGCTCATCTAAGATTTTTTAAAAGACAAAGCAGAAGGACAAAAAAAAAATACACAGAAATATGTAATCAAAAATTTTTAAAATTCAACTAGCATACGACATGTATTACAAGAACATTTTGTGTGTTTTTGTTAAATTATCCCACTCACTTATTTCTTTGAATCTCAGTTTGTGTTTTTTTTAAATACTTTTATTTATTTTTTATGTTGGAAATTTGTCCTCAATGTTGGTTCTTTATTTTATATGTAAATATATATATATATATTACATTTATATGAATCTGCCTGTCACTTCCTGAATCTACTCATTTATTCACTACTGATGAATGGAAAAAAATAGAAATAAAACAAACCTAAACGACAAAAAATTGGCTAAATGAGTAAAAGTTTATTTTCTTGAGCATTTCTGTCTTACAAGCTTTATGGAAAGGATTTTATGGCTCCTTGACTCCAACAATCTTACAAGACAAATAATTTGAGACGTGCAGAAATGGCTCTGAACACATGAACAGCTTTTAAAAACTAAAGTTTAAATTAACTCATCTGCTGCATTGAAACGCAGAAAAATTTTTAATATTCCACGTAACGGAAAACTGCTGCTTAATTAGGCATGTTTTAATATTTTTAATGACATTACAACAGCTGTAATACTCGCTTGGTGTTTTTCTGGAAATGGCGCTCAGGAAGTTTCAGTTTCATACCTGCTTTGGCAATGAGTTGAAGTGATTTTCTTTGACCTGCTCATGGATCATAAATGAAATATCATCTAGCAGCAGGAGGATGCTCTGCTATTTTGTTTCAGTCAGAGGTCATAATCTGTCGTATTTCATTAAGGGTCACCTGGCCCGAATAGGGGTCAGATCAGGGTCAGTGGTCTTCATTCAATAAAACACAATAAGATCTTTGTAAGACTTATTCATCAAAAATACTTTGAATATTTTGATTACAGGTACAAAACGGAAATACTTTGAATTGAGGGTGCGAATGGACCTTCCTATGTTTTACTACACACTTAATTTACTTGACATTTATAAGTTTTACTCCCTTTCGTCTCAGTTTTGATTTGAAACGCCCAGGAGACACTGGACTAAAACACGTCAGGCGTTGCGGTTTGAATTGTCGGTTTTGACAGCACGCGTTTAAGCTCGGTGTTCAGTCCGACGCCTTCGAGCTGCCCCCCGCTACGCCGTGTGCGACTCATCAAATGCCTCGCATGACCTGACTTAGCAGTGATCCCTAAGAAAAGTCTTGTTTGTGCGACTGCTTGCCCCGAGGGAAGCGACGTCACCTCGTGGCTCAAATCCACGGCGCTGAATATTTATCACACTCTCTCGTTTCATTTTAATGTGCTGATTTGTCTGCGAGCGCATTACTCAGGCGAACGGGGACGTTTGTTGTTCTAGTTAAAACCGAGTTTTCTTTGTGTTTTTCTTTCAGATAAACAGCTGGGTTCAGTTCATGAAAAGTCTTTTGCAGTAGACTAACCAGGAGAATGCTCATCGTTGCTGACATTTAACTTGCAGCTCTTCAAAGTTCCTTTCTGGAGCCATCCTTGCAGAAACATTGATTGAAAGTGCAAGACATTTTGCAAACGGTACTGTTTGCAGGTTCAACCATGGACGTAAATAATGAAGTGAGGGAAAGCTTCTTGGATTTTGGGAGGACTTTATTATTTAATCTTCTTGTAGTTGATTTTAATACAGAGAAATGGTACAAAGAGAAATTTTTAGTCCTTGCTGGCAAAATGCGGTTGTTGATGGTAAACGTGGGAGCGATTATGCAAATGGTGGTTTTATGCTTAAAAACAATCCTTGAGTGGAAATTTGAGTAAATGTTTCTGATGATGCTCCTGCAATTAAAATCAAAGTTTCTTGTAAAGATATTTAATTTCCATCATATGCGCCTCAGGCTGCAGAAACTGCACTGTCTGCTTCGTCCTGACGTCCTAATCAAGGATACAGCCAGGTGTGATAAAGTCATCTCTGATCACTGTTGGTTATTCATCTCATAATGGACTCCTTGATGATCAATAAAGTTTTTATTATGAGAAAACTTAACAGCACACACCCTCACGGGAGCTCTATAAAACTACACATTTATTATTCATTCTCTTATATTGGATATTAACATGGAAGAGGCAATAAAATGTGTAGAAATTCCTTTCTTCCTAATCATCAGCATCTTTTAACGGCTTCAACAGGTCAAATGGCTTTAATTAGAATTTTTTTTAATTAAACATGTCCCATATAAATCACAGAATGATGATTTTTTTTCTGCTGTTTATTGTAGTGTCAGCACTTCAGTGGGGTTTTTTTTTTCTTCGGTGCTATTATGTCTATCGTTCCACATCTGTAGGGAGGAAATCTGGTACAAATCAAGTCGGCACTCAGCCAAGCAGCAGAGGATCGGGTCTGGTTTGTATGTTTCTGTTCAGTGTGACAAAGATAAAAAATCTCCGACAGACAGAGTGGTTGCCGCTGCGCTCAGAGCTGATCTTAAGCATGACTTCTCCCGTCTCCCTCTTTGCCCTTTTGAAAGCAGAAGGTGCCTCTTCACTTGTACTCTTTTCCGTGTGATCGCACCTGAAGGAGCGCAGTAGATTCGTGCTGACATTTAACTTCCAGGGAAGAACCCCGTTTGTTTTTCTTTGTAAAAAAAAAAAAAAAAATCTACCTCTCATCCATCATGCTTTCTTCTTTTATTGTCTGAAAGAAAAGAGTTTTAGCTGAGCAGATCTGGCAGCGGAAGCCGATGTAAATAAACTGGAGCTCTTTGAGAGTAGCCGGCTTTAAGCGTCAGAGGTCAGGCTTTCCAGAGGCTCTCCAAAGCTGCTGGAAATGCGCTAAAGCGATAGATCTGGTGTCTAACATTACAAAAAACAACTGGTAGAAAACATACACTGCAAGCCCAGCTTTAAAGCTTTTGTTTATTTGAAGCAACGGAGTGTTTGCAGATATTAATCGTGGACTTTCAAATTGTCGTGTGCAGAAGAACACAGTTTTTTTTTAAATATTTGAGGTCTAAGCCCCTTTTTATGTGCAGTGACTAAATCTGTGCTCCCATTGCGACAGTCGCTGACTGTTCAACTGATATAATCAGCCACAGGCAGCGCAGCTTTGAGGTAAACATCTGAACAACATCTGCGCTAATCTCCTGCAGTCTATGAGCTAATGAAGCCCCAGTGGACAAAGCGTGTTGCACGCTCAGCTTCACTGCCAAATTTTTCATCTGCCATTATTCGTCACACACTTTAAGAGTTCATATATTGAGGTACTATAATGGCGCAGATTCAGTAATTGTATCTGCGTATATATCTGATTGGTAATCTTTTTAATATTTGACAAAGTACATGATTTTTTTTCTAAATGTTTCCTTATTGATATATTTAATCTAATCAACTTCTTCAGTCATTTCTTGCACAAATCTTAGTGTTTGCAAACACTGACTGAAGACTTTTGGCTAGCTTTGTTGTAAACATTTTTAGAGGAGGTTGAGGAAAAGGAAACTGTGTGAAGACACGTCTGCAATTAATTTAGTCTGTTAGAGAGCCTTTTACCAGATAACAGGAAAGCTGATTGGTACGATGCTTCACTATAGAAAAAAAAAAAAAAAAGAGTACATTTTCAACAAAAAAAACACAAATTATGAGAATAATTTCAAAAATGTTCAAGAAAAAACATGGAAATTTCTCAGTTTGAAGAGTCAAAAATTTGAAAGAGAAAAATGTGTAATTTTTTCCTAATATTTTTCTAGAAATAATTCAGAAATGGTCAACTGAGATTTTCTGGCTGCTTTCCTTTCACAGTTTTGAAAGTAATTTTATTTTTAGCCATGAAATGATGTGCATAGGCTTCCATACAGGTTTGCAAGTCGTGCAAATTAAAATTGTCGATGATTTAAAAAAAAAAAAAAAAAAAATCTCTGCAAAACAAAGGCTGATATTCAATCACTTTAACAAAAACAGCAGCCACACTTTAAAAAAACTTTATGTAATTTTTTTCCTTTGCTTCTTATTGAGAAATAATTACTTTAATATGTAATAGTTAGAACTTTGTAAAAAGTGGATAATATTTCTCCGTTCTGACACGTAAACTGAAAAACTTTTTTTTTTCTCTATTTTAAAAAAACAAACATTTTCTTAGAATAACATATTGACAACTCTGATTAACTGTTGTCTGAAAGTCTCTCGGCTCCGTGTAACAAAACAAAATCACTGCAGTTCTATTTTAAACCTTAAAAAAATGGGATTTCCCACTAGAAATAACGGTAATGTCTTTTGTGTGTGACAAGCGACATGTGTGCTGTGGGGATGGCTGCTGTTTTATATTAACTCTGCTGTTTGAACATGGCAAACATGAGAAAGAGGATGTAGGTGCTCTGATAGCTGTGATGGGGAAACTCCAGAGAAATGCAGACGCTGCGTTTCTGTGAGAAATGACAGGAAGCTGCGCGCCAGGTATTGTGTGCGCTCGGCCTGCAGGATGGATAGAGAAAGTACAGAACAACAACTATGACCTTCCTGCAGTATTTTATCTGGGAAGGATTTATAATTTATACAGTATATTGATCTATTTCCAGAATATGTGAATTAAAGATGCCCTTTTTTTACTGTCTGTCCATTGTTGTTTGCACTTTTTACCATCAGTCAATCAATAAAGTTTGTTTGTATAGCACGTTTCAGCAACAAGGCAGTTCCAATTGCTTTACATCTTAAAAACTCAAAAATACAAAGTCATAAAAACACCAAGCAGTCAACAATTGAGAAAACTAGTAACAAACATTACATTTTGGTGAGTGCCGTCACCAAAATCATTGTTACACATCAAATAAGTTGGTTAATGTTAAGTTTATTATGGTTCAAAACCAACTCTAAACTGGTGGGGTTTTAGCCACTCAGCGTTTCAGCTGTTTTGCAGTTGCACTGAGAGCAGGTGAGGCCGCGACTGAACAGGTTCTGTAGCGAGTTGGTATGTACATGATCAAAACTAAAATCAGAATAAAAACATGTTTTTTTTCCATTTTAAATGTAAATTTTAAGCTAATATATATTCCCACAGTTGCATTTTTAAACAAAAACGTGTTCCAAATGAGCTAGAAAAAACATTTATATATATTATCTAAATGTCTTCTGAAGTGATGCTTGTGAGTCTGTCCAACATGTTGACTTTAAATAATCTTTAAGTAATCTAACTGCATGTGTGGATGAATGTGAAGAGAAATTGAGCAACCTCTGAGAGGTTTTCATTAGAAAATGTAAAGTTGTTGAATCCCAGTCTGCTGCCTACTGGTTTGATACTTTGCCAATTCCAGTTAAACACGTTGCAGTGTTTGGACCATTAATTTCAAAGAATTACAAAATTATATTTCTAATCTCATTACACTGTACAACAATTAATATACTTTGTTACATCTAGTTCTGACTAATTTCAGATGCAGCCATCAAACATATGAATCAGGTCTAAAACTGTAATTGCTTACTTTAAGCACTTAAAATTTGACAAGCTGTTTTAAAAGGTTTAGTCAGAGTTGCGTGCTATTCTTTAGCTCAACGTTAAATCCTGTATCGTTGGTTGATTTCACGAAGTTCAGCCACTCATGAATATGTTATACTGGATTATTTTACCAATTAATAAATGATAAACTTGAATACTTTCACTTTAGTTGAATTATATCCAGTTTTTTTAGTACGTCACAAAGATTAAATAATTCAGCAAACCAGTCCAGTTGGATAAATCATAACTCGTGAAATTTAATCTAAGGCTCAAAACACACTGTCATCTTGTTTCTTTGAATTATTTTGTCTTTCTAGCATTTCCAGTGTTTTCCTTAATTTACTTAAGTTAATATTTTATAACTGTTTAAAGAAATGTTTGCAGTTGCTCTGTATGCAAACATATTTTTGCCGTTTCCTTTGAGCTTTTGGAAGAAGCGTGATTGAAGTCTCCAAAGGTAATCATAAATGCATTAAGTGGATTTTGTGTGCTAGAAGCTCTTGATTGGATTACCTCAAATTCGGCATTGGCAGAGGCATAAAGATGGAAAAACACTCAGAAAGTCACTGATAAACACATCCTCCCTGTTTTGTGCATTGTAAGCAGAGAAAACTCTTAAATTGCTACATGATGTGTATTTTTCATTTCTTTTCTGCTTCTCCTTTGCTGCCACGTCGTTTTCCTGAACAAACTTCCTGCAACTGTACCAGAAAAGAAACACTAAATCCTCAGAAATCACTCAATATTTAATTCAATCATGTTTTATTTTCTCTCAGGCATTCACTATTATTATTCATCAGTGAGGATTGAAAAGTGAACTGCAGATTAACAATGTAAGTCTTAAACTATAGATTTATGACTTGGACCATAAGATGTTTTCTCAATCATCTTTTACCCGGTTCAAAAGTTAAAAAAAATGTTTAGGCAAAAAGGGATTCAAAAATGATTGTGTTGTAACCATAATGATATAAAGTTTAATGTTCTATAAAGTTTAATATATTTTATTGGGATTATTTTATGATTAACCAATGCAAAAAGTGGAAGTTAACGAATGGCTTTCATCGGTTTTTATGGATAAAAATCCCTAAAGTGGAGCTGCCGATGGACTCCATCAGAAAACGCAGTGGCTGTAGGGAGATCGCCCTTAAAGTAACGTTACAGGAGAGATGAAATGAAGGTTTGTAGAGAGAAGGAAATTGAATCAGACAGGAAGTCATGTCGCTAGCTCTTTTGGGACGTCTGTGGACGTCCAGAGTTCGTCACTGCCGTGTGAAGGTGAGATATGGATATTCGAGTAAAAGTAAAGCAGGGGTCACTGCTGGGTTAAAGAGCAACCAGCTCTTTGTGGTTTCCACCAACCTCGCTGTCTGGGTCGCATGCAGCCGACGCCTCACAGTGAAGGTGTTGCCCAGTTTTTAAGAAATCCATGTTCTGTTCTGCAGTTGTAGGTGTTTATGGTCCACAGATGTTACAGCAGTCTGATGTTGGAACCAGTCTCATGTTAGTTGGCACTTTGTTGCAAAGACTGTCCTCACACATCCTGAGCAACTGTTGGATGCCATGGCAACCGCCTCCCTTGGATTCATGCAGACACAAAACCCTGATTTGGATATCCAAGCTCCTAAAGTATGAGGGAAGCACAATATATTGGCACTAACTGAGGAAGATAGCGCTGTGGTCATTTTGGTCAAAGTGTGGAAAGGATGATGAAATGTATATATGTACTGGTAAACACTAATTATTTGCCATAGCGGCAATATTATCATCTCATAAAGATATCGGTTCAAATTGTCATATCAGTGCATCTCTACTGCTGACATAATTTCTTGATTAGTTTGTTCCAAGTATTTATGAGTTTGATGTAGGAGTGCATCGATTGCAGTTACTGACCTTTAAAAAACATGACCTGCCAAATCCAATTTTGGCCGATAATCAATTATTTTTGTCTAAAATGTCGATAAATATAACAAGAAAGTCGCTGATTTATTAGTAGTGGGCTAACTGTTGTTAACTGTAAACGCGTGGACCTGAGCTGGTGGGCCGGTCCGTCAGTCAAAGCCCTCAGGGGAGAGCAGAAGAGGACAGCGGTTGATTTTTAGACATTTGCTGAGGTAGATAAGATCGGCTTCACATCAAAGTATCGGTCAATCACTGATTTCCCAAAATTAAGGATAAATCGGTCCACCGATAGCTTGATGTCGTTTATTTCTACTTTAAAGCATCCACCTCTCGGTTTAGTGTCTTCACTTCTTGCCACTCATTCAGTTTGTGCTCCCGTAATGTTTGAAGACAGAAGACGCCACGGGGTGCTTCTCCTGATTGGGCCGCTTCACATGTTTTTTCCCACTTCCCAGAATGACCCCCTCCCCACTCCCCCCACCTTTCATATCATGATTGGCAGCTCCCCCTCGACTCGGTGCAGGATCTCTGGATGCTGCGGCCTTGCTTGCTCGGGGTGAGCGGGGCTGCCACTCCGATGCAGCCCGGAACGCAGCGAGCAGGCAGGGGAGTCTCGGGGGAGATCGCGGCACAGTCACACAAGGGTAATTACCGGAGCGCTGGGGTGAGAGAGGCACATGAAGCGATTTCAGCACCTCCGAATTAAACGCGGTCCACGGACTGTGAACAATCCACAGGCTGCTCCGCATCAAGCCCCGCGCTATTCATAGAACCTTTTTAAAAGGGAAGGCCCTGTACAGTTTCCAGGTGTGAATTGTGTTGAATTTTGAAGGGAAGGGGAAAGTTTGGGAGGCGTGGGAGCTGGGGGGGTTTCTGCTTTTGTTTTCAGCCCTGCTAAATTAAACATGCTCCGAAGAATCAGAACAATCTGCATGCCACCCAGACTGCAAACACGTCGCCATCCAGAGGGGATTTAGCTTACACAGAATTTCAGTCCCTGCAATTTGAATAAAATTTACCATTTGATCTTTGAATTAAGCACGCTCCAAGGCTTTGGAGAAATTTCAAAACAATCCACGGGCCCATTTCAGAAGCGACGGGGGTCACACAAATTATTCAGTTACGGATCGCGATGCACTTTAAAGCCGAGAGCTTCTTGATTATTATACAGCAGCGGAACAGATCTGACATCATAATTCATTTAAAAACGTTTCTGCCTTTCTTTCAATGCAGCGTTTATCCTGGACAACCTAGCAAATATCTTCAGGATACAAAATGTGAAGAGGAATAAGTTCCAATAACGCTGTGTCACCGTTAAATTAATAATTTAATTCAGTTTTAGCGTTCAGTCTCCAGTTTGGGGTGATGACCAAGTGACACACCAACACCTTAGACTACAACAAGGTGATGCTGCATTCAATGCAACTCACAAATATGAGACAAAATACGCACAATTTAGTCAAAATACAGGACAAATAGTATTTCAAAAGGCATGTTTTGGCCCTAGTACTACATACTAATAGTAAGTCTGATTAACTTGATCCCAAAAGACATAATTGGCACAAACAACCTGGTGCAACACAAACGCCCCCAACATATTTACACTAAAACATGGTGGTGGCAGAGTCATTCTCTGGGCTTATATTCCCTAATGTTGAACTGAGTTAATAAAGTTATGAACAGTTCCAGATGCCCAGTCAGTGTTGACCCAACATCCACAGTGATTTTTATTTTATTAGTACGGCAGTCAATATAAGTGGGTCTGAAAATCAACAAAAAATTGTTAAGAGTTCAGGACTAAATCTGCCAGAAAATAAACTTTATATGGCAAATATCACCAAGTTAAAATGCAGACGGAGAAAACCGAATGCTGAAATCAAAACGACGTCAAAGCATTAATTCAGCCAGGTTTTTAAAAATGTTTTTGCACACTTTTCTCCTCGGATGTTTGTTTAGATTTCAATTGAATTGTATATGATGCATTATAGGGGTGAAAAGTTTGAAATCGTTTATCTCAATGTTTTTATTTACGCCATTTTAACATTTCTCAGCCGAATAGTTCTTATTTACAAGAGAGAGCTGCATTTCCAGCTAATGTGTAAATTCTCCATCAAGCCCAATGATTGAATTTTGGAGACAAAAGGTTGTTTTTTTTAAATTTTTAATCTGCCTCCTGTCTGCCCTTTTAATCTTCTTTGGAGTTTCACTCCCGTCTGTTGTTAATCTGCTCCCAGGCTGGTCTCTGCTGGTGGTATGATCTTTATATTTTTGCAGCATGCCAGAAAACAATGAGACTATTCGGTCAGCTTTTTTTTCCTTCCCTTTGGTACTGATTTGTTTTGTGTAGGACTGCAACTACCGATCATTTTAGAAATCGATTGTTCTGACGATAAATAGATTAATTGGGCACAATCTACAGATTTGTCATTTAACCACTTTAGCATTTTTTATACAATATTAGACATTATTTTGTAAAATAAGAAAATAAACATTTTATTGCTTAAATGCAATCACGTAGCTTTCCTTTAGTTATTTTGAACCAGGTGAAGCTAAAGTTTTGAATTTGAAACTGATTATTTCAATAATCAATTAATCGAGATGAATTATTTAGACCTTAGTTTTGTGTGTCTTTCAGCTAAAAAGGTAATTTTATTAAATTTTCTCCGATATTTTTTTTTCTTCATTTCTATAGCCTGAGTCCCATAATGAACCTTTTTTCTTTTTTCTGGATGAGAGAAATTTTCTGCGACAACGGGATCACAAGTGATTGATACAGACCTCGCTAATGCAAGACCGGTTGTTCTCTGTGCCATCTGTGCATCTTTTAGCGATGGTGTGCATGTTACAGTGCGACCCCTCTCATCAAACCTGCATTTGGGGCTTGTCAGAATCCACTTAACCACTCAGACATGAATGGTTAAGCTCCTCCACTGATCCTCTTTCTTCCCCTCCAGGGGATCCTGTCGGTCTTGGCCCTCGGTGCTTCGGAATGGAAGTAAAATCTTACCGTGTCCCGTATCGCTGCTGCCATGTAAAGCTGCTGATTGATTGCATAATGACTGCATTTATGTGTAGACATTTTTTTATTTTAAAGCTTGACTGTTAAGGTTATCATGTTTGTGCAGCCCTATGAGTCACGTTAGTGTGTTTTATGTGGTACACCACAAAGTTATGCGTAATTGCGAAGCGCAAGAAAAGGAATAAAAGGTTTTCACTTCTGAAAAGTGTGGCGTGCATTTGTAGCATTCTGCATTTCAGTCAACTCTTTCAAGAATCACTTTTCACTTGAAAGTGAAGTGATTCTTCAAGTGAGCAGTTGGAGGTGCTGCTCCTTTGCAGAAACCACGGACGGAACCATGAAATTTAATAAAATGCAGAATTTCACAGACTATCGGCGAGAAGTGGAGGATATGCAGTAGTTTCTGCAGTGTTTTCACCGCTGCAGCTCCTGTACCAACCGTTTTTGAAGCCTTTTGGATGTTTTCTTCCAGGATTGCTCTGCTATTGCCGCTATCCAGGTTCTCGTCAATTTTGACCAGCTTTCCTGAAAGAAAAAGCTACCCCCATAGCATGATATTGCCACCACTATGTTTCACCGTGGAGTCAGTGGGCACATTGTGATTTCTTCCACACGCAGAAATCACACTGCTTTTTTCTTTCTGCACGCAGGCCAACACATGCAGTGGCGTCTCCTTCTTCCAGCTTGTGTGCTCCTGGTTTCTGGCAAACAGCAAATGGGAATTCTTGTGCTACTTTACCATAAAAGCCACACATGATGGATGGTGTTTTTCTTGTCATAATATCTCCAGATTCTGAGTTCCGGATCTCTCCAGAGTCTTCCTGCCTGCACGGCCTGTCAGTGGTGTCCAAATTTTTCACCAAGTTGAATTCCGGAGCCGCAGGTTGCAGACCGCTGACCTGTTTCTGTAAACTCTTGGTGCCAGATTGCGGAGGGCGACTAGAAATTCTTCCCCAGAGGAAAATATGTTGCATGTTTATAGAACTTTATTTTTTAATTTGTTTAATTTGAATATGATAAAAGTATAAACTCACGTGAACAAGGAATGCAAAGGACTCATATTTTTGCACTACAATAATCTTAACATGATCGAAAAGGAGTAGGAAGAAGTAAGAAACTTATGAACTCCCACCCCATAAACTCATACCATGTTTTCAGAAGGAACCTCATTATTAAGTAAAAAATATAAAAATGACATGGGTTACCTAATTTTCCATTTTATCTGGGTTTACATATGTCTAAATGCATCCATACCCACACATACTCATAGCTTCACTGTACATACACACATTAGTGCTAACTCTCACCAATATTTCTATAACTTGTTAAAAAATCCTTACATTTCCTTTTAAATTGTATTAAATTTTGACTTTAACTCATTTAACTTAATTTTACATCATGAATTGAAATACAGAAGCTCTTTCTTGTTGTTTGTAAACTATGAATCCTTAAGTTTGAGTTTAAGTTATATCTTCCTTCTCTTTCATAAAACATGAGGTCAGGCAGGAGTTTATTTGATGCCTTAAACATAATTTGAGCCATTTTAAATTCCACTTACTTAATAAAAACTTAATACCAGCTCTTTGTAACATGAAGTCACTCTCCAGCAGTCTTACTACGGGTCTGGCTTTATAACTATTCAGGGACTGAGTGCCGGTCGACTTCCTCCTCGTCCCTCGAGTGCAGAGCGGCGCCCTCTGCGATCAAAGCCCGGATCAGCGCTCAGGTTGGCGCACATCGAGTCAGGAGACCCGGCTGTGACAGAAAGCGGAGCTGGGTGGCTGACGGAGAGGAATGGCGTCCGTCTCCAGCCCCCGCTGCGCGCGCGGAGGTGACGAGCCGCCCCGCTGCTGTGTAGCCAGGCGGAAAACTGACCTTTCTGGCACGCGCTGCCTCGGCCCTTTGGCACCGCGCGCTGAACCGGGCCCTCCACCGTCTCCTCCATCCATCTGCAGCTCAGCCTAATCTGCAGCGGGAGGTCGGACTCCTTCTTCCGGCCTCCTGCTCCTCCCTCTGGAGTCGGGGGTCCGCGCGCTAAAGCGGAACAATTACAATAAGCGGGATCATGATTTAACATAAGACATGTGTGGCCGGTTACATCTCTGAGTAACGAGGTCACCACCCTGTTGTATAATGTATACTTTAAGGATCTGTAAAGGCGCCTCTCTTTTTTCATTTGAACACTCTGGCCAGCTGTTAACAGAGGGAGAAAATCCTGCGGCTGTTCTCTCATGAATCATTCACTTTCACCTCAATCCAAAGTGTCTGCTTTATTTTCACCTCACAGTCGTCACCTCCTGCCCTCATGCCTCTGCACTCCTGTGACCTGGGAAAGGGGCACGTAAGTAACCATTTGCTGCCCCCTACTGGTGTGCTGCGTGGACACAAACGTATACGGGTCTGTGCTCAGCATCCAGACATTAATGCGGATTACATACTGCTGGCCTGTTTCTTTGAAACTGTATCTTTTATTTATGCTCGTTTCCTCTGAGGTGGGGGTTGCTTGGTAGCTGTTGCACACGTCTTGTGTTGATAGTAATAGTAATTATTTTTCACATCTCTCTTAAATGTGTTTTATAGAATCAGGATATTACAGAAAGTACAAATTATGTACTTTATAACATTTGATTTATCACCTATGCCAAAAAAGGGGGAGGAAACATACTAATACAAATCCTAATGCTACTACTGTCAATCGTTTTATTTGTTTTAAAAATACATGAATAATCTTAAACTGAAAACATGAAGTTTCTTATTCTTTAAAAGAGTACATAAATCATGTCATAATTGATAAACTGGTGGCTGTTTTCCTGTGTTTCTGTTCCCACAACATCAAGCAGGAAAGACCTCAGCGATGATGAAGCCGTCGTTGCTGCCCATCATTTAAGCGTAAAGACATCTTCAGACTTTTTAGAGTGCATCATGCTATGCTAAAAATGATCACACTGCAAAAAAATACCCCTCTCAAAACAAGATAAGTGTAGAAAATAAGAATCTGCCAATTGAACTGGTACTTTTTATCCATATTCAAGTATTATTGACTTGAATATGGATTCAAGTCCATATTCAAGCTCCTGTATCTTGCTGTAAAGTTACTTTGGTGTTATTTAAAGTTTACTGGGAAACTTGCACTATAAATTAGACAGAAATGTTTGGTAATATTTTGTGTTTTTGCAGTACAATAGAGCTGACAGGTTTTCTAAGTGTGGTCATGACAACGCAATGTGTGTCGCTCATCCTGAACATAGAAACAGAAGTCTCAGATGTTAGTTCAGTTTTGAATGAGAAAACTGACAAAATTATGAAAAGGCTAAACATTTTAGATGGTTAAGTTAGCGACCCGTTTATCCCTAATGAGATGTAGGCAGCTTAATCTGAAACCAACTTTGGAAGAACATCTGTTAGACAGATGAGACACACATTTGGCAACAAAACAAAACAAAAAACAAAAGAATGGCTTGTGATCACGTTTTAGAATTGAGAGCGATGGTGGTTATTCTTTGGACTGCTTTAAAAGCACTTGGAACCGGGAAGCCTTCAGTCAACCAGTTGACCACAAAGTCCTCTTTATGCTGAGATTTTCTTGGGTTAAATGTGAGGCCACCTGTCTGCCAGCTGAACATTGGTGCAAATCTCGTGAGTGTGGCAAGTACAGAAAAAAGTCTACAACAGAATCTAGGTTTTTGTCTTGGTACAGAGGTCACAGTTTAAGGCATTGCTAGAAACTTATAACTATATGGATGGTAAAAGAAATGTAAAACTTTGAAAAAAACTACAATAGAACAGTAAAGTCATGCACATAGGAAGAACAAAAATATTGTTATTTTTATAAATTGCTCATTTCAGTTGCCCACTCACTGCAAAAACACAAAATATTACCAAGTGTTTTTGGTTTAGTTTCAAGTGCAAACATCTTATTAAACTTGATGTAGGGGAAACTAACACTGAAAGCAACTTTTCAGCAAGAAATAGGAGTTTGTGTAAGTAAGTAATTCCTTAATAATATTAAGAAAAAAAATACTAGTTTCACTGGCAGATTATTTCACTTATAACAAGATACTTTCCCCACTAAAACAAGCTTGTGAAAAAAGTTACTTGTAAGTTAGTTTTGTCTTGATTCAAATGCAGCAAGAAGTTTAAGCTAGAAATTAGACCACAGATACTTGGTAATATTTTGTTGTTTTTTTCAGTGCTGGCTTCTTGCTGTTGATAGTCACATTCACTTTTATGTCTAAAGTTGGGAAAACGTGTGAAAAAGGCCGTTTCAGCCAGCTGTGGTTGTGGCCACATGTTGCTGAAGCATTTTAATGTTGCATTTGAAACTCTACATTTGGACATTAATGCGTGACACAATGGTCACTCAAGACTCTTATTATAATCTCTGGCTTCAGTTTGAGTTCATAATATGAAGATGTACGTGGTGATTTGTCCAGTGAGGAGGAGGGAGTCAGTAGAAATGTCTGAGAGACCTAGCAGACCGGCAAACCACACAGGTTTAAAATTGCATTGTGAGTCCAGTCTGTTGTAATTCACCACTTCAAACCTGCATTGTAACCTGCAGGTGCATTTTCTTTTAGCAACTACGTCACCAAACCATTGTAAATTGGTGAACCATGGTTGTATAAAATGTAACAGTAGTGAAAGGAAGTAGCCAAAAATCTCACTTTGCAACAATTTAAAGGCACCACAGAAATATATCTGCCAATACATCATTTTGTTGTCACAGTCTGTCGTGCCACTCAAACTCAAAGTCCATCTACAGTTTTCTTACAATAATATGTCATTTAACCCTAAAAATGATATATTATTTTTAGGGTTAATAATAAACATGTTATGGGGGCTGCATAGTGGTGCAATTGGTAGCACTGTTGCCTTGCAGCAAGAAGGTCCTGGGTTCGATTCCTGGGGTCTTTCTGCATGGAGTTTGCATGTTCTCCCTGTACATGCTTGGGTTCTCTCCGGGTACTCCGGCTTCCTCCCACAGTCCAAAAACATACATGACTGTCAGGTTGATTGGTCTTTCTATATTCTCACTTGGTGTGTGTGTGTGTGTGTGTGTGTGTGTGTGTGTGTGTGTGTGTGTGTGTGCATGGTTGTGTGTCCTGTCTGTCTCTGTGTTGCCCTGCAACAGACTGGCGACCTGTCCAGGGTGTACCCAGCCTCTCTCCCTCTCGAACGTTTGCTGGAGATAGACACCAGCACCCCTCTAGGGACAAGGGTGTTAGAAAATGGATGGATGAACATGTTATGGATAACAAAATATGGTCATCATTGGGAATAATGTTTGGAGAAAGTGCTTTTGATTGTGTTTTTGTATTAATGCGATTCACAGATGGCATCAGAACACACAAAAAGGAAGAACCATAGTTGGCAAACTTTATGCTCACAAACAACAGCCATGTTTGCCTCCATAGTCTGCCTCTGCTTGCCATCTCTGTGGTGTTAAGTGGACTGTTTCCTTGTCCCTTCATCCTGGGATCTTTCTAACATTGAAGCAAAGTACCACATTTTTTTATAAACTGGTGGAAAAAATTTAAAGAATCTTGTTGGTTGGATTCATCCGTATTTGGTAGTGCCATCGGTTTTAGCGAGGCAAGGATCCAAAGACTCATTCTGTATCCAAAATTGTTTTGAAATGACTTGCCTCCTCAGAGAGACTGTGGGAAAGCTGATTGTGATTTAGTTCTGACTCCGTTTGATGATTTATACGTTTTATCTCGTTTGTTTTGAATCGCTGCTCTTTAATGTAACCTTTCTTTTTAAGTAAAAAGTATGACTTTTACCTATATTAGCATGTAAAACACCAGAAGTCAAAACCTACCTTTTGACATATAATTCACCTCATCATTGTGTGCCGAGTCGTACGTTGAGGCAAACAGAGGAGCGCTCCCTGCAGTTGCAGAGCAGCACTTCCATGCACTTCGAGGTGGTAGTTTATTTGAAGAGCAGATCCATGAGTCAGCCAGTTCCCCCCGTGGGCTGCAGCTGGAGCGAGTCGACGGCCCCACCCAGCTGCAACCAGCGTCATATGTGGTTGCAAATTCCCCAACCTCCCCGCAGCCAGACTGTTTAATTTATGCGCATCGGGCTCCCCTCTCTGCTCCTCCTCTCGCTGCAGGATGTATTGTCCTCCGCTCTCTAAACTGAGTTAAGTTTCTGAACCGAGCTTTTCACTTAGCAGAGCTGTGGGAGGACTAAACGCTGCTGCCGCTGCTGGATAGCTGTTGTTGGCAGCCAGATGCCTGTTTGTGGTGAGTGTTGTTTTTTGTTTTTTTATGTTTTGTGCTGGAATGTGATCCGGTAAATGTGGTTTTTCCTCTGGAGATTCATTGAAGAAATCGGTTTTCCTGCTACAGAGCAAGACGTTGTGCGTGCTTTTTGACCGTTTGATGTGTGGATTTGATTCTGTTTTAGCTCATTATTTCACTTTGACGACTCGGGGAACCTTTAAAACGTAACCCCCCCTCCCCAACACACACACACAAAACTATAACTCTGTAACTTTCAAACATCCTCGACGCAAAATCCATAAAGCCGGTCCTGTATCTATCCAGATGTGGCATTCCTTACATTTCTTTTTCAGACAAATCTCTAGTTTTAGTCCACCTTTTCGTTCATGGTCAGTCAATCATTTATCGTGAAAAGTTCTTTTGAAAGCAAATCCAGGAACAAAGTCTCCTAACATCCTGAAGTACACGATTGGCCTGGTTTCCTGAAGACAAGTCAGATGAGCTGTACAAACACTCACACCCTGGACCCCCAGGGCAATGCAGATCTTTTGTTTTGCTGTGTGATGCTGAGAAACGTGACACCGCACTCTTCTTTTTAAAACCTCTGTGGCTGAAGTGTCACCCTGCAGCTTCGGCCTGAACACCGACCATTTGCGGACGGCTGTGAAAACACTGCAAAAAAACCCAAATTTGTACTAGAGCAGATATCTTGGTACACTTGAAATAACCATAGTAAAAGTAGCTTTTAAGTGCGATATAAGAGCTGATTTTATGTAAATAAGTTGATCATATGGATAAGGAAAAGTATTATGCTTACAGCATGACATTTTCCCCACGTTATAAGTGAAACTAAACTTTTTCAATCAATATCAAGGAGCTATTTACTTGAAACAAGCACCTATGTCTTGCTTGAAAGTTACTTTTAAGTTAGCTTCATCTCAATAAAAGTGTGCTAAGATATTTGCACTAGAAATCAGACCAGAATGAAAAAAGGATTTTGTTTTTGTGGTGAATATTTCCACGGAAACAGTCGAAGCTTGAGTTCAGGCCTCCTAACTTGTTTGTTTAGGGTTTTTCTTTTTCTATATGCACATCCATCCGTGATGGAGGCTAGAGGGCATTTATACACTCTCTCCAAACCGTGTCGAATAAGCGCCGAGGCTGCTGCGATATCATGTGGCTGCGGGTACAAAGAGCTGCTTATGTGACGCGGTGGCAGTTGGAGGCAGAAGAGTGGCTGCTGCCAGGCACAGCGCACAGCTCCTCAGACCCGCGCTTGCTCTTATTTATTGAGCGTACGAACAGCAGGCAGGATTTCTCAGGCCGTTTGGAACCGGGGTCGCGATGAATGGGCCTCTCTTTTCTGGACAGTCGGACCAGTCATGGATTGTCTTGACATGAGGCGACGAGTCCAGAGTATCGCTTTCCACTGCAGTCGGAGCATTTGCATAACGTCAGGGTGAGGCATAATGATGATGATGATGATCTGTGCGGCGGTTTATGAGCGTAGTACCTGCTTATTACAGACGCAGCGTGTGCTTGTGTGCTAAAGTCCTAAAGGGCCTCCCAGGTTTTTGGAGCTTATAGTCTGCCGTTTGGTTTGGTTTCCCTGGAAACCAAAAAAAAATTTTAATTTTTGGTTTCGAAAGACGGATAAGAGGTCAAAAGACTTCTTATCAAGAAAGTCAGATTTTTGTCTTGTTCATTAAATGGATCAAAGGAACTGCTATTTTTTTCAGACTATAAACTCACGTTCATGCACTTTGATGCAGCTTGTTTGAATTTCATTTGAAAATGTAGAGTGGATTTGATTTAAACATTTTCCAGGTCTGAACAAGCATGCAAAAAGTTTTACTTAACCCTAAACGTTTCCTTCTTCCACCAATTATTCCTGATGTTTTTATTTTTTGATCCAAATATCCTTCCTTCCTTCCTTCTCTGTTGTTTGTTCTTTCTTTCCTTGTATCCTTCCAGTCTTATTTATGCTCTTCATTCATCCTTCACTTTTAGTCCCTTCTTTCCTTGTCTTCTTTCTGCTTCACTTTGTTGTCCCCATTTATCTTCCACCTCCTTCCTTCCATTAAACCTTTTCTTTCCTCCTTGTCTCCTTTCTTTCTTATGACCCCATCCTCTTTCCAACCTTCCTCCTTTCTATCTTTTTTGCTTCCTCAGTTGTGTTCTTGTTTCTGCTGTCTGTCCTGTCCTCTTTTTCTCTTTCCTGTCCCTATTTTCTCCCTCTCGATCTCTCCTTTTCTTTTTTCCTTGTCTCCTTCCTTCCTGTCTTCCTCATGCCTCTCTTTAGTCATTTACTTCCATATGTTAATCTAATTTGTTGGTCTTCCTTCTTACCTTTCTTCTTTTTCTCCTTCCTTCTGTTCTTCCTTGTGTTGTTGTTTTTTTCTCTTCTTCTTCACTTTTTCTTCTCTTTTTCCTTTTCTTCCTTTTCTTTCATCTTTGTCTTGAAAGGTTTGATATTTAAAGCTGACTCCTGTAACAGTATTTGCTGTATCATTTATTAACTTACTAAAGATATTGAGAACTCTGCAAATTTGCTTCACATTAAAAACTGTGTAGAAACCCTCGGATTAATAATCAATACCTCTATCAATAATCTGCAGTGCATTTCTTCTCTTTGTCATAGTCCTTAGGAAAATGTTGAGGTTTGCAGGTCAGACCTGAAGAAGAAACAGAAATCTACTAGTTTTACGTAAATGACAGCACATCAACTCGAAGTATCAGGAGTTGATTTTAATACTGATTTTTTAACAAACTGACATTATTACAAATGTTCTGTTCATCATTTTGTCCAGTTTGATCCACAAGAGCATCAATAAATATCAGTACACTTGTAAACATGGCTGAAGTTGGGAAGAGCAGCGTTTGTTTTTGTGCCGTATGCATTCACAGCCACACAGTTACCCTAAAGAAGACAGTAAGTAGTTTTTTTAATCATCATTTTTATCATTATTGCAATAGTACCATAAAGTATCATGATAAACTCGTGATAAAGTTGGACGGAACCCAATCACATAGGAAGAACACCTGAATTGTGAAAAAAAACTAACAGATCAGATATCAGAGAAAACAAGTAATCGCTATCAACCAGTGACACTTTTTCTTTTAAACTAGGTACTTATTTTTATTTTTTTACACATTAACCGGAAGGAGCGTGTTCTGAAAAGTGGATCTATCACACAGTCAAAAACCTCCAAAACCTCGGAGTTTCACAATTGAAGGAACCTGAAGCGGAGTTGCGTGACCGACTCCTTGTGGTTCACGGTCGGCTAATCCGCGGCCTCTTAGGTCGAGCCTCGATGGCTTCGAGGACGGTGAGTGTCGGACTTGCGTCAGACGGAGCCTCTCCTTCCCCCGCAGGGGTCACATCTGAGCAGGAACATGACAGCTCTGGTGAAGATACATACAGGTTTATCACAGCTTCTGCCCTCCTGGTGCTTTATCTCTCCCACTTCCTGCTTGTCTGTGTTGCCACCGACAGCGGCAAAAGTTTCAAACAATGGCTTATCACGACGGTGGCTGCTGCTGAGAGGGATTCGTTTTGTTCCTCTGTTTAGTGACACAGAGTGTGCGTGTGTGTGTGTGTGTGGCAGGATGGCTCTGTGGGGAACCTTGATGACCTGGCCCAGGAGTACTCGCGGTACTACGGCACCTCCCTCAGCGATGTGTGCGAACGGATGGAGGAGCTACGGAAACGCAAATTAGTGCAAGAGATGGAGATGGTGAGGAATCTTTAACCATTTTTTTTTGTTTCTTTCCTTTTTTTGAGTTTAACGTCACTGGAAAAATCTGCTTTGTTCAAGTAGCAGAGAAGATTAAATGTCTTCTTCCTCGGGATAAATATACAGCCTGCAGCCGAGGTGTGCAGCTCGTTGTAAACACCAGAAGCCTCAATGACATGTTCTGTCTTTCCAGGGTGCTATTTTCTCCTACAAACTACAAAAGAGGGGTATTTATTTTCCTCCCACACAGAGGCTCTGGAAAGTGTTCACACTCCTGTCAGTTTTTGTGTTTTTTAGGTCAAATTAACTCATAATAAAACAGTTTACATCAATTTCCTATCTTTAAAGTGACATTTAATTTGCACATTTTAAACAAAATCTTTCAGAGGCACATAAAAAAAACAAAAAAAGTTGCAATAGTTTTGACCAGATGTGCGATCTTAAACTAATATTAACTTAATTACCTAATACTCTTAACTTATCTGTGGCTCCTTTTCCAGCTTTAAAAACTCTTTGAAACATTGGTTTAATACTAATTTGCCTATTTTATACAGCATCTTTTATTTGAAATTAAATGAAATTAGCTGTTGTGCTAACTCCAACATTGCACTGATGCTAACTGCGGACATTTTGATTAATATGCATTAATATTAATACATACATGTTTAAGTAAATGAACAAAATTACACTTTTTTTAGCACCTTTTAATTATTTCAGTCTGCGTCAGTAGGAATCATTCATAATGCCGCAGCTTTGCTGTATCTGCCAAATCTATTAGATTAAAATGATATTTCTATTAATCTCTCCATGTAACCCCACAGATTTTCTTTTGGATTTGGTTCAGAACTTTGACTAGGCCATTCCAAAATGTTAGTTTTCATCCCATTAAGCACTTTGCCTTTTGAATAAGATGTAAGATTTGAACAATTTTGATTCTGTAGCCCCACAGCATGATGCTGCCCCAACCATGTTTCACTATAGATATAGTGATGATTAGGGTTGTTGTTGTTATTGCAGAGGGTTTTTTTTTTCCTTTTATACATTTTCCCCTTTAAAAGATTTAAATGTATTGGTTTATTTTTTTGGTGATGTTGCCCTTCCTGTACAATATTTGTATCCTTTATTCTGTGTTTATATCTATTTTATATTCTCTTTTTCTGAGTCTGTAGGAGGATTTAGTCCTGTCACAATAACAAATTTTGCTGGATGATAAATTGTCCCAGATGTTATTGTGATAAACGACAGTATTGTTGTTTTGAGACCATTTTTAAGTAATAGAATGGCAAAATAATGCAAGAGCACATGCTCAGAGATCAATAAAGTTTAAATTGTAATGAACATTTAACACAGGAAATGGAAGACATTTAAAATATTAAACATAAATAAACAATAGAAACAACAAATAGTCTCTGGAAAGTGGGCAAAATTGTCCTTCAAAATAAGAGCTATTTGAGACCAAAGCACCAGACTGAAGATTTAGTCAGTTTTGGACAGAAAGAGAGAAAAGAGAAAAACGATAAATTTAAAATCTTTTAAATTTAATTGCGGTAAATTGATTTATTGCTTATTGCGACAGGCCTTGCTCTTATTGATTGTGTCACCAAAGGTGGAAAAAGGACAAAAATCTGACATTTTATCAGAAACATACTATTTTTACATCCACTATAATTAAAACGTCAAGAAAAAAAACTGCATTTTCCAGACTAACCGCCTCTAGGTGTTGATGTCCTGCTCCGTTTGGGCTCAGACGTGATTAAACAACCTTTAAAGTAACACTTTGAAAATGTTTACTGACCATATAAACCAGACGAACCTCAAGCCAAGTGTTTCATTACGATGACACTGAGATTTACTCCTCTGCTTCCACTGCGTTTCAGGGAAAGGTTGACTCAGCGGCCGCATCGCCTCACCTCCGCTCTCAGATCCAGGTGAGTGTCAGGCCCCAGGAGGACGCTGCCGCTTCCTGTTCTGTGCGTCAGCAAGACAAGACTGCTCGATAGGCGGCCGGGAGGGGTCGCCAGGTCATGATAATCGCCGGGTAAAGCAACGTGAAAAGCCAAAAAGTAACATCTGACTCGCTGGGGATGCGGAAAAGCTGTCCTTGAAACTGCGGCTTTCGCGTTGTTACAGATGTAAACGCGAGGCAGAACATGGGAAGTTTATTTGCTACTGGTTCACATTAGAACACAATGTGAAGCAATAGTTTTGTGATCTTCGGTGATCCAGATTTGAAACTCTTAAATGTCTCATCGATTGCTTCTCATCTTTCCAGGAATCTCTTGGACTCAGCAGCAGCACATTGACTCCAGAGACTGACAGAAGGTACAAACAAAACCGATAACAACCGGTTCTCTCAGTAAAGGGAGGGTCAGATCTAGGATCTACAGTCTGGATCTACGTCTGTGGGCTGCGGCCTGATTAGGCTTCCTGCATTATCTCCGTCAGGCCTGAGGCCACGTGCGTTTCCTCCCCTTCCTGCTGACCCCGCAGTCACACTTATGAAGCGTTTCTGCATAACCTCCGCACTTCCTTCCTTCCCTGCATTGTCTCTTCCAGAGGTTTATAAGGATTACTCACGTTTTTTGTCATTAAAACGCTGAATCAGATTTATAAAAACGGACACAGTTGATGACTAATGCCAAAGAGTCGTGATTAATCGATTGGGATCGTTTGAGAGAGGAAGAGAGTCTGAAAGTTCAGACATTTTACCAGTCTTATCATAAATCTGGACACAGTTGTAGAAAACAAAAGAATGGATTTGTGTTACTCAACTTTCACATCCACTCAGAAGACGCGCATACTGCCCCCTAGTGGGCTGAAAGCATATTATTGCAAATAACCTCGCAAGCCTGAAAAACGTGTATCAAATCAAAAACCTTCTTATTTCTCACATTTATTTCCAGTTACATTTTTTTTAAAGTTACAGTTAAAAATCTATTTTTATTCTTTGGCGGGATTTACCTTAGGAAGTGTGAAACAGTCTGGATTAGCCGCCAAACAAGAAGGGAGCATAATTAGGTCTGTTGTCAGTCTCCACTCCCTGCTGAATTTATTTGAGGCTAAAATAATAATTAGTCCACTTTTATAATGTAATCATGCACAGCAGAACATAAAATCACTTTTTTAGGAGTAGTGATGAGGAATGCTGTAGCGTAGCTATTATATAATCTAAATACAGCACCCTTTTTTAAAGAAAATCTTTTAGCTTTCAAACTGCAGGACGCAGGTTCTAAAAACAAAAGCCTAGATAAATTAAAATGACGTTAAAAATTTCAAATGCAAAACCAACTTGACTATGATGAATTAGAAATTTACCAAATTTACATCACTAGCACTCACCGGTATCTGGCCTGTCAAAAACTCAGAAATCCAATCCAGTTTCGATCAGTAAACGCAGCACAGCCAGGCATTAATGCACTGATATCAATATCAATCCTCTTTAATGTGGAAACTGTTGCTGTGGCAACAAGACTCAAATGTAAAGTAAATCCAACAGATTTGGGTCTAAAATTGTATTTTAGTAATGTTGTTTCCGAGCAGCCCAGCTAATTACCTGCATGTGGAGTTAAAGATTAGGGTGATGGTCAGGAGGCCCTCCAACTCCAACATGCAACCAGCTGCTCAGCAACTATAAGAAAGGCTTCATTTGTATTTGGCTTCTATAAAATAGTAATACAAAAAGGCAATTATTTATTGCTGCACCTTGTAGTTGCTCTACCCGCATGCATTCTGTGAAGAGAATGGTTGATGTGAATGCTCGATTCACCACAAGGCAGGTCTGATCTGTTTGAAGACAAATGCACAGAAACAACAACAGGAGTCAGCTGAGGGAGGGACTGACAGTCATGCACAACAAAGAGTCCAGAGACAGACAGACAGACAGAGGGAGTGTGAAAGTGTGTGGGGAATTCAGAGGCCACGCTGCTGCTGCTGCTGCCACAAAACCCCAAGCAGACGAGAAAAAGCCTCCATTGTTCCAGCGATGGCCGCAGAGCGCTGACCTCTGTTCATCAACGCGGAGCAGCACAGAGTCTGCTTCGTCTGTTTCCACTGCTTTAATTTGCCCTGCTGTTGTCATGAGGCACAGTGCGCGTTTGTGATTCCTTTTGGGTTTTTATGAGCTTGTTCTTTGTGACTCTGACGTAAGTGGAGAAGATAGACAAGACTTCTTGATAAGGGGGTGGAAAATAGTGAGAAGGGATTGAGGATGAAGAGAATAATTTTGGATCGAAGGTACTGGCTCTGGTCAGGGGTTTGACTTTACATCCAAACAATTCAAAAGTTAAATGTAGATTTAATGTTTTCAGGTTTCCTGTCCACAAATCCAGCTCGGACGATGGATCAGGAGGTAAGAAGAACTTTTTACCGGAGTTCTCATATTTCCCGACTCTTCCTTTAAATACCATAATCAGGTTTTCATTTTTAATGTCAGATTAGAAAAGCTCCTTGCGTGTTTCTCTTCAGGAAAATGGGATGCGAGGAAAAAGAGCAAGTCTTTATGGCAGAGTTTCCGCAAGTCACAGAAGGGAGTGATGCGCCAGACTTCAAAAGGTGAAAAATAATGCGATTAATACAAATTATTGAACAATATAGCTCAGTTATTGTTGCTATTTGACCTACTGATTTAAACTGGTGTGCTTGTTTGTTTCAGGTGACGATGTTGGGTTCGTTGCCAGCGAGATCACGATGAGTGATGAAGAACGTATTCAGCTGATGATGATGGTGAAGGAGAATATGATCTCGATAGAGGAAGCCCTCGCACGGGTATGGAGTTATAAATATTTTAGTCTCAAAACAGAGAATTTACAGTGAATTGAGACAAGCTGATATAATCAACAAAGACCTGTTAGAAAAGGTTTCTTTAAAAAAATTTTAAGTGAGCAAACAGGTGGAGATAAATACATAACAATAATTCAAACACAGAACTGAAACTCATTATGTAGATTCAATAAAGACAGGGTGATTTATTTTATGTCTTTATATAAATTTTGATGAATGCAGCGTAGCAAAACTCCTAATTCTGTTTCTCAAATAAGTTTAATATTCCATAATATCAATAAAAAGCAGTGTGTTAATTCCATATCTGGGTTGTTTTTGCATTAATTACTGCATCCATGCAGCATTCTGTCAAAGTTATCAGCTTGCTGAGATGTTAGGGAGGCTCATGCTGCTTTAACATTTCCTAGACATTTTTGTTAGAGTCATTTGTAAACATATGCTACCACATTTTTTCCTTCCACACAACTTTCCTATACAAAAAGGTTAATACAGTATTCTGTAAACAACCAGCTTTTCCAGCACTGACCCATTTTGAACATATTAAACTTTTTACTGTAGGACTGACAACCATTAGCTCAGTAGTGTTAGCATAGCCATAACTTTGGGTATCTGGATTTTAAAAAATCCTTTTTAAGTTAATTTACATTCACATTTCATGATGTTATAATAATCATCAAAATTAAGAAAAATATATTTTTTGAATATGTCTGTGTGAAAAATGTTTCCCATGTTGAATTTACTGAAGATCTAATTTATTGAGATGCATCTGAATAGTCAAACCATGTTTTATTTAACCTAAAAAAACGAATGAAATATGTTCCATTCTCTTTACCACTGTTGAACTGTAAACCATATTTACCTGTATGACTCTCTGAGTGATAAATTGCCCTTGAAGTTATTGCGATAAACGATAATATTCTTGTTTTGTGACCATGTAGAAGTAAACATAATGGTAACGGCGTAATAATGCAAGAGCACATTCTCAAAGATCAATAAACTTTAAATTCTAATGAACCTTTAACACTGGAGCTGGAAGACATTTTAAACATCCAAAATAAATAAACAAAACAATAGAAATGACAAATAAAAGGGATTATGAAGGTTCTGTGAACAAAATTCTCCTTCAAAAACAGGAGCTAGTTTAGATAAAAGCACCAGACTAAGGACTTTTATAATTTAATTTTTGATAAAAAGAGAAAGAAAAAAAATGCTAAATCATGCAAATGGAAATTATTGAGCTTAATTAAATACTTATTACGACAACCTTCCCCTGTCTCACTGAACCAACCGAAAAGCTTCTGTTTCTCTTTGCAGCTGAAGGAGTTTGAGACCCAGAGCAGACAGACGAGCCGATGCGAGTCCCCGGACCTCTCGGGGCCCGGCACAAACGACTCGTTCAGCTGCACCGTGAGTCTCTCCGCTCTCCAGGCCCCTCGGCCGTTGTTTACCTCTGAATCGCTAACTCACGCAGCGGCGCCTCTGGTTTGCTGTTGCCAAAGCCGCTGAGCTGTTGACAGCACTTCCCCTCTTTGGCTCTGCCTGTGTCCCAGCGATGAACCGAGGCCCCTCTAAAGCTCTGCAGCTCGGGGCCCTTTCCCAACCGCAGGGCTCCGGCTGGACTCCTATTCATTGCTCTCAAAGCGCTAACCCCCCATTGTGCTGCAGCGGGCAGCCAGATTCAGCACAGGGCCACTGTTATGCACGCCGCAGCTCTTTTATGCACCAGCGGGGCGATTAGTGCACATTTTTCAGATTCATCTGAACGCCCTTTCTGCTTCTGATGAGCTTCATTTGTTGTTTTCTCTCTAATTTCCCCTCATATTGAACTTTCTGTTTATAATCAGCTGTCGTTTTTGTCCCCAGATGAGTATTCTGGGTTACATGCGCTGCCTTCGTTCTGGTCAGAACTTAGACACACCGCCGGCTTTCCAGTTCAGACTGTGGCTCGCGTTATTTTCGAGCACACACACGTGCCTTTTCACACACCGTATTTTAGTCTTGCTTTCACACGTAGCTTAATGGTTTGCCATCTGCCTGATGCACAGTAATACTTCTGTGGTTTCCTGCAACGTATTTATACCCAACCAAGTTCTGTAACGAGAAAACGAGCCAGGCTGTGTTACTGTTTGTAAAAATAGAAAATGTTCAATTAAATTAAGATGGAAATATCCAGCAGTGTTACAATAAACTTTTTTTTTAGCCTGTTGAGCAGTCTGACAACGAAGAGGAATCTCCGGCGTTCAAAAGGCTCCACAAACTGGTCAACTCCACTCGGAAAGTGAAGAAGAAGCTGATCAGAATAGATGAGTCCAAAAGGCCCGCAGCGGACGGTACTGAAGCCTCTGTCTCTTTACATACACATAAAAGTATTACTAACCCTTGAATGTTTTTTGTCACAACTGAAAATGTGATGTGAAAGTGATCACCTAGCCCTCTCTCCGTCCTCAGTGTGAAACCACACATACAGCTGCAGGTCTGCAGGTTTGCCTCAGCTACAGGATGAATTTTGTTGTTGATCCATCAGTACAAATGTCTGTCGATAACTTTCAACTCTTATTAGCGATTCTGAATTGGATTTAGGTTTGAAATCTAAGTAGGGGATTCTTGTAGATAAATAAATATGGTTTGCTCTAAGCCAGTTCTTTGTAGCTCCTGTTGTTTTCAGGGTGACTGGAAGATGAACCTCTGCATCAATCTCTGGTTCCAGTTCTTTGTTTTTTCCCCAGCGTTTCTTTGTATTTAACATCATCCATCTTTGTGTCCCTTTTGGACCAGCTTCCATCTGAGTGAAGTTGCCTTCTTCGAATCAAACAAAATTGGTGTCAAACATATGTGCAGCAAAAAGTTTGTTTAAAGATATTAGGACATGTTTCCAGAGGTCATTTTTGCCGCACAAACAACTTCTCTCAGGTCCAGTTTCTGTGTCCTGGTGATGAAATGCATCCCCAAAGCAGGATGCTGCTCTCATGGCTTCTCCTAGCTTTCTTTCAAAAATTGGCTTTCGTTTCACCAAGCCTGGGGACAAAAAAATCCAGATTTGTGGTGTGAAAGCTAATGTCTTTCTTGTTAAGAGCACCCCCACCTGAGCTGAAGATCTCTGCAGCTCCTCCTCATTTACCACTGGACCTCTTGGTTGCTTCTCTGGTTAAACCTCTGGTCAGATTAGATGATCATCGTTTCTTAGTAGTTTAGTATCTGTGCATGTGAGCGAACAGACTGCAGTCGTTTATAATTGTACAAACTCTACATAAATTCCTGTTCTACTAAGAATCTGACCGGTTTTCATGTGGATTACGTGTTTCTTTACCCTCCCAGAGAACCTGAGCGTAGATGGTCTACCCTGTGGCGATGGCAGCGTCTCCCAGCATTCAGGTGTGCAGAGGAAACCCTTGGTTTGTCCCCTGCACTCCTTGACTTCGGCTCTGCAGAAGCAGCTCGCCCCCGACAGGGACTCCGACAGCCTGACCACGTCCCCGTCCTCCAGCAGTCTGGACACGTGCAGCAGCCAGAAGGTAGCGCAGGGCTATGGGAAGTGCAGCGGGAGCCCCGCTCACCAGGAGGCCGGTGTGGCGGAGGACGTGAGGGAGGCCGGCGAGGGCTCCTCCTTGTCGGAAACGGAGAGGTGCGGCGAAGAGGAGCCCAAAATGGCACGCTCGGTGACCGACGGAGAGCTCCGTCATCGGGCTCTGGGCTTGCTTAGCCATCATGGAGTGAGTACTGGTGGTACTGGAGAACTGCATCATGTTGGTTAGAATGTTCTGATTGATTTCTAATATATGGTAATTGTAATGTTCTGATCTGATCTGCCGGCATCAATTTTGGAAACTAAACGTTGCTAGCAATGCTTCCAGCCATGAGTGAAAGGTACTGATTTATATTATAAAGAGAGGCTATGTCACACTTTGTGAGAGTGAGCAATTCAAAACAATGCAGATGTAAAACTGGGTCGTAATATTTCACGTAGCACAGTTAGCATCGCTAACTGTAGACATCATTATGAAACAACTCAAATTTAAGACTTTTTAAGACCACCATTAAAGACATTTAAAACCTATTTTTCCATAAAAATGTAACTTCATCCAGCCAAGTGGCGATAAATTTGCATCTACCCATGATAGACACAGTAAAGCTAGCTGACTAGCTAGCAAAGATATGTTAGCAGCTAGTTAGCGGTAGCCTCAACTGTTTCGATTTTAGATGCATGAATTTAAGATATTTTAAGGCCTTCATTTTAGATACATTAAGACTTCTTAAGGACACACCTAGTTTCCTTCCCTCAGTAACAGCTTCCAGAGCAAATAATGTTTCTGTGATTCAAGGGGTATCAGATTCACACCACTTGGTAGGACTTAAGGACCGTTCACTGGTCATAAAAATATTGTATTTTTGAGCTTGTGTCTGGTCATTCACCAGTTGTTTTTTTTACTTCCTACCTGTTTCAGTCTTGACCAGTTATGTGACATGGGACTCAGTTGTCTTGTGTAGTCTATTAGTTTCTGCTTGTATGTTAAAATGCTGCACAGTGAACAAATACAGTGCAGACCATCAGTCCTTGTATCTATTTCCAAACTCTTAACTTTCGCTGTTTTGTTCTGTGGTTTCTCGCAGAGAGCTTGCAGCTTTGGAGGATTTGACCTGACCAGTCGCTCCGTTCAAACAGTCACTTCTGACATCGACAGCAATGTATGTTACTGAAATTTAAAATGGACTAACTTCAACACTATGCTAACCAACTGTTGACCTCTAATGCCTTCTACATATTTCAAACCTTTTCCTTAGCATTTTCTGTGTTAAAATTGTCAGTATAGTGATTTATACTGCGCTTGAGTTTGTTTAGGGCTAAACGGGGTTGAATATGTGCTTACAACATCCCATTGTAATATATTAGAGTATGTGGTTGGAATGCAGCACAGTGATGTGTGAATACTTTTCCAAGGCATTGAACCATTCTCCTTGTTTTTATTTTTAAATTAGACAAAAGATGGAGAGAGTGGCTTGAGAGGCGAAGTCAAGTCTCCCTCACTGTCACGGATTTCTCTGGGTAAAAAAGTCAAGTCTGTGAGGGAAACCATGAGAAAACACATATCCAAGAGATACCATTGTTCTCTCTCTGAGCAGGTACGGTGTGTTAAGGCTTGGTCATCAAACCTATTAAAAACTCTGGTAATAACCTCTTTATTTTTGCTCTACTTTGCCACAGTCTAGTCCGGACCGAGTAGCCAGCTGCCCTCACTCGCCTCAGACCGACTCCGACTCTTTGGAGAAACCCAAACTGAAGCCAGGAGGCTCCGTGGAGAGCCTGAGGAGCTCCCTCAGCGGCCAGAGCTCCATGAGTAAGTCAGCTGGTTCGCTGTTGTACGAATTGCCTAGTTTGTGTTTGACCAGATGTGTTGTGTTTATCGTCCAAGCATTTTTCATCTGTTAGAAAGCAGATGAAAAATTGCTGATTGACCCATAGAGGCTCGTGATCGCAATGTATGTTTTTTTTGTTTGTTTTTTGTGATTTGCGTAGGCGGCCAGACAGTCGGCACCACCGACTCGTCCAACAGCAACAGAGAAAGTGTGAAGTCAGAGGAAGGAGAAGAAGACGAGCTGCCTTACCGTGGACCTTTCTGTGGACGGGCTCTGGTTCACACCAACTTCATCCCGAGTCCCTACGACACGGACTCCCTCAAACTGAAGGTGCACTGGAATAAGGTCACATTCATACCAGCCCTGTTTTGGTCCACTTTAATCGTACTCCGGTTCGTTTGGGGAAGTCTGAAGGCGCAATCGAACTCTGATGCAGACCAAAGAATTGTACTCTAGTCTGTTTAAGAACCACGGTCTCAGTTCAGTTGAAGTGAACTCTGGTGCGGTTCAAGTGAATGCCAAGCAGTGGACTATGACGCAGGGTATTCTGGGTAAATACAACCAATACAAACACAAAGAAATGCCTTGTGGTCTTTTACCAGCAACAAAAGAGAAATCCTGCAACCTCTAAAATCTTAAACCACTCCAGTTTCACCTATTAAATGTTGCATTCAGTGTCTTCTGAGGTTTTTGTGACATTTTCTTCAGTAGTTCTTGGTGCAGCGCCATCACAGGCCATGGTTGTGGGGACAGGTTTTCAATTAGTTTGGACTTTTGACACAATGTCGTATGAAAGTGAACCGCATCAGCGGAAAATGTAACAAATGTTGCGATTTTGATCCCGAATCAAACCACGTCTACTGGACTAAAAGGTGTGAAAACACCCTAAATCACACAGTACATAGAGAACACCTTGTATATTGAAAGAAACTCACTCCAAAGCTCTTATTGCAGTGTGGAGACGTGATCGACATCATCAGTAAGCCTCCGATGGGCACCTGGATGGGAATGCTCAACGGGAAAGTCGGCACCTTCAAGTTCATCTACGTGGATGTTCTGAACGAGGAGGTGAAGCCCAAGAAGACCCGCAGGAGGAGAAAGGCCCGACATCCCAAACCCACATCGGTGGAGGAGCTGCTGGAGCGCATTAATCTGAAGGTAAACATGACAACAATCAGCCACACACACGGAAACATGCAGGAGTTTTTGGTACTGAAGTAAGGATCTCAAGAGGAAGGTCTCACCCACATCCCCAACCACATTGTAGCCACAATTCAAAATGGGAAACAGAAGAACGTGACTACACACAAGAAAAACATGCAGCCGATGAGTTTACGCAAAGCTTAAAGAGCTTTCTTAGAGACTGATAATCGGTTGAAGCTTTTGCTCTTCATCTAACTTCATTTTTAAGCAGCTAACTGAATCTGGAAATAACTTAAAGATTTTGTTTCCTCCAGTAACAACTTCCTCACCAAAGAGTGTTGCTGTCAAGCGCACTGTTTCATTGGATTTTATCTGAGTGTGAGAATGAATGCAGCTAAATACAAACACACCCCAATGTGACCTGGTAGCGCCTACGGATGGTGTGTTTATTGATCGAGAAAGATCGTTATTTTGAGTTTAGGCTCAGTCGGCTCACAGTACTTACCTTTCTGCCTTCTAATTGTAAAGACAAACCTTTCTACTTCTTTCATTTCCTATATGTTTGTTATACTTCTTGCTCAGAAATGAGTATAATAAATCCAGATAACACAATCAAATGCGTGAGAAATCTTCCAAACTGTATTTGGAGCTGTTTGAAATCTGTCTGGTTTCCTGACTTACTTGTCAAAGCTTATAAAAACATCTCCTCCTCTCCTCTCGTCTCGACAGGAGCATCTCCCCACCTTCCTTTTTAACGGCTACGAGGATCTGGACACGTTCCAGCTGCTGGAGGAGGAGGACCTGGACGAGCTGAACATCACAGACCCCCAACACAGGGCGGTGCTGCTCACTGCCGTGGAGCTGCTGCAGGAGTACGAAGGTGGGTCTGAAACGGCGCAGACAGGAGTCCTGCAAAGATGGGAGAAAAAATGATGATGTCCAACTCTGAATAAATCTGGAAAAACAAAACAGTAGGAAAAATACTCAACCCACGCTTGATTCATTTTCCAGCTCTCACCAAATGTCTTTGGTATCCTTCCTTCCTTTCCTCTTTCCTTCCTTCTTCCTTTTCTACCTTTCTTTTTCCTTCCTTTCTTCTTTTTCTCTTTCCTTCCTTTCACATTTCCTCCCATCTTTCCTTCCATTTAGATTCCTTATTTTCTTCCTTCATGTCTTTGATATCCTTCCTTGCTTCCTTCTTTCATGTCCTTCATTCCTTCCTTCAATATTTCCTTGCTTCCTTTCTTCATGTTTCCTGTATCATTCCTTCTTTCTTTCCTTCCTCTCTTCCTTTCATATCCTTCCTTTCTTCCATCCTTCATGTCTTTGATATCTTTCTATACTTCCTTTATGTCTTAAGTTTCATTCCTTCCTTCATGTGGTAATTATAGTAAAGTTCTGTCTGTCTGAAGCAAATAACTGAATTTGGAAAATTTCCTCGTGAAAAAGTGTGGAAATTGTGTATGTATAAAAATATTTGTACACACAAGCAGACCCTCAGATATAAATGTGACACTAATGTGACTGCCTGCCCCCTGCTGGTGGCTGCAGGAAGCAGCGACCCCGAGCGGAGCGCCCAGTCCGAACCGTCCCAGGAGAAGCTGCTCCTGGACCGGCGCGGCGCCCTGGGTGACTCGCCGCGGGACTCTGGCTGCTACGAGAGCAACGAGAACCTGGAGAACGGTAACGACAGCCTGACCCGTCTCTGAGCCCTGTCCTCTTTCCTTCAGCCCTCCTCTTCCTCGGTCTAGAAACACTCCAGAGGCTTCTCTTCCTCCTCGACTCTCCGGCATTCTGACCCACCAGCTTCAGCTTTCACGCTCTTCCCGAAAGACTTTATCATCATTTACCGCTGATGCTCTTCTTCCCACGCCCTAATCCCCCGGTTTTCTGCTGCTGCGCCACTTTATCACGCAGAGCTAAACTAAAGACTCGACGGCGATGACGGATTTCTGTTTTCGTGAGACTAGAAGTTCAACCTCAACCTTGAAAACCCTCAAGCGCTCTAAATGTGGAGCAGCTTGCAGGTTCTGCTCGGCGGTCTGAGCTCTTGCAAATAGAGACATTTCAACCGCCGTGTGAGGAGAGTGTTTAATAATCGAGCTTTTGTTCTTGTTTTGTTTTACTTTCTCTTAACTCTTCTCGTAATTGCAGTACATACTTACCGTGAGTGCTTGGCCTATTTACAGCTACGGGGCGGGTCAGAAGTTTACATACAGTCGTCGCTGACATGAATATTGTTGTTTCAGACTTTCTTACTTAGTAGTTGAACTGCTCCTTTTTCAGGTTGAAATTATTAACTGACTCAAACGTAACGACTACATGAACGATTTTTTAAAACGAGAGACGTAGGGCTGCAGCAAACGATTATTTTCTTTATTCTGACGATTAATCGGATAAAAATTGTTTGGCACTTTAAAGATATTTCATGTAAACACGTAAACCGTTTTTATTACAATATTAGATAAACATTAAAATATTAAGATAACAAAAAAAATGTTTAAATAAGAAAATAAACATTTTATTGCCTAAAGTTGAATAACACAGCATGCCATTTCGATATATTTGAGTTTATAGAGCAGCAAGTGTGATATTAAACTTGCAGATTAGAAAAAACTCACAATAACATCAAAACTGCCATCATTTCATATTAGCAACATTAATTAAAGTCATTCAAATGTCATTTTGATGTAGAATTAAGAGCCTCAAATGACAGAGTTTCTTGTGCTGTGACTGTGTGTAAACCTCTGAACTGTACATCATGCTTACTGTGGTTATTTGCTGGAGTTTGCTAACTGTTAAAACACAAACGCTTCTATTTATTGTAAAAAAGGAAAAAGATGAAACGTTCTGAATGTCAGCGTGTCGGCTCAGCCTCAGCCGCGTTCTGTTGAGATTCTGCTTTTTGTGTGTATATTTTTTTTCTAGTTTGGTGAAATGTCATGTTGCACAATATTTTATCATGTGCCTGAAAGCTGCTTGGTGCAGTGAAATTAAAGTATTTTACTTCATAGTCTACCTGTCGAAATGTGGCATTTTTGTATAACTGTAAAATGCACTAGAACGCAGAGCTGATGTGACATTTTGGGTGAAAGTTAGACGGTTCTTCCAGAAGCAGCTCAGGTTCTGAAGTGGGCTTCTGTCACGGTTGAGCGTGAGGAATAAACGGCTCCATGCTTCACCACACCGGACTTCTCGCCTTTTCTTTCACACATCGTTCATTCCAGCTCTCACCGCTCGGCCGTCCTTTCGCAGCTTCTCCGTGTTCCAGCTGTGGTGTTCTTCTGCTTGGTCTCGCAAAAACATTCACTTCTTGAAGTTCTTCACATTTTGTTGTGTTACGGCCATGTATTTCTATGCATTGTATGTGATGGATCAACACAAAGTGAATTTGTTAGACATGTCACACATGTCTAATAGTGTGACATGCAGCAGCACTCGGACTTTGTAGAATCACCTCCAGGTTCCAGGTCAAATTCTGACCTGTTCTACTTTGCTAAAAAACACAAACTGTCAGGTTGGATGGTATGAAAGAGGAGTACGGCCACTGAAAAAAAAAGAATCCAGACTTTTTTTTTTCTCAGAATTCTGTTTTTTTTGTTTGTTTTATTATTTTGACTTTACTCAGAATTTAGTTGTTTTTCTCAGAATTTTGACTTTTTCTTAGAATTCGAATTTTTTTTTCTCTCAGAATTTTGACGTACTTTTCTGAATTTTTTAATTTTTTTTTCAGAATTAACTTGTTTTCAGAATTCTGACTTTTCATCTTGGAGGATTAAAGTCAGAATGCCGAGAGGTTAGAAGCCCCGTCCATCTTCCTACTTTTAGCCAGGTTTTCTGTCTCCACAGCATGATGCTGCCGCCACTATGTTTTAGTCTGATAAGCTGAGTGAGGTGCAGACATGCTTGGCTGCTCTTTTATTATTATTATCATTATTAGGATTATCAAATTGAAGGTGGCTGAATACAAATCCAACTCATGTTTTTCAGATTTTTATTTGCAAACAAATGTTTGTTTTCGTCCACCTACCCTGTGTTGGTCCGTTGCACAAAATCAAAGTGAAATATGTAAAAGTTGTGGCTTTAACATGACAAAATTTTGGGAAATGGTTGGAAAAGTTGCAAGAAACTGTTGGTACAATGTGTAAAAGAACCGGGTTGCACCTGCATGATCCACACACTTCCCTTGTTATTCCAGGACGGCTCAGAAAGTCTGCTGCATCCATCAACAGGTCTCCGTCTGGATTTGAGACCAGTCACATCCCGCCCCCCGATTCCATCCTAGTCTCCCCTTCCCTGTCTCCTCTCCAAACCAAAACTCTGCTGCCCTCCGTTCGACCATCTATCAGACTCCAGAAGAACTGCTTTGGCCTCCTGAACTCTAGAAGTCACAGCTGCACAGAGCTTAGAAGAAACTCGGCAGCCGTTCAGTTGCGGCGCTGCGTCTCCCTAAAAGCTCTCCAGAAAGATCAAGAGAGGAAACCCCCCGATCCTGAAGACTGGGATCTGACGGCCGCAAACCCCGCCCGGCCCCCACGGCGCACCGTAGACCCTCTGCCTGCGTGCAGAGCGTCTAACCCGGCCCCTAAACAGGAAGAAAAAACAGGTAGCAGCATTCAGTTTCACCAAGCTCCAGAGAAGTCAAGTCAGCCAGAATCATTCAGAGACTTCTTCCCGACAGAAACCACCTGCAGGCGCGAACAACACACCGATCAGATCTCGGCAAGTCGCTCCGTTTCTGCCGCTTCGGAAGCTCGACGCCTGAAAATGAAAAGAAATGCAAAGATTTCCACGCATTCAGTAAATTAGGAGCTTAAAGTGGGGAAAAAAATGATTCCAGTTCCAAAGAGCTTACCTAAAACTGGAACCAGTTTGTGCTAAAGTTGAGATTTCAGATGTGCAATAAGAAAACTTTTTTTTTTTTTTTTTTTTTTTTGGCTTTACTGCAACTGCGTCTGGATGTGGCTTTTCTTTGATTGTTTAGAAAAATGGAATCCGTTCAGAGTCCAGCTGCAGCTCAGCAGCATTTCATCTGAGAAAAACCTTCGACATCGCCGAGGTCACTGCACCTAAATCCATCCTGTCCGACTTAAGTTTCAAACTTAGAGAATGCTTGTTGTATTCATGTAAATACATCTTCCCAGATGAGATGAATGAAATGTTTACAGTGCCTCCTTGTGGATGAACGTTTTATAAGAATTTAATAATTCTTACTGATTTCAGACGTTAGCTGCAGCATCACATGCCTGATTTCCTGACTGTTTCCCACAATTAGTGTTTTATTGTAAATGGCATGTAGTCTACCTGTTCATTAATTTAATTAATAAAGTTTGCTTTATTAAATATGGGCTATGTAAAAGTACAAGCAAGTTGCTAAGTGTTTGACATTCTGTCAAATCTCTAGAAAAATCTCAATTTAAAATATTCTTTCCATACTTTGTTGCTACAAATATATTCTGTTTACAGCTAAATAAGCCGGTGTGAGAATTTCATAGGATAGCCATGAAAAAAAAAAGTGTCATTCTGCTTCATAATGGTATTAATATGCAAGATTGGAACAAAAATGTATAACAGAATCTAAATGCTTTTATTGGAAACAGAGAAGCAAGAATTATTCATTGTGCTACAGTTTAACAAAGTTATCTAAGTAATTATTGTTTTGATTTCCCAGTAAATTAGTACATTATCAAAAAACTTAAATTGATAAATGGCACATATTCATTACAGATGTTTCAAGCATTAATTTTGCCTCATTTTTATATATTTTTAAATTGGAATCTTACATAAAATCTTTTTTTTTTTTTTTAACGTTTTAATACAATAATAATGCGACACAAAGGCCCACATAATTAAGGTGAGTTGACAGTTTGGCGAAAGGTCAGTAATGGTTTAGTGGAAGGAAAAAGTATTTCTCGATCGTTTTATTGCACAGAATGTTACACCCTTTCGCTGTCCTTCGCTTTATATTTTTTTAAAAAGCTGGTTAGTCAGCTACCTTAACGAGAGACGGGTGGTGCTGCTAAATTTCCGAATTTATTTTTTTTTTATGTATGGGAATATTATGTGGTTATAAACGTGATGCCAGGATGTTCTGTCTCTAGTAAAGACGTGTTTTAGTGAAATCCTAGTTTAGCCTACAGCTTAGCCTGAGGCATTTCTTTCAGGCACTGTCTGACCAGCCCCAGGGCGTCCAGAGCCGTACCCCAGGCGATGGTGACCCCCCAGCCCCCGTGGCCGTAGTTGTGAACGACCGGCACGCTGCGGCCCTGCAGGAGCACCCTCTCCCTCTCCACCCTGGGGTTCCTCCTGCTTGGCCTCAACCCGACCCACTCGGCCAGAACCTTCGCTTTCTTCAGGGACGGCTCCAGCCTGCCGCAGCGCTCCCGGATGTTGGCGGTATCTCCTCTGTCCACATGGAGGCGCCAGTCTTCCTCCTGTCTCGTCCCGCCTATGGTGACGCTGTGGATGCCGGGGTAGATGTAGGTCTTCCCGTCCCCGTCCCTGATGAAGTGCGTCAACCAGGGGGCCTCCACCTTGAGGACCTGGCCCCTGACCGGGTACACCCCTGCGTCTCCCACCAGCGCTTTGGAGCCGAGACCGGAGCAGTTGACAATGAGGTCAAAACTGTTGCCTAACGCCTGGAGACTGCTGACTCTCCTCTGCTCCACCCGGCCTCCTGCTTTTCTAAACCTTTAGGAAAAACAAACAACATTTCATGAAGCTTACGTTATAGCAAGTCTGTAAGATTTTAAAGGTGACATATTCCTTGAACACTTTACTGTAGATGTATTCAGAAAATGTTTGTTCCTTTTTTCTTTCTTTTTTTTTTTGCACAAAATAATTTTTAGATAATGAGATTTTAGTCTGGTTAGTTCTGCCTGTTCTTGTCTTTTCCAGCAGCCATTGTACAGCGGATACAACAGTAAAACTAGCTGACCAAACGTGCTGGAGCTCAGCTTGGGTTGCTAGGCAATGGGCTGGGGTTGCTAGGTGAGGCCTGCTGATTCGTGATGTTACACTTGGAAGGATTTTGAAACGGCCCATTTTATAGACACCAAAAAACTTTAACTTGTTGCCAAAAAACAACAGTTATGCTTTTTTGAGCGCTTGTGCTGTTTTTAGCAGCAGTAGAGTAGAAACCCAAATCTATGTACAATAATGTGTCAAATGTGGATCTAAAGATCCCCTTTAAATCCATTACATAAAGAGGACAAACCTTTCCTCAAGCCAAGGAAGGTAGCTGGAGCATTCACATTTTACAGTAGTGAACGCTTGTCCGAACTTGTGGTCTGGAAAACGTTTCAGTTCACGGTCAGTCATGGCTCTGAAGCCAATCACTAAGTCGGACCAATATGGCTCCTTGGTGGCTGGGACCTCCTTAAAAATCTGCCAGCTGTGAAAGAAACAAAAGCAAAATGAATGAATGAAAAATGCCTGGTGATTTTTTTTCTGTTATGATGGATCTATATAATGTTACCCAGAGCTGAGTATTACGCCGGCGTCCGGAGAGTGCTGAGATTGTGCGATGGCCAGCAGGTGGTCAAAGCTGTCCTTGAACCAGCGGCGTTGTCTTTCCAGAGGAATATCTGAGGGAGAGAGAGGTGCAGTAAAATCACCTGAGTTTCAACGTTTACACATTTTAACACGGCACAACATCAACATTCACCGTCTGGTAGCGGAAGGAAAAATATCTTATTCGGCCCCCCGAGTCGATACTTTGTGGAACAACGCATCTTTTGGGGTTTGTTTCTTCTCTCTAGAGCAAGTTTTTATTATTTTTGTCTGGAAAATGGCTCATGCTTACTCAGGTTAGATGAACGGTTTGACTAGGGCCAATCTAATATGAATTTATCTGTAGCTTCTGACGGTGAACTAACACCTCAGTTTTGACTCTTCTGCTTCCTCTATCAGCTTCCATCCCTGCTGAAGAAGAGAGTATTGTCCTTTATTAATCAAACGGTGGAGAAATTCACTTGTTACAGTAACAAAATATAAATCTGTATAAGAACCCACTAAAATCTGATATAGGACATTTTTAAATACATCCTATGTTCTTTTGTACAAGGTAATATGTGAGAACTGTGATTAGACTTGTTTATAGAAATATTGCACAAAATGGACATATTATTGCACTGAGAAATGATGACAACAGACATATCTTGTTGGTTCTTCTGCAGCAGATTTTATTTCCACGGGAATCTCTGGACTTTTCATCATCATCTGTACCTTGTCAATACATCTTTGCAGAAGTATTAACTTATGAAATGCATAGGAGACAGAAGACATCATTATCAATTTAACTGGTAGCCACACTGCCCTGCTGTGGCCGAACACACAGAGAAAACAAGGAGGGACGTAACCTTCCGCTTCACAAAGTAGTGCCATCAAAAATACAATAGTGGCAAGCATCGCACTCAACATATCTATAACAGTGATATGTTGAAAACAACCACACAGCATGATGCTGCCACCACCGTATGTTGAACACACAAGTTAGGTGCTTGAACTTGAGTTGTTTCATTTATGGCTAGCAGAGTTACGGGGGACAGTACTGACATAAAATATATTTAATAATCATAAAATATAATTTTTTTTCTTCCACTTTACAGTAAAAATAACAACTTTGCCTCTCCCTCCCCCCAACCCCCTAAAAAGTAAGTTTTGCAATGTGACAAAATGTGGAAAAAGCTGAAGTCAACTCGCACCTGGAAATGGAGCAGCAAACGCGATCCCGGCAGCTCCGTCACTGGTGGTGTCCGGGCTGAACGTCTCCGCCAGCAGCGTGACGGAGCAGAGAGGCAGCGACTCCGCGATGCAGACGGCGGTGGAGAGCCCGACCACCCCGGCCCCCACCACGACCACCCGGACTCCTGTCATCTCTCACGGCCGCAGGCAGCAGAGGCGTCCCGGACTGCTGAAACGCAGACCTTTGCTTTGAACTTTTTTCTTTTTTTTTTTTTTTTTTTTACCGGCCCAGGTTAATTCTCAACTAGGAGTTGCGGTGCAACAGATCCCATTCAGGAACCAACAACCAAAACGTCACTGTAAGCAGCAACTTTCTCCTGATAACAATCATTGACAGCGCGGCCATCGAAAGGCATACATCTACTGTGCTGACACATGAAGCACAAAAATGCTTCCACGTCAAGACAAATGCGTGACACCTAACACAGAAGGGAGAGGAAACAATCCACAGACTTTCTGCTTTGCTATATTTATCCACCTTCTACAACGCCGAAGTTGGCCTCCGACTCGTCGCTTCCGCTTTTTGAAAAGGGCTATTCCGCTTCATTCAACCTGGACCAGAGCAGGTTATGTTTAATTTATTCTGTTTGTAAAACCGTACAAAATGGCACTAAAAGAGGTTCAAAACTACAACATCTAAATAGAACAAACCTAAAATAGAATTATGATTTAACAATAAAAGCTTATAGAAAACACAGTTTGGGTTTTGCAAACCTTCATTCAACTCACTGAACGCCCATCAGGTTTTCACCACTTTTTTCCCTCTTTTTCTTTTTACCGCATTTGTAACTAGAAAGATGAGAGTTAAATATGATTCTGCACCGTTTCAAATATAAGGCTAGAAATTTTAACTTTGAAAACTCCCTTAATCACAATTTATGAACGAATTGAAAAGTAGTAGTTTGTTAGTTTGTACGACTGTGATGAAGAAGAAGAGATGTACTTGGGAAGAAACAGCTCAAACACATAAAACAGATTAAACTCATAGCTTCAAATTCTATCACATTGATCGAACAATGAAAATTATTATTTGCACTTTTATAAACTAATCAATCCCTAGTTTAACATCCAGTCAGAATGGCCAGATGTCTAAATTATGATTGAATAAATATCAGTATAAGAGCTAAGCAAGAACAAGTAACAATAATTACGGTCATTTTCACCATCCGTTTTCATGCATAGCCCATTTCATAAATTATTTCCATAAACAGCGATCACAGATTTTTCCATAAACATTTCTAGTTATTCAAAAATACTTCAATCACAGTAACTCGCCTTGTTCCTTTACCGACTGAAGCTAAACTCGAGTCGCTTTTCAGACTTTTTTCTGTAATGCTGTTAACCTTTTCACTTACACCTGTATTTTGTTACCATAGCTACTTTCAAAAGAAATTCGCCAAAATAAAAGCATTTAACATACAATACACAAGGGTAGCTGTAGCAGCGTGGCCTTTACAAGTCAAATTTAATTTAATTCTCAATTAACAAATGTAAAAATGTTTGAGCTCTGCTTTGTTAAAATAAATAAATAATTCGCGCATTTTTAAAAATTATTTATTTATTTATAAATAAAACAAATCACGAACTCTTTTATTAAAGGCGGCCCCGTCAGTGTAGTGCAGACAAGGAAGCTGCGAATCCGAGGCTAACTTCACCAAACTTTCCCATCTTCCGTCCTTCGGTTGGGAATCGCGAACGCGCGGGTCCTAAAGTCGGTATGCCCAGCGAACACATTGGTTGTATAAAATGTAACATTTGAAAGATAGAAAGACAGTAATTTAGGGAAAAAAACCCATCCCTGTTCTTTTACGTTCTTTTTAAAGTAAACAAATGCTGCCTCAACCACAAATTATTCAACTTAAGAATGCGGACAAACGTTACTGTTGATCTACAAATCATGCATCATTTCCTTGTCTTTGTGCGAAGCCAATCCTGAGCATGTGTAGATTGGCGCACCGCAGATCACGCGTTACATCTCGCGATAAACGAGTCGCGTTGACGCGCTCAGTTCAGCGAAGGTAAGGTCCTTAAAGCTCACTAGTTTTGGTTACGTTGATGCTCTCAGTAGCCTGCTGAATGAAGCGTAACGAGCAGCCATACATTATAGAGCATTAACACAACCGCATCCATAGCCCTGTTAGCCGGCTGCGGCTTCATTCGCGTCATTCTGGGATGCATTGGTTGGAAAGGCTAGCTTGACTGCTAACTGTCGAGGCTTCAATTTATCTCTTAAACATGTATTACGCCAAACGTTTGAACACTGCTAATGCAGTACAATAAGCATTGAAACCAAGCAATGACTTGTTTGTTGTACCAGCCTCAGAGGAGTCCACTACGGAGAGAAGTTGGTCTGAAACAAGGATAATGTCTTTTTTTCATCGTGAAGGAGAAGATTTGAAGCTAGTTAAATCACCATGGCAACAGAGCGCAGAAACGTCTTCAGAGCCATTTTTCTCGATATTTGCTAAATAATTTTTTGAATATTAAAACAAATCTGAGGTCGTTAACATCTTCTGTTGATTATCTGCGTATAAATTGATAAATGTGCTGATACTCCAGTACTTCTGTTTTTTTTTTTTTTTTTTTTTTTTTTTTTGCCTGTCAAGAAGCCTGCAGTTTGGTTAAACCTGAAATGAAAACACAATGACTAGAATAAGACAACACAGCTGAACAAAACAAAAATGTTAAAATGAAGGAAAATAAGCATGAGTCTTTAACAGTGGACATTAAGATTTATGACGTTTAAAGAAAAGTGCTCCATGTAGAAAACTGGAGAACATGTTGTCTCGCATGTAAATAAGTTGAACTGCAATAAAACTTATTATAAGTTGACTTAAAATGTTTGGACATTCTAAAATTAAACATTTATATCTGAAGTGTTAGAAAAAGGACGGTTTCTTTGCTGTTAAAGAAAACAAGTAAAAATGTTTTTTACACAGGTAGGTAGAGTAGCCTAAAAGTATACTCAAGTAAGAATAGCACTACTTTAACATATTTTACTTAAGTAAAGGTAATAAAGTAGCTATTACTAAAAGAAAAGTAATAAATTATGTCGTGGAAAGGCTATTCAAGTACTGAATAACTGAGCAAAACATCAATATTAAATACTTTGGTCTGTCATCTGACGGACCAAAATAAAGTTATGTGTATTTTATGGTATTTTAAAGATAAAAATGAAAATAATTTATGTAAATAACATTTAGTCAGGCAAAATATATATTTTTTCCAAATCAAATTCTTTTAATATAAAACTTATGAAACTTTAACAAAAACTACAAGTGTTTGTCTGCTGAATTTTTGGTTAAATTAAGTTTTGTTCTTCAGTCAGTAAAGTTACTCACAGTAGGTAGGAGCATCTAGCAATTTTACTCAAGTACGAGGTGCGATTCATCGTAGTAAAATTACTCAAGTAAAAAGTGCAATTTAGTAAAAATACTCCTGAAAGTAATTTTTTTCCCAAAAAGCTACTTAAGTAAATATAATTGAGTACATGTAGCTAACTAGCCTGCATATTGGGAAGTTAAAAAAAAGTGTAACAAAGGAAGATGTGCGCTATTATCTATGTTCCTAATATTCTTTATTGTTTTACAGGATCGTTTGCTAAACGAGTTTCTTCTGAGAGAGAAGATGTCTCTGAAAGGAACTGCTCCGTCTTCCTCCATCATCCCCCTGCGCTCTGACGAACATCAGCAGAGTATTTTGAGCAAATTCGACAAGCTACGGAAAAAAGACCTGCTTTGCGATGTAACTCTAGTGGTAGAGGACGTACACTTCAAGGCTCACAAGGCTCTGCTGGCAGCCAGCAGCGAGTACTTCTCCCTCATGTTCACAACAGAGCAGCCGGTCCCACCGTCCACCTACAGGCTGGACAACATGGCGGCGAAGACTTTCGGCGCGGTGCTGGAGTTCATCTACAGCGCCCAGGTGTGTGTGGAGGAGAGCTCCACGGAGGAGCTCCTGGCCACGGCTCAGAGGGTAAAGGTCAGCGAGCTCGTCCACGTTCTCGCTGAGCTCACAGACTCCGCAGGCATGAGGGACGAGAAGACGTCAGACAGAACCGAGGGAGCGGACCTGTCGAAACGCAAACGAGGGCGGCCAAAGAAAAACGCATGTGTACTCCGTGACGGCTCAGATGATGTCCAGGCCGCAGAGGGTGACCCTGCCGAAGACCACAACACCGGTTCTGGCCAGAGGCGTCAAAGCAAACGCAAGATAAGGACGCCGGTTAAATATAAGGGCTACAGGATCAGCGGTGACGGAGCAGGAAGCAAAGAGCCGGGGAGGAGGGGCTACAAGAGGAAGTACCCCAACACTGAGGCGCGATGCGACGACTGCGGGAAAGTCTTCAAGCACCATCTGTTTTTAAAGATCCATCAAAGGACTCACACCGGTCGTTACAGATTCCATTCAACAAGTCTGTGACCAACAGTCCTGACGTTTGTCCCCACTGAACTTTCTCCTGTTTCTGTCCCATCCCGCTCCCCCTCCAGGAGAGAAACCATTCCACTGCTCGGTCTGTGGGAGGAGCTTCACTCAGAAGCACACCTTGCTGGCTCACCAACGCGTTCACACGGGGGAGAAGCCGTTTGTTTGCGGCATCTGCTCAAAACCGCTTTCCACCAAACACTCCCTGCAGGAGCACATGAACCTCCACGAAGGTAGACCCACATCGCTTTGCTCCTGCTTCATCGTGGTTCTGAGTTTCACTTCATCATAAAAACTGCGAGCCTTATGGTTTTCTGTTAATTATACTCTGAAAGTAAGGATTTTAAAAATACAAAACAACTTTCACTTTATAATAGTTGCATGTCGAGGTGTGCATTTATCGTTTTGTTTATCATTTATCATGATAAATTTCCTAATTTGATTTATCAAAAATAAATTCCAATTAATGATGTTTAAAATAAAACCTTTAAAGCGTCCATATTGTTGGGATTATTAGTTTTACTATTTTGTCCACTGTGTGTTCAATAAAAGTGTTAGCATTTTGTTCCCCATCTTAAACAATTTTCTTGTTTCCACAGAGGAGAAATCCTACGACTGCGATAAATGTGAAAAGACATTCACTCAAAAGAAACAACTGAAAAGCCACTACAGAGTTCACACAGGTAAGAAACCCCCCACTAAGCGCGCTCATGCTTAGTGTTATTGCTTTTCACATGACCTTATATTTCCCCTTTATTTTTGGTCTGAAGGCAAATCATTACCAGAATGTGATCTGTGTCAACACAAGTTTATGGATGCAGCTCAGCTGAAGAAGCACATTAGAACTCACACAGGTAAAAGAAAAAAAAGAGAAGAAAATCTCCAAGCGATTTCTTCATCTTTCTGTCCAGAAACCAAGTGATGTTTTCACAGCGTGCGGAAACTCTTTTTTCCACAGGTGAGAAACCTTTCACTTGTGAAATCTGTGGCAAATGTTTCACAGCCAAGAGCACGCTGCAGACACACATCAGGATTCACAGGTGAGGGATAGAAGCTGTTCCTGATTTATCGACGGTTTAGATACACAGATATCCAACGATTACACTCTCCAATTATATTAACGCAGACTGTGACAACTTACCCACTGGGCTCCGTTTACCCCGACTGTTCAGCTCCATTGTTCTGTTCATCTGCTATCTCTACGGTTTAGTGTAGAAATGACGTAAAAAGGGTTTTTATATCAGGATAGGATAGTGTTAAAAATCTGATATAAGACATGACTTTTTATTTGTCGTTATGTTTCTAGAACATAAAAAGATTGCAGTGGTACCCTCAGTTATAAATAGATAAATAAAATAATAAATCATATAAACATCTGCTTCTAAAGTCTCAATCATTCCCACGGTGATGAGGTAACAACTAAAAAAAAAAAAAAAGGTAACACTTTATTATTTGAGGTGGTGTGCATAAGACTGATGTGACACAGTCATAAACATGAAGGAGGCTTCATGAATGTTTGACTGTTGTCATGAAGTGTCATTCGGTAAATAATGACACTTTTAATGCAAAGTTGACACTTTTAAAGGACTTTTAATGCAACTTTTAATGAGACTGCATTAAAAGTGTCATTATTTACCAGATCACCTTTCATGACAACAGACATAAATATTCGTGAAGACTTTTTTATGTTCATGACAGTGTCATGTCACCCCTTCAAATAAAGTGTTGCCAAAAAACCTAATTAATAGTTCTTATCGTCACTTTTATCGTTATCAGAGTAGTACCGTAAAATATTGTGGTCAAACTTTCAGTTCATATCAACCCCTAATTTTACACCAGCTGTAATGTTGGCATAAACAATCAATGCTTCATGTTAATTGATTAAAGCCTTTCTGTTACGTTCCTGTTCAGAGGTGAGAAGCCATATAAATGTAGCATCTGTGAGAAGTCTTTCTCAGACCCCAGCGCGAGGCGACGCCACATCGCCTCCCACTCTGGGAAGAAACCCTTCACCTGCTCCTTCTGTGGCCTTTCCTTTACCCGGCCGGACAACCTGAAAACACACACAAAGTCTCACAACAAGGAGAGACCTGCCGCCACAGCGACCGAGGCCTCGCCAGCCGCGCCACCGGAGGAGCCGCGCAGCGTCCTCCATCTGCAGCCGTACCAGCCGGCGCTCAGCTCTGAGCAGGAGATCCAGCTGGTGGTGGCTGGTGGGGTGAACAACATTAACTTCATTCCGGGTCAGGATCAGGAGATCAACCTGGTCGCCGCCGATGGAGAAATGGCACATTCGACCCACTCCAAGGTCACCCTCCTCGCCCAGCCGGCGGGGCAGATCCAGAACCTGGCGCTGGTCGCTCAGGGAGACGCCGCGGCCCACGCCCCGCAGGCTCACTCCATTAGCATGTTGGAGAGCCATCAGCCGAAGCAGATGCACGTCATCACCCTGAGTAAAGAAGCCATTGACCAGCTGCAGGCCCACCACGGCCCGCCGCATCCTCTGCAGGTAGCGCGCCCTCTCCAAGTGATGCAGCAGCCGCAGCAGCTGGCTGTGGCGCCTGAGAGCTTGCAGGTTCACAGCCAGGCCATCCACATCAACAGCCAGGTCAGCCAGCCGATCTCCATCAGCCAGACCAGCGAGCAGATCTCCAGCCACCACATCCAGGGGCAGACGTTCCAGATCCAGGCGGGAACCGTGTCGTACCTGTACACCACCGGCCTTCCCCAGGACGGCTCAGAGGAATGCATTCTGCAAACTAAGATGTGACGGTGCTAACACCAAACCGATGCTGCTGTTGTGTTTGTCGTTATGGATGGAGACGGATCAGAAAGTTAGCCAGTACTCGGAACAAAAACGAATTGGAGGATTTTAAGCATAAAACAAAACATTTTACCTGTTTAGCTCATTGATAATAATAATGGGGAGACCTTCTTACACTGAAAGAATGGAGACACCTAACCCTAATTAATGAGCAGATTACCACAGGGCATCCCCACACCCTTAAAAAGTCTTAAATTGATGTATCTAAAATGAAGGCCTTAAAAATTTCTTAAATTTATTGAAAAACAATAAACTGTGATGAAATACATTCATCAACGTCTTAAATTTTATGGTGGCAGAACAATTTATCTCATATATACCGTGGAGTATATTTTTGTCTGCCAGGACTTTATTGTTGCGTAAAGATGAGTCTTGTAGACATTTCATTGCATGTCTTCTGTGACTCAGGCTAGCTGCTAATATACCCTTGCTAGCTACTACGTTGCTAGCTAGCTAGCTGTAGTATCAGTACAGGATCCCCATTGTCAAGGGATTGCTAGGTAGCTACTAGTTCCTAGCTAGCGAGCAAGGGTGAAGCTATCTAGGTTTTTAACATCCATCGTGGGGAAGAGCTGGACGATGTTCATCTTAGCCATTGACTCACTTCTGTTCCTAACCGATATTGTTTATTTATTTGTGTTTTTATTTTGTACATTTCTGTTTTGAATCAAGTCTTATATTCCATTCATAATGGTTTTTAAAATGTCTTTAAAAGTCTTAAATGTGAGTTGGTGAAACCTGCAGAAACCATGTATAAGCTTTGTATCATTTGACCTACTTCCCTGACAGTCACATTTTGGATAGAAAATGAAATGATCAATTTGGCTAATGATCCTAAATATTTTCTTTTTTTTCTTTAAAGTTGTGATTATGCAGATGTTTTAAAAGATAAAGGGATCCATTTTGTTCTCATTTGGATATACTGTCAAGGGCTTGTTCTTGGTTTGCTCATTATATGCAGACGCTGTCATTTTCTCAGTTGTAAACATGCAACTAACAGATAAACTAAAGAGTACAATGGTAGAACTCAGCGAGCATAAATCCTGTATGGAAAAATCTTTATTTGTAAGAAATAATCGGATGTGATTTGAAAGACGACACGAAAGTCTTCATAGGAAAATAGTGATGCTGTAAATTAATAAATATAAACATTGAAATGTTTATATTAAAAATGAATAGTAATGAAATGAACAATGAAATGAAAGTAAAATCTTTGTACAGTGCCTTACAAAATAATTCATGATCTTTTTCTGTCTTTTCTTTTTACATTATAACCACAATCGTCATTCTATTTATTGGGTTTTATGTCATTGACCAACCAAAAGTGGTGCATAATTGTAAAGTGAAAGAGAATTCTTTTTTTTAACTAATACAATTCTGAAAAGTGTGGTGTGCATTTGTATTTTTCCTGTCTGAGTTAAAGCTTTTTAGAAGCGGCTTTTGTTGCAATTAAGTCATGAGGGTATGTGTATATTTTACAGCCATTGACTTGTGGGAGGTCAAGGGCATTTGGGTCAGGAAGCAGGGCAATCATCCAAAGCGCACTAGCAAGTCCATCTCTGAATGGCAAATGGAGAGTTTGGAGTCTGGACTTAAATCTGATTAGGATGTTGTAGAATAACTTTAAACAGGTTGTTCATGTTCAAAAACCAACCAATGTGGTTGAAATAAAATCATTTTATAAAGAATAACAGACCACAGTTTCTCCGAAGTAAAGGAAAAGACACCAATTTGTAGCCACCAAAGGTGTCACAAACACCTATTAGATTATGGAGTTCCTTAATAGGGTTTTTTTCCCCTTAATAAATGAGATCATCATTTGGAATATTTAAGTGAAACAAAAACAGACTAAATCTTCAAGGATGCACTTTGCCAAGAGTCCAATCGGTCTTTCTGTTCTGGGATGTAACCCGCCGCCTGCTGTTTCTGCTCTCTGGGTTCTTGGCAGTGCTGAAAACTCAGGAAGTGTTGCTGAGTTTGTTTTGCTGCCAACATCGAGGGTCGACTGCTGGCACTGCCAAAAGGTCCTGAGCAGACATGGGACAGAAATAAAACAGGCAAGGAGGTTTACTGCAGAGCACAAATCGAAGTATCTGGATGATATTGAGAACTTCATTATCACCTCTCTTCAATGGGAAAAGCTCAGAATGTTAGGTTGAGATTTTGAGGTTTTGAAGTATGCTCAATTCTGTAGCTAAAGCCTAAAAACTCCCACTCAGAGTTGGTTAAATATATCTTAACAATGTTCTCCATAAGTTGAATAATTTTTGAGCAGTCCCTGGTATGTATTCCTAACACATTGTGCAAATTAAGTATAACACTGATGCAAATCAGTCCCACAGCATGACGCCACCAATGTTCCTCAACCTAAGTTATACTTATTTATTTCATTTACAGCTTAAAATGGACATATCACATGCTAATTTAAATAACAGTTTTGAATATAATTGAGTAGTTGAAAGAAAAAAATCTGATATAGTCAATTCAAGGGTACATTTGCAATACCTTAAGCAACTAAGTATCAAACATCCATGTAAATCTTTAAACATAAAACAGGCAATGTATATTAAAAAAAAATAACACTGAAAAGTTATATATTTTTGCAATGACCACTCTACTGGGTCAATATACTTTATTTTACCTTGATAGAATTAGAATTATTCAGACTGAAGTAACACAACTTTCCCCCAGGAGGGTTTCTGTCCTGTCCTGTTGCTATAATTTCAGTCGACCTTGAAGATGTCGGTCTCGGAGCAGAGGCTTCTTTCTTGGTCTAAACCTTCTCAGTCCATGTCTGTAAAAAAAACTAGTGATCCTGTAGTTTCCAGTTCAAGGCAGAGTTGGGCCTGAACATCCTAACCAGTTCACTTTCATCTAAGGGTGTCAAACTGATTCTGCTTCCACACAGAACCCAGGTGGTGTTGAACCAATCACCTTGGAGTCTGCAATGGTTCAAAATGATTGCATAAGACTTCCTGTCTTCTATAAATCCACAGTTCTACCCAGATCTTAACAGAATCCCTTGGACTACTGTTTTGGATTCCCCATTAAGTTTTTTCAGACAAATCTCCTCTATGATGACCAAACAAAAAACTTCAAACCTGTAGTTACCAAAGATATTCAATGGTGGTTTCCTTGCATTCAAAGATTGATTTGGATCTACACCCACTACCTACCGAATTAGATGGTGGGTTAGTCCCCCTTGCGTTGCCCTCAGAACTACGTTAATGGTTGAGGTAATTCTGCTGCAGATTTGTTGGCTGCGCATCCATGACGCATCTCTTCTGTTCCACAACGTCCCAAAGTTGCTTCGTGACATGATGGATTATGCTGTTGGGCGTAGACATTGGAAGATGGGAACACTGTGGTCATAAAGGGATGGACATGGTTGGTAATGTTGGACATGGTTGGTAATGTTGCTCAGCTTGTGGTGTTTAAGTGATACGTGACTGGTCGGTCTAAAGTGTATCATAAGTATATCGCTCACAAATTACACCAGAACACCAGTCTGAACTGTCAAAACAAGGGTTTCATGTTGTTTACAACCAAATTATTACCTTCTCATTTGAAAGTCTCAGAAAAAGTCAAGACTTTTCAGACCAGGCAACAGTTTTCCTGTCTAATATTGTCTAATTTTGGTGAGCCTGTGTGAGTTGGAGGATCGGTTTTCTGCTGTTTGCTGTCAGCAGCAGCACTCCTGTGGTTTTCTGCTGCTGTAGTCAATCTTCTTCAAAGTTTGACACGTTGTGGTTTCGCAGATGATATTCCGTATACCTTGGTTATAACGAGGAGTTATTGAAGCTACCATTGCCTTTCCATCCTGTTGAACCAATCTATCCATTTTGCTCCATACAACTCCCACTCCGTGGATAAATAGATATGAATCCAGTTGAGAATCTGTGGCAACAAGACTTTAGTGTTCACAGACACTCTGCATCTAACCTGACTGAGTCTGAGCTAATTCCACAGAGAAAACTGACAAACATATCTGTGTCTAGATGTGCAAAGCTGGTAGAGAATAACAACAAAAGGCCTGCAGTTGTAATCACAGCAAAACATGGTTTTTCAGGTGTTTGTTTGGTCGTAATGAGAAAGACTCACCACTTCAGCCTCTAGTGGCTGAAAAGAGAAGTGCAGCTTTTTTTTTTCACCCACGCTATGATCACACTAACAATAAATCGAGACCTTTTTTTCTGTTAAGCACTTAGAAGTTTAAGGAAAAAAATCCTCCTTTTCAGTCTTTGTAATTGCTACAGTATTTGTCTTTATTTTGATAATCAAATGTCTCACATATTAATGAATACTATAAAGAAAAGGACTTAATTTCAAAGAAAAATCGGGATCTGAAGCAACTTAATTCATCTAGTTTTTACACACAAACTAGGAGTTTGAACTCATTCATTCTGTCCATACCCTTTCAATGAATGATTTGTGAAACTTTTGTTTGTTTTAGCATTCAGCTTTCCTCAGTTTTTAGCATCTTGACTTAGAAATACTAACCCATTCCAAAAGTTCTCCAGATTGACAAGATCATGAGCACATTTCTAGTCTAAATCTTCTTGTCCAAAATATTAATTTTCTCATGTGGATTTTGATATAAGTATACAATCCATCCTCTGTATTTTTAGCAGACACTCAAAGATTTTGAGTCAAAAACTGATGGGGATTGGAAATAGTTTATGTTTTAAACCATTTTAATCAAAGCCATGTTTACATCTGAAGCAAAGTAATCCCAGAGCATTCTGAAGCCACCACCATGCTTCAGTATCAGCATATTGCTTTTTGTGTAGCATTTTTCGTACTATTTTAATTTCTTTATATTTATTCCACTGTCTTTGTCCCTTACAGTGCATCACTTTTGGACTCCCCTACCCCAACATTGTATTCTTGAATTTTATTATAGCTTTTGCTTTTTAGTGTGCCACCCCCTGATTAATGGCGGCTTAAATGTGTAGCCACACCAATAAAAACCTTTTGGCAGCACCAAGGCTGACGGTGATGCTGATGGTCCACTGGGAGCAGTAAACTGAGCATAATGAGCTTTTTTACACACATCATGCTGATTCAATGGCTTCACCTCAAACTGAATCCTGATTGTGTCTTGATGAAAAGCATTACCTTTCTTTTTTTTTTTCTTCTTAGCTCAATATTACAGCAGCTATGATCACATGTAAAACATGCACAACGCTCACAAAGCTCAGTGCGTATCGTGCATCATCGCATTTACATAAAAACATGCATGTCCTTTTCGCCTGAGCAGCCATTAAATTTCAGTTGCCATAATTGAGTTCATTAGCTTTAACATCCTGGTCAAGGTCATCTCTGTTGCCATGGAGACAGTCAGGCTCCGCCCCTGTCCCAACGTTCAGGTCATCTTCCAGGAGCAGCGGATAAGCAGAAACATGCACTGAAGGCCGTGAAGGGTTCAGGTAACTCCCGTATTTAATTAAAGTTAATAAAGGTATTTTAAGAAGTAAAAGATGCCGAAAAGACATAATTGAACGTCTTCAAAATGTCATCATTGCACTATTTAAGCGATAAAGTCAGCAAGTACGTGGGACATCCCCAACATGTACAATTTACTCCAAAATGAATTCTAGAGGGTTTTAATTTTTAGTCATTAAAATTTGATAAATTTTAATTATGTACATTAGTTTGTAGTGTTTAGTAATAATTAAATTTTTTTTTTTTTTTTACCTTGGTAGCTAATTGAACGCGTTGGTTCAATCAGGAGTTTATCATGCGTTTCTGTCCATCTGAGAGCTGCCGGCCTCATGTGTTTAGCTGGGTTGTATTGTGAATTAATATTAAAGCCGCAGTAAATTTACGGCTAAAAAACGTTTCTGCGTGGAAACTAGAATGAAAGTTTGAATGTAGCTTTAGCTAATTTTGCCACAGTGCTACTAAGGCTGCTAGCTAGCAGAGCTTCATAACCCTGAAGCAGTCGATGCTAATTAACAACAAACAGCGTTATAATAGATAAAAACTTTACCATTTCTTCATCATTTTTGTCTTAATGACGAACCGTTTTTTGCTTATATATTTAGCCTCGTTTGTTCTTTCATGCGGTTTGTTTGTGTCGACCTGTAAACTGAAATTCATAAGGCAAGGTAATTTTTTATATATAGCATATTTTCAGCAAAGTGCTATCTTCTAGCAATGGCTCTGTTCTTAAAGAACCAATTTAATATTATTTGTGATTTAAAAACAATATACTTTATTTTTTCCCTCTGCGTCACTGCTGACTTGTAAATATCCATGAAGTCCTCGTCCTTTACACATACCCAGTACTAGTATGTGACCAGTAGGGGGCTCTGTTTTTTCACTAGTCATCTTTGGAGCATTTTACTGAGGCTTTTTAGTCACCAACCAGAGAACACAATGATTTGCCATATGTAGTGTAAAAACGTGACATCAGCTGCTGAGGCGCACCTTCCTCAGCAACACCTCATCTTGATCTGAGCATCTCCCTTCCTCCTGGAGACAGCGTGTGGTTGGTTCTTGGCTCATGCAGGTCCTACCCAATAGCAATTCACCTTCACTGAGCCCTGCAGAGTGAAGTCAGCAGCGGTGCAATACCTTTACAGGAAACAGAAGGAAAGGAACTGTACAAACATCCTGAGTTTCAGTTGTCCTTGACCTTTATTTACACATACTTTCTTTAAAAAACTGGAAACAAGAATTACATCTGCCTTCTTTTTTTCCTTCTCCCCTTTTTTTTTTTTTTTTTTTGTAGGAGCAAGAGAAACAAATCATGTAGGCAGTGAAATCACTTAGAATCGCCACTACATCTGCAGTGGGTGCAGATTCACCCAGAAGAAAACATGTTGAGAATAGTTTCACAGATTTGTTTTTTTCCAATTTTTTGTTTGGATTTTAATGTTCAGCTAATGAACAGATTCAGCCAAACCTTTTACTTCTCAACTACAACAAAATGAAGGCTGGTTTGGAAAGTTGTGTTTTGATACACACATAACTCACTATGTTTGCAGAAGGAAATAAAACAATACTTGACCTGAATAAGGTATTCACATCTCTTGAACCTGTTCATATTTTGTCATGTTACCACACATTTCTGTGTATTTAAATACATGATAGACCACCACAATGTAGGACATTATTGTGAGTTGGAAAGTAAGTGTATTCAGGATTACGGTGCTAGTATTTAGACCATAAAGTTCAACTTTTTGGTTCTTAATCAGACCAAACCACCTTCTTTAACATTGAATGTAATGCTTAGATTGTGGTTACAACAGGACAAACTATGAAAAATACATCCAAGACATATCAATGCTTTTGGAAAACACCATAAATATTTTCTTTCAAATAATTTAGCTCAAAAAAACACATTTAAGAAGTTTTATCCTCTGGTTCCTACAAAAATTAAGCTGAAAATTATTTAATAACACCGACTTTTACTTTTTATTCACTGTAGTTCCTCATATATCCACTTATTTATATGCAGAAAGTATTTTGGCAATATCATAAATACTGTGGTTCCCTCTCTTATTGGCAAAGAAGATGGCTCTAGAACTATACACACCCTTGTCTTGCTGGGTAGAACCCATTTTCCAGAGCACCTGCTGAAGTGCTGATAACAAAACGAGCGGCTGCTCCATCTGCAGCTACTCCCCGCTATCTTCATTAAAATAGCACCAAGAACTCCTTCCAACATTAACACTGGCATGTTGCAACCAAGGGCTGATTCTAATGGTTGGGTTTGCTAACGCAGATGGCGGGAAAATCCCCTTCCTCAGTTTCTGTCCTAAACGCGGGAGGATCACTTCCAAGGATGGAAAACGTTGAACAGGGATCTGCTGCAGTGATAAACCTCTTCCGAAGGAAAATAATTCACAGTACTGTCACTAAAATCACAGGGGAAAATTTGGTTTAAGAAAAAAGAGGTACAAAAACCACAACGCAGACTTGTTCACATCTTGATAAGACCTTATCCCTTCACAGACTGATATTTAGTGCGCGACTCGGTGCATCATTGGGGAAATGTGTCAGAAACGAAGCTCATTGAGTATCTTCCACTTGAACGGAATAATGGGACGTTCTCTGTAGCTTTGTTTTTTTCCTGTAAATAGGCCGTCGGCAAGTGGCGGACGGCTGGTTTGGCAAAAAATGTTGGTCTAGGTATGAAAGGTGGTGAAAGAGCAGAGAAAGCAGGTGGAAAACACAATTCATCTTCGGTTACACCTATCATATGGTGATACGAGCGATTCCCTGAGACTAACATGAGTTGATGCTTTCCGGAAAGATTTACATCAACGCCGTTCCTCCTGGCATCCTGGTATTAATCTTTTTTTTTTTGCCGCAAAGACGTTGCTGTGCGATGGCGTATAAAGGCCATTTTACAGATGGAATAAAGGAGTAAATTTCTGCCAACGCCCCCCGCCCCCCAAAAAAACTTTTTTGGAAAAAAAAAATTCATGAGTTCCAAAAGTTAAAGATTTCCAAGAAAAAAAAAACTCAGAAATTTTAGATAAATCTCAGACATTTTTTAGGAAAAAACTTGGAAATTTGACTTTTGAAACTCAATTTCAAATATTTTTCTAGAAGATATCAGATATTAATGTCAAAATTTGAGATTTGTTTTAGCAAATTCTTGACTTTTCAAACTCAGAAGTTCCCAAGTTTTTTTCCCTAAAATTTGGAAATTAATCTCAGTTTGGCAGAAATGTACTTCTCCTTTTTTACCCCTATCCACAATGGACGTAGTATGCCGTCATACCGCTGTGTGTGTCTCAGACACTTGAAATACAGTACCGCACTAAATGCCTCACATTAAAAACATTGGAAGAAAATACTACATAAATACACTTTTTCCCCTATAGGTGCTCAACGCAGGTCAATGAACCCAAATTTACACGTTCAGGTGCTGCTCCTCAGCTTGGCACCCAGCTCTGAGGGGAGGTCTGTTTTGCGCCGGAGAAGCTTCCCGAGTTTCTGTTGCCGTTCTGGGTGGAGGTGGAGTCGAGGCGGGCGTCGAAGCTCAGATCCAGGCAGTCCGCTTCCATCAGTTCGTTGCGGATGATTGAGTCCATGTTGTACTCCAGACTGTCGTTGAACACGTCCAGGTCCAGATCACCGGGGAAGCGGTCCTGCATTGTGGCGTTCTTGCTGGGAGACTTTATGTGCGACGGCTTGGCATTGGCGTGGCCACCTCGATCGTTGTCGGGGGTCGACAAGCCAGCTTGCCAACCAGGCACTGAAGCGCTTTGACCCACTCCGCCGAGATTAGAAATCATGGGGTCCTTGCGGAGCAACAGAGCGTTTCGGCGAGAGTTCTGGAGGGCGATGGCGGTGCTGGCCTGCGACATCAGGGGGTCAGACTGGGTGAGCAGGACGTTGTTGTGGCTGGGGGAGTCCAGGCTCAGCAGGTCCTGGTGATCACTAAAGTGCGAGATGGAAGTGAAGGTGGTCTGCTTGTTCTCCTGGATGGTCTGCATAGGTGACTGCCGCAAGCTTGTGATGGATGTGGGGCTGAAGAGAGGGTTCGGCCCGTATCCTCCGGAGGGGCTGCTGGCGCAGCTGAAGGTAAACACGGAGCCTCCCTGGCTGATGGCTCCGGGATCTTCCTCTCCAGGAGGAGGTTGCTGGGTTGCAGTGAGGCTGATGTTGTCTAAAAGGTTGTCCATCAAGTCGTCTGACAGCCCATCGTTCAGGTTCATCGTACCAGCCAGGTCAGGGAGTCCCGTGGGTCCAGTGGACGGGGACATGCTGCTGGGGCTGGAGTACAGCATGGGGGATAGAGGGGAGTCATCGTCGGGGACCTCATCCAGCTCCAGGTTGGCCAGGATGGGGGACAAGCGGCCGCTGAGCGTGCTGGCATTGGAATTGGTCCGGGAGCGGAAGTCTGTCCAGGCGTCCAGCTCGTCGCTGCTGCGGGACGTTGGACTCCCCGTCCATTTGGAGAGGCTGGAGGAGCTCTCAGAGCTGCCGTCCTGCGCAGCTTGCAGAGAGGCTTTCTTCTTGGTGGCCCGTCCTCGGGCTCCCTTGATGTACTTGCTGTTATCCATCGACACGGCCCGGCGACGGGGAGCTTTGCCTCCTTTACCTCCTTCCGGGTTGACTATCCACCAAGAGCTTTTGCCTGTCCCTTCATTCTGGACTTTCACAAACCGGCTATGGAGGGACAGATTGTGTCGAATGGAATTCTGAAAAGAAAAAAAAAAACAGAACAGAAAACATGGTGTAAGGTAGGAGTAGACAATACGAACTTAAAGTTGTATCACAATATTTTGTGGTACTATTGTACTTTTTTAGGCAAGTATGGCTGTGCTCTTGTCATTTATTTACCAATCATCTCTAACAAACCTCTAAAACAGCTAAGATTTGTCTCCCCACAAATAACTGCATTTAGGCGACTCCTCATCGCAATTGGTAACACTTTTATTTAGGGGTAGCAGAGTATAAGGGGCTGAGTATAACTCCATGTCAGAGTTTTAGGTGTAGAAAATGTTGAAAGCATAATTTTGCTTCCACTTATCTGCTTTGTGCAATACCGTTGTGAGAATTACAGCATATCTGGAACTTACAGCAAACTATTTTGACAATCTTTTTCCCCTAGTTTGTCTCACAAAACCTTCCAGCTTGATCCAACCAATTAACCCAGGAATAACGGAGAGAAATGCAAATGAAAGGAAGTTGGTACAGGATAAGGAGTAGACATATGAACATCCACCACATTGTTCCATATTTCCCTTTTATGCATTATTAGAAAAAGAACAAAACAAGATTATTACAATAAATTCCACGTCCAGATATTAGTCAACCTTCTGCAGAGCTGTTAAAATGATCAGAAACACGTCAACCCTAACGTGAACACATCTGGTCATAGATCAGACGGCATGAAATGAGAATAAACAAGCGATGCAAACCCTTCAAAGATGGATGTGTGGGTTTCATCTGTGTGCATGCAAGCTGCGTGAACACTGCAGTCCAACAGACTGCTTTGCACCTCTCACTCTGTCCTATTTCTGGCTGCTCGGAAAGGTCTGCAGGATTTCTCTGGAGATCTTCCCAAGCATGTACAAAATTAAACAGTTGGAGCCTGCACACCCAGCCCAGTCACACCTCACAGAAACCAGAGATCTCTGTAGCCCACAGTCCAGTCTGAAACAATCCCATTATGATTCGATTACAACATTAGATCAGGAGTTTTATTTCTTGCTGTAGAGTGAAGGCCTGAGAACAGGGACGACAGAACAGGCTCAGCTCGTCTTTATTAGGGTTGTACAAAGCTGCACATGTGTAACATGGAACAGAGGTGCAGCACAAGGTTAGATCTTTTCAAGATGTTGCAGGATGAAAACAACTGGAAATGTGATGAGGAAATTGTGTTCGCACTTCATTGATATTAGCGTGACACAGTACCTCCCATTAACCACAGTGTAATCTTGCACAAAAGTAATAGGGAATTTGCTTGGAGGGCAAACTTTAGCGGCCATGCTGCCCAATAGACGGTGCCACCCTGAGGGGTGAGCCATTTTCCCCATATCCAACTTGGTAACAGATCAGTTACAGGGAAACTGTAAAAAATTTAAATAAGTCAGCTGGGACTAATGTGGCCAAAACAGATGCTCGATTTCAAGTTTGCAAGTATCTAATCCTACACAAAGAACACAGTTTTTTTCTTTTGCTTTGTTTCTTCAAACCACACAATTTAACCGTTTCACAATCGTCAAAAAGAAGCCTCAGAAGAAACATCCCGACATGTTGCTCATTTTGTAAGTTGCAAGTTGACAGCAGAATAAAACCACGTCCTATGTTCAGTTTACTGTAATCCAGTGCAGCTGAATGGCAGTAAATAAATGAACTTTTACGGCCAGTTTTGACAGAGGTGGTAGTGATTCAGCTCTGCGGTCTTTTACTAGGCTGCAATTTGTGGCGGTGCCGAATTGGACTGCTTTGTGTTACAACAGGCAGATGTACAACCACAAACAAAGGCTAAAGCACTGAATCTAAACAATTTTGGCACAAAGAAAATGGAACATAGCATTTGGTTATTTACCAAACAAGGGTTGGGTTTTTTGGGTCATGTAGAGTTCATTTAGGAGTCCTTTAGTCAATACTGTTAGAGTTACTAAAAGAAATCATATCAACTTATTGCAAGAATTGCATCTGTTAAAAGGGATAGTTCGGAACTTAACACAGATTCCTGGTATCAATGTATAAACAAATATTTAAAAAAACAAATTTATGATTGCTTTCATTCTAAAACAGAAGAATTATTCCAGTAGCTTAAATTATTACATTATTTATTAATAACTATTACAGTTATTATAATGTTAGAACATTTATTCATTATTTTGATTTTGATGCACAGGCTTCAACAAAAATAAGTGCTACTAAAATTAGAAATTTTTTAGGCATGCTGCTTATTGTGGAAAATATCACTTTTACCTGCCGATAATTAATCAGGCTGTGGTACAAAGTTTTAACAGTTTTGAAACTTTTATGTTTTTAAACATTGATATACGGTGAACTCCTGCCCATTTGCGGTTTAATAGTCACCTATTTCTGCATTTTCTATAAAAAGGCAGTCAGTTATTTGTGGAAAATTTAACAATTTGCACATTTTTTTTGTAGATTACATATAGTTGAATTAAAAATGCAGCTTGAAAGCTGAAATACCTTGTTGCTATGTGGCTAGCATTATTTTGCCTTGGAAAGGCAAACAACTAGCATGTCTAGGCTGGTCACCCGTGACTCATGTTTTTCTTTACAGAAACCTTTATATAGAAAAATGCTTAGCATACAATATGTGCAAGCACCATACATTTGTTTTGACAGTTTACTGTAATCTACGGAACATTAAGCATAAACATACTGTATAGTACGGCGTTGAAGTTGGCTTCCAGTTGCAGCTTCCGATTTGACAAATGGCTAAAGGATAATTCCACTTGATTTTTCACTACATCGAGTATCTTTAATTTGCTCTAGTTTAAAGATGTCAATACTTGGACTCTTCAAATACTGAATATACAAAAGCAAAATATCTAAAACCTAGTTTGTGATTTGTGAAATCTTTGTTTAGCGAAAGGGCCATATTTGTGCATTCACCAGTGAAACATGTGGTAAGAATGTGACCTATCCTGTTATTGTAAACAAAAGCAACGTAAGCAAACAAAATTATTTAAGCCAATACCATCTGGCTCATTTTTGCACTGCCAGACTTTTCTGTTTTCTGTTACTTCAATTAAAAATGCTTTTCATGTCCATGTTTCACACAGGAAGATCACTTCCTGCTTCCCTTACATGTGTAAATAATCATGGACTTTTTAGTAAATAAAAGCCCAATCCAAATATGACAACTGTTAAAAGGTTCAAAACTCGCATGATGTTTTGAGATGGCAGAAGTCCACTTTGGTTTTGACCCCTTTTGGACTAACTGTTATACTGCTTCTAGAACCAAACAGTCAGGAGTGCCTCTACAAACTATCCAAAGTGATATTCTGGTGTTGGCACAACAAAACTGAAAAGTCATTACAGATTTTCAGGAGTTTTCTTTTTGGATTCTAGCTGTTCGTCTATAGCCTTTTAACAGAACCTCACTTAAAAAATCCAGGACTGTCCCTTCGGGCAGGCAACCCGGGTGCATGCAGCGTGTGCCAAATGGTATTTGAAAAAATAAATCACAAAAAAGAGCAAGCGTCTGCACTATGGCACAGTCACAGCAGGACGGTTTGAGAGACTGGACTGGAGCCGTGCCAGTTCAGCCGAAGAGAAACACTTAGCTGCTCTCTCACACCGCTTCACATTGACCTACATAATTTATAGCCAGTCAATTGATTTCCCTTTCCTGGGCCACATAAAGACAGAGGCTGGCACACAGTTGGGCGAAGCTGCTTGTGTACGAGTAGAGAGAGAGATGCTATATTTAGACTGGATGCAAACAATGACGAGATGTTGCCACGATGTGTGTCAGGTCTGACTTTACACACTGACGATAACGCATGAAGATGAGCAACCTCGGACAGATTGCCGCCGAATGCGCAGAGACAAAGCATCTCCTAAGAAATGCTGATGTCAGCACAACTCAAACTCCCCTCAGCATTAACCCTTTCCTCGCCCCCCCCGGACTCTTGTGTGGAGTCACAGAGCGCACCAAGTGGAAGATGAATAAAAACTGACCGCCTCTAATCTGGATCATTACTAAACCAGAAGAGACCAATTAGTGATGACCACCCATTTGTGTGGCGCTTGTGTTTTACAGCCTGATTTTTTCCGTCAACGTTTCACACACACAATATTCAGAAGGCAGCTCCATGGAAGCGGCCCGCCTTGCCTCAGCTGTGGGGGTTTACAAACCTATTTCCCTCCCCTCCGTCTAAATCCAGCAAAAAGCTCAAAGCTTTCATCTGACTTGATTTCATGTCAGATGAATTGGTTCGGTCCGGCACAAACTAATCCTGACAAATCAAACCGATGCAGAGGGCCCCCCCTGTGAGGCAGTCTCACTGCAGCGTGAGCAGTTTCTCTGAAAGTGAAATTAACTTTGCATCGCCTGTTTTTCACCCACCACTTTCATACCCGTTTATTCTTCACTGGATCCCTGTGCACCCTTTTTTTGTCTTTAAGATTTAGTGGTGGTGTGCTACTTGAGTCACACCGACAAATCGACTGCTTTATTCTCACACCACTGAGATAAAACTATATATATATATATATATATACACACACACACACCTGTTATGTAGTCACAATATATGACAGTAGATCTAGATGTTACGCTATGTTGTGCTTAGACCCAACCATTATTTTAGATTTTGTTCATTGACAAATTTACACTCATAATAAAAACACATCTGAATAATGAAGTATGGATTTCCATGACAGGATTTCACAAAATGCTGCCAGTTTTTAAAGGAAAAAAGCTGCTGCTTATACTTTGTATGTTTTTTTTAAAGACAATGACATCACAAAAGGCACAAGAACAGAGCATCTCCATCTTGATTAGCCTCTGCCAATTCATACTGGTAAAAAATTAATTTTGTAGGATTGTGCTTAAAATATCACAGCATACTCTTTATTTTTGGTTGCAGCTTAGTATTTTCACAAATTATCCTACACAAATGAGAAAAAAAAAAGTTAAAATTTAACACGATTTAACCAAACCCTATAGTATATGAAAACTGTATTACACGTTTTATTTACTTGAGCCAGTTGATTAATAAATTACCACATATTATGACCCCTGGTCCATTCAACTTTACTGTAACCAAATCCCAGCTGGTGGATAACATTAATTTGAATCATGTGACCAAATTTCCTCACAGTAGAATTAAAACTAGATTAGAGAAAATTAGCTCAGTTGCCATTGCAGGTATGACGCGTTAATATCACGAAAACGTTTACACCATTTCGTGATAGAAAACCACCAAAAGCACAAAGCTTCGCAATACAGACAGATTTCAAAGTAGAGCATATAACATTCAGGTTGCAGTGGAGTTTGGCTTTAAACGCCCCAATCAGTGTTTGACTCTGTGACCTCCAAGCAATCTGACACAAACTGTGATAATGGCCAGGGCCGGTCCAAGCCTCCATGGGGCCCTAAGCAAAATTTGGTTTTGGGGCCCTCTAGTTCTGCTAACAGTGTGGACTGGCTGCAATCAGCAGTCCGATCATTAGATCATTCACACACCTGCTATTAACTTATTGCATCTCTGGCAGTGCTGTTTACATTATCCATCCATCTTCCGCTTATCCGAGGTCGGGTCGCGGGGGTAGCAGCTTCAGAAGGGAGGCCCAGACTTCCCTCTCCCCGGCCACTTCTTCCAGCTCTTCCGGGGGAATCCCGAGGCGTTCCCAGGCCAGCCGAGAGACATAGTCCCTCCAGCGTGTCCTGGGTCTTCACCGGGGCCTCGTCCCGGTGGGACGTGCCCGGAACACCTCACCAGGGAGGCGTCCAGGAGGCATCCTGACCAGATGCCCGAGCCTCAACTGGCTCCTCTCGATGTGAAGGAGCAGCGGCTCTACTCTGAGTCCCTCCCGGATGACTGAGTTTCTCACCCTATCTCTAAGGGAGAGCCCAGCCACCCTACGGAGAAAACCCATTTCGGCCGCTTGTATCCGCGATCTCGTTCTTTCGGTCATGACCCAAAGCTCACGACCATAGATGAGGGTGGGAACGTAGATCGACCGGTAAATCGAGAGTGTAATGTCTTAATGAACAGAGGAGCCTCTGACTATATCTCTTTATTGTTGTGCTATCCTTCTGGTAACTACACAGAGAGAGCTTGCAAGTCACAGAATACAAGGACTGTATCAACTCAGGAAATCACAAGGGTAAATACACCACAGAGAGCTTTGCTTTTTGGCTCAGCTCTCTACCAATGGGTTCGAGGGTTGCTGCCACAACAGGCACCGACAACCTTGCGGCCACAGCTCAGATGAGCCCTCCCAAGGGAGTCACCCGGAGGGGCACTCTCCAGTACCCCCTCTAGGGACTCCAAGAAGAGTGGGTAATCTGAACTGCCGTTCGGCCCGTAAGCACAAACGACAGTCAGGACCCGTCCCCCCACCCGTAGGTGGAGGGAGGCTACCCTCTCAATCACCGGGGTAAACCCCAACGTACAGGCGCCGAGATGGGGAGCAACAAGTATGTCCACTCCTGCCTGACGCCTCTCACCGTGGGCAACTCCAGAGTGGATGTATGTCCAGCCCCTCTCAAGGAGACTGGTTCCAGAACCAGAGCCATGTGTCGAGGTGAGACCGACCATTTCTAGCCGGAACCTCTCAACCTCACACACTAGCTCCGGCTCCTTCCCCACCAGAGAGGTGACATTCCATGTCCCAAGAGCCAGCTTCTGCAGCCGAGGATCGGACCGCCAGGGTCTCCTCCCTCGACAGCCACCCATCTCACAATGCTCCCGACCCCTTTGGCCCCTCTCACAGGTGGTGGGCCCATGGGAGGGGGGACCCATGTTTCCTCTTCAGGCTAAGCCCGGCCGGGCTCCATGGGTAAAAGCCCGGCCACCAGACGCTCGCCGTTGTGCACCCCCTCCAGGCCTCGCTCCAGAGTGGGGCCCCGGTGACCCGCGTCCGGGCGAGGGAACGCCAAGTCCAATGTTTTTACTCATCATTGGGGTCTTCGGGCTGCGCTTTGTCTGGTCCCTCACCTAGGACCTGTCTGCCTTGGGTGACCCTACCAGAGGCATGAAGCCTCAGACAGCATAGCTCCTAGGATCATTGAGGCACTCAAACCCCTCCACCACGATAAGGTGGCAGCCCAAGGAGAGGTGTTTACATTATATACATGTATAATATAAATTACATTTATTGGCCAACTGATTTATCGACCAGTTGATTTCTGGGCGCCGATTTCCTTAATTTTGGGAGATCGTGATCAGCTGATACTTGTGTGAAGCTGATCTTATCCCCTAATCTTATCTTCGTCAGCAAAGGTTTAAAAATCAGTCTCTGTCCTCTTCTGCTCTGCAGTGAGAGGTTTGACTGACCTTTGTAAAGCTGCTAATAGAAAATTAGCTTTATAGCGACCTGGTGGTTTGACCCACCAGGTCAGGCCTGCATGTTTGCAGTTAATATTCACCCCACTATTGCCAACTCACCGACTTTCTTGCTATATTTAGCGACATTTCAGACAAAAAAAAAGTCATATTAGCCAAAATCGGCAAAATCTTTTCTCTCTCCCTGAAGGATAAGTCCTTTTTTGAGACATTGTTTTGCTTACTTAACTTTTGACCAGCCACTAGGGGCCCCCAAGAGCAATTTATTTTTCTTTTTATCAATAAAATAATGATTTCTACATACATTATCAAATGTATATTATTGTAAAAACAAATCACTTCATAGGGAAATTGTGTGTTTTTGATATTATAATGACATAGAAATTATTACTAAAAAAAAATAAAAAAAATCTCCACTGAAGGGGCCCCTTAGTGGCCCTGGGGCTTATGCCTTGGGCCGTCCTGATAATGATGGTGATCGTCTAGGGCAGGGGTGGGCAATCCTGGTCCTCGAGGGCCGGTGTCCTGCAACTCTTAGATGTCTCCCTGGTCCAACACACTTGAATCCAATAGCTGAATCACCTCCTAAGTGCAGTCAAGTTCTCCAGAGTCCTGCTAATGACCTCATTATTTGACTCAGGTGTGTTGAAGTAGAGATGCATCTAAAAGTTGCAGGAGACCGGCCCTCGAGGCCTGGAGTTGCCCACCCCTGGTCTAGGGTCTACCCTGTCTTTACAAGCATGTATGGCTGAATATGGAGAAAGTTATTTTAAAATGCTACATAAATTACATAAACGCCTAAAGGTGACCAGGTCAAACTGTGTTGCTAGAGCTGTGCTTGAGAAACGAACTTGCTCTAGATTCTTCTTCTGCTACCACTTGTTGGACATCTTCAGGTCACAATGAGAACTGCAGTTAACGCCTGAAAGAACATTCATGAAGAAGAAAACTGTATTTATGATGCAGCAATAGAGCTAAAATTAACACCATCAGGCTTTGTCTTTGTTGTAGGAAGCTATATACTTTCCGATTATTACAGTAACAACAGAGAGGCAGACAAATAAGTGTATTAGTATTGGAGAGGCTAATGACTAGCATGCCTACATTGATCACCACAGGATTAGACGCACATTTTTTAAAGAAAACCATTAAGAAACATGGTATCTGAAAGCGACATGCAATACTGTTTATCTTTGACGTCATCAGCTGAGGAAAAATATTTATGTCCATTCAGTAAAAGGCAACAGTACATTTAAGAGGTCATGTCGAATTTAACTGAAAATACTTAATTGATTTGCAAAAGAAAATGATAAAACAAATGAGGAAAAAATTATCTTGGAATGGATATAGCCTCCTGCGACAAATATCTTCTTGACGTAACGCCTTAAAATTGACCCTCTGTCTCTTTAAGAACTCCTGCTCTTTCTGAAACTCTGCCTCCCTTCAGGAAGTCATCACAACATGGCTCCTCTATTAGCCCTTTAACATTATGCATGAAGAAGTAGCTCGTACAATGAGTTCAGCAAATGCACAGTTCCACCAGATGTTTGCCAATTGCTGCTGGCTAGTCTGAAGGAGCCGAGTGGGGGAGGCTCGGGGAAGGAGGGGCTGCGAGGTTCACCCCAGTGTTTTGCACAGCTGAATGGTTGCCAGGGAGATCAAATGAGTCCTCAAACATGCATAAAAAGCAACACTCCAGGTATGTTTTTGCTGAGGTAACAACATTTTAACATGATGTAAAGCTCAACAAATATGTCCAGCATCCAGGCTATTTGTTGCAGCCGTATTGAGTGAAATTAAAAAATTGTTGCTTCAAATCCTGTCTATGAAGAGGACAAACCAGAGACACATTAAGGGATGTAGTCAAATGAAGTGCCTCATGTGATGTCACTGTAGGTATGCAGGCGTGGGAGGTTGGAATAAGGAGGGTAGATTTTATGACTTAAAACACAAGAGCAAATCAAATAGAAAAACTGTTCATGGCATAAAAATCGACATCATAGTGCTTTGATTAAATGTCACATAAATGCCTGGCTAGCTGCTTTAACAATAGCTGTGGTCTTTGTTGTGATGACAGCACCATCATGTGCTCACCTTCCAGCCAGCAGAGCTGTTGCTGTCGCCTTTGTCCTTGAAATATGGCACAGACCTCACCATCCAGTCGTAGATCTGGGACAAGGTCAGCCTCTTCTCCGGCGAGCTCTCGATGGCCTGGGTAATGAGGTCTGCATAGGAGTAGTTGCCCCAGGCGTTCCTGCGGGCGGAGGACTTCCTCAGCTGCTGGGAGGCAGAGCCGCAGAGAGCCGCACCGGGGATCTGTGCGGAGGAAGGGGATCCGTTCTCTTTGCGGGGGCCGCCCTGGATCTCCACGGGCTGGGAGATGGAGCCGCCACCGCCGCCGCTCGGCTCGTTCACAGAGTCGCCGTGTTTCTGCGCGGAGCCGCTCTCTGCGCTCCCACCCTCATCATCCTCCTCTTCGGGGATTACGTCAGCGTCATTCGCCCCGGGCTTGCCCGCGCTGGACTCCGGCCGGGGCAGCGGCCAAGTGCAGGACCGCGGCCGCTTCTGGGGCTCGAAGTCCGGGTCGATCTCAACGTTCGGGGGAGGCTCGTCGCAGCTGAGCGGCGCCTCGGCCATGTTAATAGCAATTTCTCGGTCGATGCACAGGAGACGGCAAAATCACTCGGCTCGCATTCCATCAATGTTGAGTCCAGGCTTCTTTGGGGAGTTTATTTACTATGCAACGCGATATGCAAATCTGCCCCCCTCCCCCCCTCTCCAACCCCCGCAGCTCAGTCCCAACACGTGTCCCGCTTGTCTACCAGCGTCGATCCGCAGCTCACAGCGCCAACTGCGCTGACCAGCGTTAACAGAACATCGCCTTTTCTGCTCGTGGCGCACAGCCAACACGCGTGCGCTGAAATCGGGAGAGAAAGAAGCGACAGCGGAGTCTCACGGCAATCCGAACGGCGTTCTCTTACGCGCGTCCCGCTCTCCAGTCCCGAGTGGCAAAAGCAGACGAGCCTCCCACATCACAGCTCCATCACCCCGTGCACAGCTGCCATCTTGACCGCCTCCCTCCTTCCCCGCCTTTACTCCACCTCAAGGTCCTAATCAGAAAGCCGCAGAGCTGCGCTGCCAGTCGCCGGAGCGCTGCGCCGCTCTCCAGATACCATCAAGGCGGAGACGGGGTGTTCCTCAAGGCCCCGAGAGCTGCCGCGAAGGGAAACGGCGAGGCTCAAGTAATCCGCCTTACGAGGAGCTGACAAATACTGATGCATCCTGGCTGTACATCCCTGGCATCCTGGGCTAAAGCAGAGCAGCGAGGCCAGCAGCCCGCCGACGCTCCTCATTCAATCTGCTGCAGCCGCGGTGGGCGCAAACACTGTACAGGAGAAGGGGCGGAAAGACGCGATCCTGCCCCCTGGACTGCGCTGAAATTAAAGAGACAGTGTGTGGAGAGAGATGTCCGCTGGCCGGTGACATCACCCTTTCGAAACCTCACGTCGCTAACAAAGGAAGGCTGGAAATCATGTTACATTAAATACATTTTGTCTCTATAGGAATGACCGAGTTCCACAAACTCTGACAGATTGAATGGGTTGTTTCATATAGCTATATAAATAATATATATATAAATAATGATACTTGTACATAAATAAAAATATGTTGAATAATATGGGATTTCGTTTGTAAAGTTACACAGTAAGAAATTAACAGCAACAATTTGGTTTATTTAGTCTGACAAATAAAATGTGGATGTTCATATTTCGAAATCACATTTTCACCACAATATTCCTACGTTTGTAATTGTCTGAGTTTCAAACTAAATATTTGATTTACAAGCTTCAAATGTTTAAGTCTTAGCTAAATATTTAAAATGACATAATCAGGTGGACCAAAATACAAAGTTATGTGGAAACTTTTATATTTTAAAGACCTAATTGAAATCAGGCAATATATATATATATATATATATATATATATATACACAGTATATTTTTCCAAATCAGTTTCTTTCAATATAACATTTTAACAAAAACTACTGGTGTGTGTCTGTGGTGAATGTTTGGTTAAAACAAGTTGGTTCTCCATTGAGTGAAGTGTCTCAGTTTATAGAGTATCCAGAAATTTTACTCAAGTAAGAGTAGCAATAATTCAAAATAAATTACTCAAAAGTCAAAAGTACAGCATAAAAAAAACAAAATACCCCTAAAAGTACATATTTTCCAAAGAGTTACTCAAGGAATTAGTTACCACACAACAGGAAGTCATGACTCTCTCCAATAGGAGGCTAAGGCCCCGAGAGCCCGGCAGCTTTCAGAGCGCTGTATCCAAGCATTTCAATGGAAAGTGGAGGGGAAAAGTGTGATGACAAAATGTGCACAGGCAACAGGCGATTGTTAAGGACGGCCAAATTTAAGAGTTTGGAAGAGATTCACAAGGAGGTAAACTCACACTGACATGTCCAAGATATGGGCTACACCTGTCTCATTCCTGGTCAAACCAGTTCTGAACCAGAAACCTGAGCTAGAGAGAAAACTGACTGGGCTGCTGCTTAAATCCTCTTTTCAGATGAATGTACATTTTGCATGATACAGTCCTGCTCACCATTATTGGCACCCATGAAGTTTAAGTACATATAATGTAATATTTCCTGAAGGAAATTCATTAAGTGAAACAACATTTTACTGCTGATAGCTTGTGCTCGATGCAAAACAGCAAATGATAAAAAACATTTTAAAAGATAAACATTATGAGGAAAACAAAGAAAAACATAATAATTACCATGTCAATGGTATTGGCACCCTTTCCAGCAAATCAGTATGAAAACCCAATTCGGCTCACCTGTTGCAAATCACAAATAAAGATCACTTGTGATGAACTGCCTCCACACATGTGACATGAATTAACCAATGAATGATCATGTTGGTACTTTAAAAGCCACCTGTTATTCCATCTTCACATGTGACAATGGTAAAGACAAAGGAGCTGTCTGAGGACACCAGAAGTGCTATTATTTGTAAGCACAAGACCTCCAAAGGGTATAAAGCCATCTCCAAAGACCTCGGTATCCCTGTTTCAACGGTGCGTAATGTTATTAAGAAGTTTTCCAGGCATGGAACGGTCAAGAACCTCCCTGGACGTGGGGGGAAGAGAAAAATTGATGACAGAAGTCTTCGACGGTTGGTGCGAATGGTGGAAAAAACACCACGTCAAACATCTAAAGACCTAAAGACCAACCTGGAGCAGTCTGGTGTGATTGTTTCAGCAAGTACCATACGGCGCACACTAAACAAAGTGGGGCTTTATGGGCGGAGGCCAAGGAAGACCCCATTGCTGAAGAAAAGACATAAAAAAGAACGCTTACTCTTCGCAAAAGAGAACCTGGACAAACCTCAAGCCTTCTGGGACAACATTTTATGGACAGAGGAAACAAAAGTGGAGCTTTTCGGCAATTCACACAAACAGTACATTTACAGACGGCGCAATGAAGCCTGTAAAGAAAAGAACACCATACCAACAGTCAAGCATGGTGGAGGATCCATATTGCTGTGGGGCTGCTTTGCGGCATCTGGTACTGGAGGCCTTGACCGTATCACAGGCATCATGAAATCAGAAGACTATCAAGCAATTCTAGAGCGAAATGTCTTGCCCAGCGTAAGAAAACTTGGTTTGAGGCGAAGATCCTGGGTCTTCCAGCAAGATAATGACCCAAAGCACACCTCCAAAAGCACGCAGGCATGGTTGAAAGGGAAAAAATGGACTGTTTTAAAATGGCCAGCAATGAGTCCTGATCTCAATCCAATTGAAAATCTTTGGAGGGTGCTGAAATCTGCCATTGGAGAAAGGAACCCTGCAAATGTACAAGAGCATCAGCATATTGCAAAAGAATTCTGGGAGAAAATGCCACCCGAGAAGTGCAAGAAGCTTATAGATGAATATAAGAAACGTTTGGAGGCCGTCATTGCTGCCAAAGGCTGTGCAACCAAATATTAAGGAGGGGTGTCAATATTAGTGCACATGCTGGTTTTCTGTTTTGTCCTTTGCAATTAAAATATTTATGTTGAAATGGTAATTGTCTTTGTTAAATTACTTTGGACCTCAAATTGAAAGATACTGCTGATTTAAGTTTTGAACATTTCCATTTATTTCTGAAGATATTCACTCAGCTATGCAAAACATGAAGGGGTGCCAATAATGGTGAGCAGGACTGTATTTCGAAAACCCAGGTCAGAGCAGCAGAGAGGCTCAGAATCTAGATTACTTGAGGTCTATCTTGACGTTTCCACAGTTTGTGACGATTTAAGGAACAAACCTCCACTGGGCAATAGTATCAGTGTAGAAGAATTACTTCTGAACATATTAAACTTCCCATTTTCTCTTTTGGACCTCCAGAACTACTCCAAAAAAGTCAAATGATCGCAGATGTCTTGAGAGCCATTGGAGATTGGATGGAGTGCTTTTTAGCAAGGTGCGGGTACAATCACATCGTCTTAATGGTGAATTAGTCCAGAGTTGATCGTCAGCTTCAGAAGACCATGGCCTATAAACGTCAGAGTGCCTCCATGAACAACAGATCTGATGAACACAAAGCTGAAGCTGTTTACAACAGGAGGACAGAGCAGATTGTACTTGTAGAGGAAGGGTAGCTCCTTCAGTGCTTGTGGCAAGACGTTGCATAATCCTCTGTGGCGGAGAGTGTGTGTGTTTCTTCTTCAAAGCCGTCTGTTGAGGCAGCAGATTGGAGCAAAGTGAACAAAATGATAAAGAGAGCTGCCTCTTTTGTCAGGACTGCTGCAGGCCGGCAGAGGGGTTGGATGGGAAAAGACGATTGTTGCACAACATCCACCACACCTCACACTCCTTAAATAGTGTGATCAGAGATGGTCGTTTCTGTCCAATACAGCGGCCTTAAAATGAGCAAGAGGGGCTTTTCAAAGTGACTGTGATGAACATCTTTGAGTTTTAGTTATTTTACCCATTTTTAAAAATCTAAAGCAAAATGGGTTTTTTTTTATTTCTCACACTTAAAAGGACTCTCAGCGGTTTTTATGTATATTCTGAATAAACTGTAATTTCTAAACGTCAAAAGCTACGTCCCTTTATGCCACATGTGTCAAACTCGAGGCCCATGGGCCAAATCCGGCCCGCCGTAGCTTTTTATTAGGCCCTCTAGATTCTAAATATTATGTTTTCAATCAAATTAATGCAATTTTTATCTGTTTATTGCCAAATTATATCAATCAGTCCCTCCCGTTTCTTGAGAATTATTTTAATTAATTAATTATAAATCAACAAATCTCCGGACTTTTTTTGCGCAAATATTTGGGAGTTTATTGCAGATTTTTCTCAAAAATGGTCAAAAACCTTCTTACTTGTCATAAGCAGCTGCTTCAGCCTTAATTAATATCAGATTATAGTCCATGATCTACACCACGAGTAACAAAAAGTCACATTTACTGTCATAAATAGCACAAATATCACAAATATTTCCAAATTAATTCCACAAACACTTTGATTTTTATTGCAAAAAATCACAAAAAGAATCACAAAATCCTGGAAGGACTGAAAAGATGTTCAACAATATTTAACAATTTATTGATACTTCAACAGTTTGTGAAGAAGTTTTATCAATACATCCTGGCACAACCGGCCCTTTAAGAGGATTTATGAGTTTGATTTGGCCCAAAACAAAAATGAGTTTGACGCCTCTGCTTTATGCAATCTGAACAGAACTCTTAAAAATTCATATTTCTCCATACCTTGGTCTCACCAGTACAGAATCCTTCACCAGCTGCTCTTTGTCACCATGCAAGGTTCCTGAAATACCTCTGCCTCAATTAATTACGGTGTGCCTCAAGGTCTGTTTCTTGGACCCCTTTTGTTTGCTACTACCTACATGCTTCCCCACGTTCAGACCATCTGCATCAACGGTCTTGGGTTTTATTTCTGTGCTGACGATAGACATCTGTATCTCAATCACTTAACAAACCGTAACATAGATAAAATCTAACATGTAATTAATGTTTATGGTTGCCCCATCTCGCCAACCTAAGATGTTTGCAACATGGCTGCTACACGCATTACAATCTGACTTTATTCTCCACAAAAAAGAAAAACATTGCGGACTTTGAAAATCTCTGCAGAAGGGACGTCCATCCAAGCCTTTTGTTCCAAACCATCCGGATTACGTCAAAGTTATACAACAATAGCATGGCTTCAGTCAGAGGCTTCTTCAAAGTCACTGTAAGACATGCAGCTACAGGAGATCCTTCGTGTCCACATCCATCAGCATTTACGACAACTCTTTAAAGAAAATTGTCTAACATGAGCTACACGTTTAATTTCTTTCTGGGATTAATTATATTTTTGATTAATTGAATCTAGAACTCTGAGTTGTTCACACCGTCAGTGAAAAACAGTGATACTGCACTCCCACAGCATGATATTACCTCCACCATGCTTCAATGAGGAGCCCATCCTCCCACACACCACCCTCTTCTCTTGCCGGAGCTCCAGAACAAGTTACTGTTGGCTTCTTTCACACAAAAGAAGCCAATTCAGTTTGCAGAAGTTTTAAATTCTAGTGAAGTGCGGTCATGCCTCTCAGTTTCACTAAAGAATTTGATATTAAAACATGTTTCATCTTTCATGGTTTTCAGTTTTGCATCTTTAGAGATGACAACACAACACTTCACTTTAAGGAATCAACCCATGTGTTTGCACCAAACAAACGCAGCACAGGAACTTAAATTATGTAGCGTTTTCTCACTTTCACATCCCACACGCTGCAGCCTTTGTTTTCAGAAGCGCATATGCATCACTGCTAATGTTAACATGTCAAATGTCAATCAGTCGACATGTTGCCTTTGAGAAGAGGAACCATTTCCAGTAAAGCAGGTGTTTGTCTCAGTGCAGAGGATGAAACTCATGGAGGGATCTGAATGGTCAGGATATTATTTAAATAGAGATACATTTATGAGATAAATTTATAAATGGTATTAAATGGGATGGATGATGCAGATCAGGTTGCATTTGTCATAAAGCGAGATAAAAGTGATTCGTCGTGGAGTCTAGCTCTGTATTGGTAGTGGGCAGCTGCCTTGGAAAACGACTCACTGCCTCCTTCAAAGTGCAGAATAATCGTAAAGCAGAAAGGAAACGATACATAGTTTACAACTTTTAACGCATTTTGCATCCATTTTATTAATTTGAAAGCAAACTTAAAGACAAATCTATTCAGCCGCCGGCTTTTAATTGAAGGTTAAATCCATTTATAATCTCATAGTTTATTTTAATTCTCTTTTATTTTCTAACATTAGCGTTTTTATAAACTACCGTATTTTCCACACTATAAGGCGCACCTAAAAACCTTCAATTTTCTCAAAAGCCGACAGTGCGCCTTATAATCCGGTGCGCCTTATACACTGCCTGGCCAAAAAAAAAGTCACCACCAAAAAATGGTCACACTCTCTTAATATTTTGTTGACCCGCCTTTAGCTTTGATTACAGCCTGCATTCGCTGTGGCATTGTTTCAATAAGCTTCTGCAGTGTCACAAGATTTATTTCCGTCCAGTGTTGCATTAATCTTTCACCAAGATCTTGTATTGATGATGGGAGAGTCTGACCACTGCGCAAAGCCTTCTCCAGCACATCCCAACGATTCTCAATGGGGTTAAGGTCTGGACTCTGTGGTGGCCAATCCATGTGTGAAAAAGATGTCTCATGCTCCCTGAACCACTCTTTCACAATGTGAGCCCCATGAATCCTGGCATTGTCATCTTGGAATATGCCCGTTCCATTTGAGAAGACAAAATCCATTGATGGAATAACCTGGTCATTCAGTATATTCAGGTAGTCAGCTGACCTCATTCTTTGGGCACACAATGTTGCTGAACCTAGACCTGACCAACTGCAGCAACCCCAGATCATAGCACTGCCCCCACAGGCTTGTACAGTAGGCACTAGGCATGAAGGGTGCATCACTTCACCTGCCTCTCTTCTTACCCTGATGCGCCCATCACTCTGGAACAGGGTAAATCTGGACTCATCAGACCACATGACCCTCTTCCATTCCTCCAGAGTCCAATCTTTATGCTCCCTAGCAAACTGAAGCCTTTTTTTCTGGTTAGCCTTACTGATTAGAGGTTTTCTTACGGCTACACAGCTGTTCAATCCCAACCCCTTGAGTTCCCTTCGCATTGTGCGTGTGGAAATTCTTTTGCGTTCACAATTAAACATACTCCTGAGTTCTGCTGTTGTTTTTCTTCGATTTGATTTGACCAAACGTTTAAGTAATCGCCGATCACGATCGTTCAGGATTTTTTTCCGACCACATTTCTTCCTGGAAGACGATGGTTCCCCACCATCCTTCCAGTTTTTAATGATGCGTTGGACAGTTCTTAACCCAATTCTAGTAGTTTCTGCAATCTCCTTAGATGTTTTCTCTGCTTGATGCATGCCAATGATTTGACCCTTCTTAAACAGACTAACGTCTTTTCCACGACCACAGGATGTGTCTTTTGCCATGGTTGTTTAAGAAATGAGGAGTTACTCATTGCATCAGCTGTGGTTAAATAACTTGTTGCCAGCTGAAAGATAATCGCCTATGCAGTACTTATCCAATAGGAGGCTTGTACCTATTTGCTTAGTTAAATCCAGGTGGCTACTTTTTTTTTGGCCAGGCAGTGTATATGGACCAATACTGAGCCACAACAGGTCTCGCAACTACGGTAAGCAGCTGCAGACTTCATTTCCCCCGTAGAAGAAGAAGCGCGCGGTGCACACTGGGTTTTGTGTAAAGACCCCAAAATGGCTCCTATTAAGAGACACGCTTACGACGCAGAGTTTAAGCTCAAGGTGATCAGTGACGCAGTAGAACACGGGAACAGAGCAGCAGCGAGAGAATTTAACATGAACCAATCAATGGTGCGGAAGTGGATATATATTATGATTGCACTAATGTTTGATTTACCGTAACAGTATCAGACTGTTTTTTACGTGTTTATTGAATCGAGGAAAAGTTCCCCTCCACTATATGTTATACCTTGCTGCTGTTAAAAGATAAACTGTGTCACCAAAATACCACGTCACTGACTTTACCTCGGGGAAAATAATAAAACAGCTGTTTGTTCATTTTGGGAACGAACAGAGTTTTCAGAACGCTGGTTTGTAATCTATTAATAAAGTTTGACTGACCTATCTGACTGTTTTGTTGACATTCCCTTTATCACAGCTCCATCTAAAGGATGCATAACGTAACCCCAGCCTCTACTGTAGCGTCTATTCTATGCGCCTTATATATGAAAAAAGTTTTAAAATAGGCCATTCATTGAAGGTGTGCCTTATAATGTGGAAAATATGGTACTGTTAATATAAATAAAAGCTAACAATCGGATTGAGTTTCTGATTTAGTGCTAAAAATCAGAAGACAAAACTAAAACTTTTTATAAATTAAATGCTAACAATAAACAGTCGCAAATATTAGGAGCTGAAATACTTAATGGTTTTAATTGTGATTAATCAATTATTAAAGTGATTGTCAACTAATTTAGTAACTGATTAATCATTAACTGGAGTATACAGACTCAAAAGTTATTTGATAAAAGTACAACATCCTCAGAACAGTACTCAGGCAAAATGTACAAATATATATACATTTTGCATTTGAGGTAAGAAAAACTGTCTGTAAATACGTTCTGCCCAAAACTCATCAAGTGGCAGTTTTAGCTTCACCTGGTTCAAATTCAGTAAAAGAAATAATCTCACACTAAAACACATTTTCAACTCTACAGCGCATTAACGTTAAGTCAAGCACAAAGTACACAACTTTTAAAATGTTGATGTTAGAGATCATTTTCAGCTGCAGATGCATCCTTTGCTACCGCTGATCAAGCATGCTATTTAGGAAATAAAATTAATATTTTCTTATTTAAAAAGGACTTCTGTGACTCCTGACGTCAGAAGTTTTCAGCCTCTGTGACATCAGGAGTCACAGAAGTTTTCAGCCTCTGTGACTCATGACGTCAGAAGTCTTAAGCCTCTGTCACGTCAGGAGTCACTGAAGTTTTCAGCCTCTGTGAATCCGGACGTCGGAAATTTTCAGCCTCTGTGACATCAGGATTCACAGACGTTTTCAGCCTCTGTGACTCTTGACGTCAGACATTTTCAGCGTCTCTGACTCGTGACGTCAGAAGTTTTCAGCATCTGTGACTCATGACGTCAGAAGTTTTCAGCCTCTGTGACGTCAGGATTCACAGAAGTTGTCAGCCTCTGTGACTCATGACGTCAGAAGATTTTAGCCTCTGTGACTCATGACGTCAGAAGTCTTCAGCCTCTGTGAATCCGGACGTCGGAAATTTTCAGCCTCTGTGACATCAGGAGTCACAGAAGTTTTCAGCCTCTGTGACTCATGACGTCGGAAGGTTTCAGCCTCTGTGACATCAGGAGTCACAGAAATCTTCAGCCTCTGTGACTCATGACGTCAGAGGTTTTCAGCCTCTGTGACATCAGGAGTCACAGACGTTTTCAGCCTCTGTGACTCCTGACGTCGGAAGTTTTCAGCCTCTGTGACATCAGGAGTCACAGAAGTTTTCAGCCTCTGTGACGTCAGACGTTTTCAGCCTCTGTGACGTCAGAGGTCTTAAGCCTCTGTGACGTCAGGATTCACAGACGTTTTCAGCCTCTGTGACTCCTGACGTCGGAAGTTTTCAGCCTCTGTGACTCCTGACGTCGGAAAGTTTCAGCCTCTGTGACATCAGGAGTCACAGAAATCTTAAGCCTCTGTGACTCATGACGTCGGAAGTTTTCAGCCTCTGTGACGTCAGGAGTCACAGACGTTTTCAGCCTCTGTGACTCATGACGTCAGAAGTTTTCAGCCTCTGTGACGTCAGAAGTCACAGAAGCTTTCAGGCTCTGTGACTCATGACGTCGGAAGTTTTCAGCCTCTGTGACGTCAGGAGTCACAGAAGTTTTCAGCCTCTGTGACTCGTGACGTCAGAAGTTTTCAGCCTCTGTGACTCATGACGTCAGACGTTTTCAGCCTCTGTGACTCCTGACGTCACAGAAGTTTTCAGCCTCTGTGACATCAGGAGTCACAGAAATCTTCAGCCTCTGTGACTCATGACGTCAGAAGTTTTCAGCCTCTGTGACGTCAGGAGTCACAGACGTTTTCAGCCTCTGTGACTCCTGACGTCGGAAGGTTTCAGCCTCTGTGACATCAGGAGTCACAGAAATCTTCAGCCTCTGTGACTCATGACGTCAGAAGTTTTCAGCCTCTGTGACGTCAGGAGTCACAGAAGTTTTCAGCCTCTGTGACTCCTGACGTCAGAAGTTTTCAGCCTCTGTGACGTCAGGAGTCACAGAAGTTTTCAGCATCTGTGACTCCTGACGTCAGAAGTTTTCAGCCTCTGTGACATCAGGAGTCAGAAGTTTTCAGCCTCTGTGACGTCAGGATTCACAGAAGTTTTCAGCCTCTGTGAGTCATGACGTCAGAAGTTTTCAGCCTCTGTGACGTCAGGAGTCACAGAAGTTTTCAGCCTCTGTGACTCGTGACGTCAGAAGTTTTCAGCCTCTGTGACTAATGACGTCAGAAGTCTTCAGCCTCTGTGACATCAGCAGTCACAGAAGTTTTCAGCCTCTGTGACTCATGACGTCAGAAGTCTTCAGCCTCTGTGACATCAGCAGTCACAGAAGTTTTCAGCCTCTGTGACTCCTGACGTCGGAAGTTTTCAGCCTCTGTGACATCAGGAGTCACAGACGTTTTAAGCCTCTGTGACTCATGACGTCAGACGTTTTCAGCCTCTGTGACTCCTGACGTCGGAAGTTTTCAGCCTCTGTGACATCAGGAGTCACAGAAGCTTTCAGCCTCTGTGACTCTTGACGTCAGAAGTTTTCAGCCTCTGTGACTCGTTACGTCAGAAGTTTTCAGCCTCTGTGACGTCAGGATTCACAGAAGTTTTCAGCCTCTGTGACATCAGCAGTCACAGAAGTTTTCAGCCTCTGTGACTCATGACGTCAGAAGTCTTAAGCCTCTGTGACGTCAGGAGTCACAGAAGTTTTCAGCCTCTGTGAATCCGGACGTCGGAAATTTTCAGCCTCTGTGACGTCAGGATTCACAGAAGTTTTCAGCCTCTGTGACTCTTGACGTCAGACGTTTTCAGCCTCTGTGACGTCAGGAGTCACAGAAGTTTTCAGCATCTGTGACTCCTGACGTCAGAAGTTTTCAGCCTCTGTGACATCAGGAGTCAGAAGTTTTCAGCCTCTGTGACGTCAGGATTCACAGAAGTTTTCAGCCTCTGTGAGTCATGACGTCAGAAGTTTTCAGCCTCTGTGACGTCAGGAGTCACAGAAGTTTTCAGCCTCTGTGACTCGTGACGTCAGAAGTTTTCAGCCTCTGTGACTAATGACGTCAGAAGTCTTCAGCCTCTGTGACATCAGCAGTCACAGAAGTTTTCAGCCTCTGTGACTCATGACGTCAGAAGTCTTCAGCCTCTGTGACATCAGCAGTCACAGAAGTTTTCAGCCTCTGTGACTCCTGACGTCGGAAGTTTTCAGCCTCTGTGACATCAGGAGTCACAGACGTTTTAAGCCTCTGTGACTCATGACGTCAGACGTTTTCAGCCTCTGTGACTCCTGACGTCGGAAGTTTTCAGCCTCTGTGACATCAGGAGTCACAGAAGCTTTCAGCCTCTGTGACTCTTGACGTCAGAAGTTTTCAGCCTCTGTGACTCGTTACGTCAGAAGTTTTCAGCCTCTGTGACGTCAGGATTCACAGAAGTTTTCAGCCTCTGTGACATCAGCAGTCACAGAAGTTTTCAGCCTCTGTGACTCATGACGTCAGAAGTCTTAAGCCTCTGTGACGTCAGGAGTCACAGAAGTTTTCAGCCTCTGTGAATCCGGACGTCGGAAATTTTCAGCCTCTGTGACGTCAGGATTCACAGAAGTTTTCAGCCTCTGTGACTCTTGACGTCAGACGTTTTCAGCCTCTGTGACTCTTGACGTCAGACGTTTTCAGCCTCTGTGACGTCAGGAGTCACAGAAGTTTTCAGCCCCTGTGACTCATGACGTCAGACGTTTTCAGCATCTGTGACTCATGACGTCAGAAGTTTTAAGCCTCTGTCACTCATGACGTCAGATGTTTTCAGCCTCTGTGACTCATGACATCAGACGTTTTCAGCCTCTGTGACTCCTGACGTCAGAAGTCTTCAGCCTCTGTGACATCAGCAGTCACAGACGTTTTCAGCCTCTGTGACTCCTGACATCAGAAGTTTTCAGCCTCTGTGACTCCTGACGTCAGAAGTCTTCAGCCTCTGTGACATCAGCAGTCACAGATGTTTTCAGCCTCTGTGACATTAGCAGTCACAGACGTTTTCAGCCTCTGTGACGTCAGGATTCACAGAAGATTTCAGCCTCTGTGACTCATGACATCAGAAGTCTTAAACCTCTGTGACGTCAGGAGTCACAGAAGTCTTCAGCCTCTGTGACTCCTGACGTCGGAAGTTTTCAGCCTCTGTGACTCATGACGTCAGAAGTTTTCAGCGTCTGTGACGTCAGAAGTCTTAAGACTCTGTGACGTCAGGATTCACAGAAGTTTTCAGCCTCTGTGACTCATGACGTCAGAAGTCTTCAGCCTCTGTGACATCAGCAGTCACAGACGTTTTCAGCCTCTGTGACTCCTGACGTCAGAAGTTTTCAGCCTCTGTGACTCATGACGTCAGAAGTTTTAAGCCTCTGTGACATCAGGAGTCACAGAAGTTTTCAGCCTCTGTGACATCAGGAGTCACAGAAGTTTTCAGCCTCTGTGACGTCAGGATTCACAGAAGTTTTCAGCCTCTGTGACTCCTGACGTCAGAAGTTTTCAGCCTCTGTGACGTCAGGAGTCACAGAAGTTTTCAGCCTCTGTGACTCGTGACGTCAGAAGTTTTCAGCCTCTGTGACTAATGACGTCAGAAGTCTTCAGCCTCTGTGACATCAGCAGTCACAGAAGTTTTCAGCCTCTGTGACTCATGACGTCAGAAGTCTTCAGCCTCTGTGACATCAGCAGTCACTGAAGTTTTCAGCCTCTGTGACTCCTGACGTCAGAAGTTTTCAGCCTCTGTGACTCGTTACGTCAGACGTTTTCAGCCTCTGTGACATCAGCAGTCACAGAAGTTTTCAGCCTCTGTGACTCCTGACGTCAGAAGTTTTCAGCCTCTGTGACATCAGGAGTCACAGAAGTTTTCAGCCTCTGTGACTCATGACGTCAGAAGTCTTAAGCCTCTGTGACGTCAGGAGTCACTGAAGTCTTCAGCCTCTGTGAATCCGGACGTCGGAAATTTTCAGGCTCTGTTACATCAGGAGTCACAGAAGTTTTCAGCCTCTGTGACTCTTGACGTCAGAAGTTTTCAGCGTCTCTGACTCGTGACGTCAGAAGTTTTCAGCCTCTGTGACTCATGACGTCAGAAGTTTTCAGCCTCTGTGACTCCTGACGTCGGAAGTTTTCAGCCTCTGTGACATCAGGAGTCACAGACGTTTTAAGCCTCTGTGACTCATGACGTCAGACGTTTTCAGCCTCTGTGACTCCTGACGTCGGAAGTTTCAGCCTCTGTGACATCAGGAGTCACAGAAGCTTTCAGCCTCTGTGACTCTTGACGTCAGAAGTTTTCAGCCTCTGTGACTCGTTACGTCAGAAGTTTTCAGCCTCTGTGACGTCAGGATTCACAGAAGTTTTCAGCCTCTGTGACATCAGCAGTCACAGAAGTTTTCAGCCTCTGTGACTCATGACGTCAGAAGTCTTAAGCCTCTGTGACGTCAGGAGTCACAGAAGTTTTCAGCCTCTGTGAATCCGGACGTCGGAAATTTTCAGCCTCTGTGACGTCAGGATTCACAGAAGTTTTCAGCCTCTGTGACTCTTGACGTCAGACGTTTTCAGCCTCTGTGACTCTTGACGTCAGACGTTTTCAGCCTCTGTGACATCAGGAGTCACAGAAGTTTTCAGCCTCTGTGACTCTTGACGTCAGACATTTTCAGCGTCTCTGACTCATGAAGTCAGACGTTTTCAGCCTCTGTGACGTCAGGAGTCACAGAAGTTTTCAGCCCCTGTGACTCATGACGTCAGACGTTTTCAGCATCTGTGACTCATGACGTCAGAAGTTTTAAGCCTCTGTCACTCATGACGTCAGATGTTTTCAGCCTCTGTGACTCATGACATCAGACGTTTTCAGCCTCTGTGACTCCTGACGTCAGAAGTCTTCAGCCTCTGTGACATCAGCAGTCACAGACGTTTTCAGCCTCTGTGACTCCTGACATCAGAAGTTTTCAGCCTCTGTGACTCCTGACGTCAGAAGTCTTCAGCCTCTGTGACATCAGCAGTCACAGATGTTTTCAGCCTCTGTGACATTAGCAGTCACAGACGTTTTCAGCCTCTGTGACGTCAGGATTCACAGAAGATTTCAGCCTCTGTGACTCATGACATCAGAAGTCTTAAACCTCTGTGACGTCAGGAGTCACAGAAGTCTTCAGCCTCTGTGACTCCTGACGTCGGAAGTTTTCAGCCTCTGTGACTCATGACGTCAGAAGTTTTCAGCGTCTGTGACGTCAGAAGTCTTAAGACTCTGTGACGTCAGGATTCACAGAAGTTTTCAGCCTCTGTGACTCATGACGTCAGAAGTCTTCAGCCTCTGTGACATCAGCAGTCACAGACGTTTTCAGCCTCTGTGACTCCTGACGTCAGAAGTTTTCAGCCTCTGTGACTCATGACGTCAGAAGTTTTAAGCCTCTGTGACTCCTGACGTCAGAAGTTTTCAGCCTCTGTGACATCAGGAGTCACAGAAGTTTTCAGCCTCTGTGACGTCAGGATTCACAGAAGTTTTCAGCCTCTGTGACTCCTGACGTCAGAAGTTTTCAGCCTCTGTGACGTCAGGAGTCACAGAAGTTTTCAGCCTCTGTGACTCGTGACGTCAGAAGTTTTCAGCCTCTGTGACTAATGACGTCAGAAGTCTTCAGCCTCTGTGACATCAGCAGTCACAGAAGTTTTCAGCCTCTGTGACTCATGACGTCAGAAGTCTTCAGCCTCTGTGACATCAGCAGTCACTGAAGTTTTCAGCCTCTGTGACTCCTGACGTCAGAAGTTTTCAGCCTCTGTGACTCGTTACGTCAGACGTTTTCAGCCTCTGTGACATCAGCAGTCACAGAAGTTTTCAGCCTCTGTGACTCCTGACGTCAGAAGTTTTCAGCCTCTGTGACATCAGGAGTCACAGAAGTTTTCAGCCTCTGTGACTCATGACGTCAGAAGTCTTAAGCCTCTGTGACGTCAGGAGTCACTGAAGTCTTCAGCCTCTGTGAATCCGGACGTCGGAAATTTTCAGGCTCTGTTACATCAGGAGTCACAGAAGTTTTCAGCCTCTGTGACTCTTGACGTCAGAAGTTTTCAGCGTCTCTGACTCGTGACGTCAGAAGTTTTCAGCCTCTGTGACTCATGACGTCAGAAGTTTTCAGCCTCTGTGACGTCAGGAGTCACAGAAGTTTTCAGCCTCTGTGACTCGTGACGTCAGAAGTTTTCAGCCTCTGTGACTAATGACGTCAGAAGTCTTCAGCCTCTGTGACATCAGCAGTCACAGAAGTTTTCAGCCTCTGTGACTCATGACGTCAGAAGTCTTCAGCCTCTGTGACATCAGCAGTCACAGAAGTTTTCAGCCTCTGTGACTCCTGACGTCGGAAGTTTTCAGCCTCTGTGACATCAGGAGTCACAGACGTTTTAAGCCTCTGTGACTCATGACGTCAGACGTTTTCAGCCTCTGTGACTCCTGACGTCGGAAGTTTTCAGCCTCTGTGACATCAGGAGTCACAGAAGCTTTCAGCCTCTGTGACTCTTGACGTCAGAAGTTTTCAGCCTCTGTGACTCGTTACGTCAGAAGTTTTTAGCCTCTGTGACGTCAGGATTCACAGAAGTTTTCAGCCTCTGTGACATCAGCAGTCACAGAAGTTTTCAGCCTCTGTGACATTAGCAGTCACAGACGTTTTCAGCCTCTGTGACGTCAGGATTCACAGAAGTTTTCAGCCTCTGTGACTCATGACATCAGAAGTCTTAAACCTCTGTGACGTCAGGAGTCACAGAAGTCTTCAGCCTCTGTGACTCATGACGTCAGAAGTCTTAAGCCTCTGTGACGTCAGGAGTCACAGAAGTTTTCAGCCTCTGTGAATCCGGACGTCGGAAATTTTCAGCCTCTGTGACGTCAGGATTCACAGAAGTTTTCAGCCTCTGTGACTCTTGACGTCAGACGTTTTCAGCCTCTGTGACTCTTGACGTCAGACGTTTTCAGCCTCTGTGACATCAGGAGTCACAGAAGTTTTCAGCCTCTGTGACTCTTGACGTCAGACATTTTCAGCGTCTCTGACTCATGACGTCAGACGTTTTCAGCCTCTGTGACGTCAGGAGTCACAGAAGTTTTCAGCCCCTGTGACTCATGACGTCAGACGTTTTCAGCATCTGTGACTCATGACGTCAGAAGTTTTAAGCCTCTGTCACTCATGACGTCAGATGTTTTCAGCCTCTGTGACTCATGACATCAGAAGTTTTCAGCCTCTGTGACTCCTGACGTCAGAAGTCTTCAGCCTCTGTGACATCAGCAGTCACAGACGTTTTCAGCCTCTGTGACTCCTGACATCAGAAGTTTTCAGCCTCTGTGACTCCTGACGTCAGAAGTCTTCAGCCTCTGTGACATCAGCAGTCACAGACGTTTTCAGCCTCTGTGACATTAGCAGTCACAGACGTTTTCAGCCTCTGTGACGTCAGGATTCACAGAAGTTTTCAGCCTCTGTGACTCATGACATCAGAAGTCTTAAACCTCTGTGACGTCAGGAGTCACAGAAGTCTTCAGCCTCTGTGACTCCTGACGTCGGAAGTTTTCAGCCTCTGTGACTCATGACGTCAGAAGTTTTCAGCCTCTGTGACGTCAGAAGTCTTAAGACTCTGTGACGTCAGGATTCACAGAAGTTTTCAGCCTCTGTGACTCATGACGTCAGAAGTCTTCAGCCTCTGTGACATCAGCAGTCACAGACTTTTTCAGCCTCTGTGACTTCTGACGTCAGAAGTTTTCAGCCTCTGTGACTCATGACGTCAGAAGTTTTAAGCCTCTGTGACTCCTGACGTCAGAAGTTTTCAGCCTCTGTGACATCAGGAGTCACAGAAGTTTTCAGCCTCTGTGACGTCAGGATTCACAGAAGTTTTCAGCCTCTGTGACTCCTGACGTCAGAAGTTTTCAGCCTCTGTGACGTCAGGAGTCACAGAAGTTTTCAGCCTCTGTGACTCGTGACGTCAGAAGTTTTCAGCCTCTGTGACTAATGACGTCAGAAGTCTTCAGCCTCTGTGACATCAGCAGTCACAGAAGTTTTCAGCCTCTGTGACTCATGACGTCAGAAGTCTTAAGCCTCTGTGACGTCAGGAGTCACTGAAGTCTTCAGCCTCTGTGAATCCGGACGTCGGAAATTTTCAGGCTCTGTTACATCAGGAGTCACAGAAGTTTTCAGCCTCTGTGACTCTTGACGTCAGAAGTTTTCAGCGTCTCTGACTCGTGACGTCAGACGTTTTCAGCCTCTGTGACTCCTGACGTCGGAAATTTTCAGCCTCTGTGACATCAGCAGTCGCAGACGTTTTCAGCCTCTGTGACTCCTGACAGCAGAAGTCTTAAGCCTCTGTGACGTCAGGAGTCACAGAAGTTTTCAGCATCTGTGACTCATGACGTCAGAAGTTTTCAGCCTCTGTGACGTCAGGATTCACAGAAGTTGTCAGCCTCTGTGACTCATGACGTCAGAAGTTTTAAGCCTCTGTGACTCATGACGTCAGAAGATTTTAGCCTCTGTGACTCATGACGTCAGAAGTCTTCAGCCTCTGTGAATCCGGACGTTGGAAATTTTCAGCCTCTGTGACATCAGGAGTCACAGAAGGTTTCAGCCTCTGTGACTTATGACGTCGGAAGGTTTCAGCCTCTGTGACGTCAGGAGTCACAGAAGCTTTCAGCCTCTGTGACTCATGACGTCAGAAGTTTTCAGCCTCTGTGACGTCAGGAGTCACAGAAGCTTTCAGCCTCTGTGACTCATGACGTCAGAAGTTTTCAGCCTCTGTGACATCAGGATTCACAGAAGTTTTCAGCCTCTGTGACTCATGACATCAGAAGTTTTCAGCCTCTGTGACGTCAGGAGTCACAGAAGTTTTCAGCCTCTGTGACTCGTGACGTCAGAATTTTTCAGCCTCTGTGACTAATGACGTCAGAAGTCTTCAGCCTCTGTGACATCAGCAGTCACAGAAGTTTTCAGCCCCTGTGACTCCTGACGTCAGAAGTTTTCAGCCTCTGTGACATCAGGAGTCACAGAAGTTTTCAGCCTCTGTGACTCATGACGTCAGAAGTCTTAAGCCTCTGTCACGTCAGGAGTCACTGAAGTCTTCAGCCTCTGTGAATCCGGACGTCGGAAATTTTCAGCCTCTGTGACATCAGGATTCACAGACGTTTTCAGCCTCTGTGACTCTTGACGTCAGACGTTTTCAGCCTCTGTGACATCAGGAGTCAGAGAAGTTTTCAGCCTCTGTGACTCTTGACGTCAGACATTTTCAGCGTCTCTGACTCGTGACGTCAGAAGTTTTCAGCATCTGTGACTCATGACGTCAGAAGTTTTCAGCCTCTGTGACGTCAGGATTCACAGAAGTTGTCAGCCTCTGTGACTCATGACGTCAGAAGATTTTAGCCTCTGTGACTCATGACGTCAGAAGTCTTCAGCCTCTGTGAATCCGGACGTCGGAAATTTTCAGCCTCTGTGACATCAGGAGTCACAGAAGTTTTCAGCCTCTGTGACTCATGACGTCGGAAGGTTTCAGCCTCTGTGACATCAGGAGTCACAGAAATCTTCAGCCTCTGTGACTCATGACGTCAGAGGTTTTCAGCCTCTGTGACATCAGGAGTCACAGACGTTTTCAGCCTCTGTGACTCCTGACGTCGGAAGTTTTCAGCCTCTGTGACATCAGGAGTCACAGAAGTTTTCAGCCTCTGTGACGTCAGACGTTTTCAGCCTCTGTGACGTCAGAGGTCTTAAGCCTCTGTGACGTCAGGATTCACAGACGTTTTCAGCCTCTGTGACTCCTGACGTCGGAAGTTTTCAGCCTCTGTGACATCAGGAGTCACAGAAGTTTTCAGCCTCTGTGACTCATGACGTCAGAAGTTTTCAGCCTCTGTGACTCCTGACGTCAGAAAGTTTCAGCCTCTGTGACATCAGGAGTCACAGAAATCTTCAGCCTCTGTGACTCATGACGTCGGAAGTTTTCAGCCTCTGTGACGTCAGGAGTCACAGACGTTTTCAGCCTCTGTGACTCTTGACGTCAGAAGTTTTCAGCCTCTGTGACGTCAGGAGTCACAGAAGCTTTCAGGCTCTGTGACTCATGACGTCGGAAGTTTTCAGCCTCTGTGACATCAGGAGTCACAGAAGTTTTCAGCCTCTGTGACTCATGACGTCAGAAGTTTTCAGCCTCTGTGACTCCTGACGTCGGAAGGTTTCAGCCTCTGTGACATCAGGAGTCACAGAAATCTTCAGCCTCTGTGACTCATGATGTCAGAAGTTTTCAGCCTCTGTGACGTCAGGAGTCACAGAAGTTTTCAGCCTCTGTGACTCCTGACGTCAGAAGTTTTCAGCCTCTGTGACTCCTGACGTCAGAAGTTTTCAGCCTCTGTGACTCCTGACGTCAGACGTTTTCAGCCTCTGTGACATCAGGAGTCAGAAGTTTTCAGCCTCTGTGACGTCAGGATTCGCAGAAGTTTTCAGCCTCTGTGACGTCAGGATTCACAGAAGTTTTCAGCCTCTGTGAGTTATGACGTCAGAAGTTTTCAGCCTCTGTGACGTCAGGAGTCACAGAAGTTTTCAGCCTCTGTGACTCGTGACGTCAGAAGTTTTCAGCCTCTGTGACTAATGACGTCAGAAGTCTTCAGCCTCTGTGACATCAGCAGTCACAGAAGTTTTCAGCCTCTGTGACTAATGACGTCAGAAGTCTTCAGCCTCTGTGACATCAGCAGTCACAGAAGTTTTCAGCCTCTGTGACTAATGACGTCAGAAGTCTTCAGCCTCTGTGACATCAGCAGTCACAGAAGTTTTCAGCCTCTGTGACTCATGACGTCAGAAGTCTTCAGCCTCTGTGACATCAGCAGTCACTGAAGTTTTCAGCCTCTGTGACTCCTGACGTCAGAAGTTTTCAGCCTCTGTGACTCGTTACGTCAGACGTTTTCAGCCTCTGTGACATCAGCAGTCACAGAAGTTTTCAGCCTCTGTGACTCCTGACGTCAGAAGTTTTCAGCCTCTGTGACATCAGGAGTCACAGAAGTTTTCAGCCTCTGTGACTCATGACGTCAGAAGTCTTAAGCCTCTGTGACGTCAGGAGTCACTGAAGTCTTCAGCCTCTGTGAATCCGGACGTCGGAAATTTTCAGGCTCTGTTACATCAGGAGTCACAGAAGTTTTCAGCCTCTGTGACTCTTGACGTCAGAAGTTTTCAGCGTCTCTGACTCGTGACGTCAGAAGTTTTCAGCCTCTGTGACTCATGACGTCAGAAGTTTTCAGCCTCTGTGACTCCTGACGTCGGAAGTTTTCAGCCTCTGTGACATCAGGAGTCACAGACGTTTTAAGCCTCTGTGACTCATGACGTCAGACGTTTTCAGCCTCTGTGACTCCTGACGTCGGAAGTTTTCAGCCTCTGTGACATCAGGAGTCACAGAAGCTTTCAGCCTCTGTGACTCTTGACGTCAGAAGTTTTCAGCCTCTGTGACTCGTTACGTCAGAAGTTTTCAGCCTCTGTGACGTCAGGATTCACAGAAGTTTTCAGCCTCTGTGACATCAGCAGTCACAGAAGTTTTCAGCCTCTGTGACTCATGACGTCAGAAGTCTTAAGCCTCTGTGACGTCAGGAGTCACAGAAGTTTTCAGCCTCTGTGAATCCGGACGTCGGAAATTTTCAGCCTCTGTGACGTCAGGATTCACAGAAGTTTTCAGCCTCTGTGACTCTTGACGTCAGACGTTTTCAGCCTCTGTGACTCTTGACGTCAGACGTTTTCAGCCTCTGTGACATCAGGAGTCACAGAAGTTTTCAGCCTCTGTGACTCTTGACGTCAGACATTTTCAGCGTCTCTGACTCATGAAGTCAGACGTTTTCAGCCTCTGTGACGTCAGGAGTCACAGAAGTTTTCAGCCCCTGTGACTCATGACGTCAGACGTTTTCAGCATCTGTGACTCATGACGTCAGAAGTTTTAAGCCTCTGTCACTCATGACGTCAGATGTTTTCAGCCTCTGTGACTCATGACATCAGACGTTTTCAGCCTCTGTGACTCCTGACGTCAGAAGTCTTCAGCCTCTGTGACATCAGCAGTCACAGACGTTTTCAGCCTCTGTGACTCCTGACATCAGAAGTTTTCAGCCTCTGTGACTCCTGACGTCAGAAGTCTTCAGCCTCTGTGACATCAGCAGTCACAGATGTTTTCAGCCTCTGTGACATTAGCAGTCACAGACGTTTTCAGCCTCTGTGACGTCAGGATTCACAGAAGATTTCAGCCTCTGTGACTCATGACATCAGAAGTCTTAAACCTCTGTGACGTCAGGAGTCACAGAAGTCTTCAGCCTCTGTGACTCCTGACGTCGGAAGTTTTCAGCCTCTGTGACTCATGACGTCAGAAGTTTTCAGCGTCTGTGACGTCAGAAGTCTTAAGACTCTGTGACGTCAGGATTCACAGAAGTTTTCAGCCTCTGTGACTCATGACGTCAGAAGTCTTCAGCCTCTGTGACATCAGCAGTCACAGACGTTTTCAGCCTCTGTGACTCCTGACGTCAGAAGTTTTCAGCCTCTGTGACTCATGACGTCAGAAGTTTTAAGCCTCTGTGACATCAGGAGTCACAGAAGTTTTCAGCCTCTGTGACATCAGGAGTCACAGAAGTTTTCAGCCTCTGTGACGTCAGGATTCACAGAAGTTTTCAGCCTCTGTGACTCCTGACGTCAGAAGTTTTCAGCCTCTGTGACGTCAGGAGTCACAGAAGTTTTCAGCCTCTGTGACTCGTGACGTCAGAAGTTTTCAGCCTCTGTGACTAATGACGTCAGAAGTCTTCAGCCTCTGTGACATCAGCAGTCACAGAAGTTTTCAGCCTCTGTGACTCATGACGTCAGAAGTCTTCAGCCTCTGTGACATCAGCAGTCACTGAAGTTTTCAGCCTCTGTGACTCCTGACGTCAGAAGTTTTCAGCCTCTGTGATTCGTTACGTCAGACGTTTTCAGCCTCTGTGACATCAGCAGTCACAGAAGTTTTCAGCCTCTGTGACTCCTGACGTCAGAAGTTTTCAGCCTCTGTGACATCAGGAGTCACAGAAGTTTTCAGCCTCTGTGACTCATGACGTCAGAAGTCTTAAGCCTCTGTGACGTCAGGAGTCACTGAAGTCTTCAGCCTCTGTGAATCCGGACGTCGGAAATTTTCAGGCTCTGTTACATCAGGAGTCACAGAAGTTTTCAGCCTCTGTGACTCTTGACGTCAGAAGTTTTCAGCGTCTCTGACTCGTGACGTCAGAAGTTTTCAGCCTCTGTGACTCATGACGTCAGAAGTTTTCAGCCTCTGTGACTCCTGACGTCGGAAGTTTTCAGCCTCTGTGACATCAGGAGTCACAGACGTTTTAAGCCTCTGTGACTCATGACGTCAGACGTTTTCAGCCTCTGTGACTCCTGACGTCGGAAGTTTTCAGCCTCTGTGACATCAGGAGTCACAGAAGCTTTCAGCCTCTGTGACTCTTGACGTCAGAAGTTTTCAGCCTCTGTGACTCGTTACGTCAGAAGTTTTCAGCCTCTGTGACGTCAGGATTCACAGAAGTTTTCAGCCTCTGTGACATCAGCAGTCACAGAAGTTTTCAGCCTCTGTGACTCATGACGTCAGAAGTCTTAAGCCTCTGTGACGTCAGGAGTCACAGAAGTTTTCAGCCTCTGTGACTCATGACGTCAGACGTTTTCAGCATCTGTGACTCATGACGTCAGAAGTTTTAAGCCTCTGTCACTCATGACGTCAGATGTTTTCAGCCTCTGTGACTCATGACATCAGACGTTTTCAGCCTCTGTGACTCCTGACGTCAGAAGTCTTCAGCCTCTGTGACATCAGCAGTCACAGACGTTTTCAGCCTCTGTGACTCCTGACATCAGAAGTTTTCAGCCTCTGTGACTCCTGACGTCAGAAGTCTTCAGCCTCTGTGACATCAGCAGTCACAGATGTTTTCAGCCTCTGTGACATTAGCAGTCACAGACGTTTTCAGCCTCTGTGACGTCAGGATTCACAGAAGATTTCAGCCTCTGTGACTCATGACATCAGAAGTCTTAAACCTCTGTGACGTCAGGAGTCACAGAAGTCTTCAGCCTCTGTGACTCCTGACGTCGGAAGTTTTCAGCCTCTGTGACTCATGACGTCAGAAGTTTTCAGCGTCTGTGACGTCAGAAGTCTTAAGACTCTGTGACGTCAGGATTCACAGAAGTTTTCAGCCTCTGTGACTCATGACGTCAGAAGTCTTCAGCCTCTGTGACATCAGCAGTCACAGACGTTTTCAGCCTCTGTGACTCCTGACGTCAGAAGTTTTCAGCCTCTGTGACTCATGACGTCAGAAGTTTTAAGCCTCTGTGACTCCTGACGTCAGAAGTTTTCAGCCTCTGTGACATCAGGAGTCACAGAAGTTTTCAGCCTCTGTGACGTCAGGATTCACAGAAGTTTTCAGCCTCTGTGACTCCTGACGTCAGAAGTTTTCAGCCTCTGTGACGTCAGGAGTCACAGAAGTTTTCAGCCTCTGTGACTCGTGACGTCAGAAGTTTTCAGCCTCTGTGACTAATGACGTCAGAAGTCTTCAGCCTCTGTGACATCAGCAGTCACAGAAGTTTTCAGCCTCTGTGACTCATGACGTCAGAAGTCTTCAGCCTCTGTGACATCAGCAGTCACTGAAGTTTTCAGCCTCTGTGACTCCTGACGTCAGAAGTTTTCAGCCTCTGTGACTCGTTACGTCAGACGTTTTCAGCCTCTGTGACATCAGCAGTCACAGAAGTTTTCAGCCTCTGTGACTCCTGACGTCAGAAGTTTTCAGCCTCTGTGACATCAGGAGTCACAGAAGTTTTCAGCCTCTGTGACTCATGACGTCAGAAGTCTTAAGCCTCTGTGACGTCAGGAGTCACTGAAGTCTTCAGCCTCTGTGAATCCGGACGTCGGAAATTTTCAGGCTCTGTTACATCAGGAGTCACAGAAGTTTTCAGCCTCTGTGACTCTTGACGTCAGAAGTTTTCAGCGTCTCTGACTCGTGACGTCAGAAGTTTTCAGCCTCTGTGACTCATGACGTCAGAAGTTTTCAGCCTCTGTGACGTCAGGAGTCACAGAAGTTTTCAGCCTCTGTGACTCGTGACGTCAGAAGTTTTCAGCCTCTGTGACTAATGACGTCAGAAGTCTTCAGCCTCTGTGACATCAGCAGTCACAGAAGTTTTCAGCCTCTGTGACTCATGACGTCAGAAGTCTTCAGCCTCTGTGACATCAGCAGTCACAGAAGTTTTCAGCCTCTGTGACTCCTGACGTCGGAAGTTTTCAGCCTCTGTGACATCAGGAGTCACAGACGTTTTAAGCCTCTGTGACTCATGACGTCAGACGTTTTCAGCCTCTGTGACTCCTGACGTCGGAAGTTTTCAGCCTCTGTGACATCAGGAGTCACAGAAGCTTTCAGCCTCTGTGACTCTTGACGTCAGAAGTTTTCAGCCTCTGTGACTCGTTACGTCAGAAGTTTTTAGCCTCTGTGACGTCAGGATTCACAGAAGTTTTCAGCCTCTGTGACATCAGCAGTCACAGAAGTTTTCAGCCTCTGTGACTCATGACGTCAGAAGTCTTAAGCCTCTGTGACGTCAGGAGTCACAGAAGTTTTCAGCCTCTGTGAATCCGGACGTCGGAAATTTTCAGCCTCTGTGACGTCAGGATTCACAGAAGTTTTCAGCCTCTGTGACTCTTGACGTCAGACGTTTTCAGCCTCTGTGACTCTTGACGTCAGACGTTTTCAGCCTCTGTGACATCAGGAGTCACAGAAGTTTTCAGCCTCTGTGACTCTTGACGTCAGACATTTTCAGCGTCTCTGACTCATGACGTCAGACGTTTTCAGCCTCTGTGACGTCAGGAGTCACAGAAGTTTTCAGCCCCTGTGACTCATGACGTCAGACGTTTTCAGCATCTGTGACTCATGACGTCAGAAGTTTTAAGCCTCTGTCACTCATGACGTCAGATGTTTTCAGCCTCTGTGACTCCTGACGTCAGAAGTCTTCAGCCTCTGTGACATCAGCAGTCACAGACGTTTTCAGCCTCTGTGACTCCTGACATCAGAAGTTTTCAGCCTCTGTGACTCCTGACGTCAGAAGTCTTCAGCCTCTGTGACATCAGCAGTCACAGACGTTTTCAGCCTCTGTGACATTAGCAGTCACAGACGTTTTCAGCCTCTGTGACGTCAGGATTCACAGAAGTTTTCAGCCTCTGTGACTCATGACATCAGAAGTCTTAAACCTCTGTGACGTCAGGAGTCACAGAAGTCTTCAGCCTCTGTGACTCCTGACGTCGGAAGTTTTCAGCCTCTGTGACTCATGACGTCAGAAGTTTTCAGCCTCTGTGACGTCAGAAGTCTTAAGACTCTGTGACGTCAGGATTCACAGAAGTTTTCAGCCTCTGTGACTCATGACGTCAGAAGTCTTCAGCCTCTGTGACATCAGCAGTCACAGACTTTTTCAGCCTCTGTGACTTCTGACGTCAGAAGTTTTCAGCCTCTGTGACTCATGACGTCAGAAGTTTTAAGCCTCTGTGACTCCTGACGTCAGAAGTTTTCAGCCTCTGTGACATCAGGAGTCACAGAAGTTTTCAGCCTCTGTGACGTCAGGATTCACAGAAGTTTTCAGCCTCTGTGACTCCTGACGTCAGAAGTTTTCAGCCTCTGTGACGTCAGGAGTCACAGAAGTTTTCAGCCTCTGTGACTCGTGACGTCAGAAGTTTTCAGCCTCTGTGACTAATGACGTCAGAAGTCTTCAGCCTCTGTGACATCAGCAGTCACAGAAGTTTTCAGCCTCTGTGACTCATGACGTCAGAAGTCTTAAGCCTCTGTGACGTCAGGAGTCACTGAAGTCTTCAGCCTCTGTGAATCCGGACGTCGGAAATTTTCAGGCTCTGTTACATCAGGAGTCACAGAAGTTTTCAGCCTCTGTGACTCTTGACGTCAGAAGTTTTCAGCGTCTCTGACTCGTGACGTCAGACGTTTTCAGCCTCTGTGACTCCTGACGTCGGAAATTTTCAGCCTCTGTGACATCAGCAGTCGCAGACGTTTTCAGCCTCTGTGACTCCTGACAGCAGAAGTCTTAAGCCTCTGTGACGTCAGGAGTCACAGAAGTTTTCAGCATCTGTGACTCATGACGTCAGAAGTTTTCAGCCTCTGTGACGTCAGGATTCACAGAAGTTGTCAGCCTCTGTGACTCATGACGTCAGAAGTTTTAAGCCTCTGTGACTCATGACGTCAGAAGATTTTAGCCTCTGTGACTCATGACGTCAGAAGTCTTCAGCCTCTGTGAATCCGGACGTTGGAAATTTTCAGCCTCTGTGACATCAGGAGTCACAGAAGGTTTCAGCCTCTGTGACTTATGACGTCGGAAGGTTTCAGCCTCTGTGACGTCAGGAGTCACAGAAGCTTTCAGCCTCTGTGACTCATGACGTCAGAAGTTTTCAGCCTCTGTGACGTCAGGAGTCACAGAAGCTTTCAGCCTCTGTGACTCATGACGTCAGAAGTTTTCAGCCTCTGTGACATCAGGATTCACAGAAGTTTTCAGCCTCTGTGACTCATGACATCAGAAGTTTTCAGCCTCTGTGACGTCAGGAGTCACAGAAGTTTTCAGCCTCTGTGACTCGTGACGTCAGAATTTTTCAGCCTCTGTGACTAATGACGTCAGAAGTCTTCAGCCTCTGTGACATCAGCAGTCACAGAAGTTTTCAGCCCCTGTGACTCCTGACGTCAGAAGTTTTCAGCCTCTGTGACATCAGGAGTCACAGAAGTTTTCAGCCTCTGTGACTCATGACGTCAGAAGTCTTAAGCCTCTGTCACGTCAGGAGTCACTGAAGTCTTCAGCCTCTGTGAATCCGGACGTCGGAAATTTTCAGCCTCTGTGACATCAGGATTCACAGACGTTTTCAGCCTCTGTGACTCTTGACGTCAGACGTTTTCAGCCTCTGTGACATCAGGAGTCAGAGAAGTTTTCAGCCTCTGTGACTCTTGACGTCAGACATTTTCAGCGTCTCTGACTCGTGACGTCAGAAGTTTTCAGCATCTGTGACTCATGACGTCAGAAGTTTTCAGCCTCTGTGACGTCAGGATTCACAGAAGTTGTCAGCCTCTGTGACTCATGACGTCAGAAGATTTTAGCCTCTGTGACTCATGACGTCAGAAGTCTTCAGCCTCTGTGAATCCGGACGTCGGAAATTTTCAGCCTCTGTGACATCAGGAGTCACAGAAGTTTTCAGCCTCTGTGACTCATGACGTCGGAAGGTTTCAGCCTCTGTGACATCAGGAGTCACAGAAATCTTCAGCCTCTGTGACTCATGACGTCAGAGGTTTTCAGCCTCTGTGACATCAGGAGTCACAGACGTTTTCAGCCTCTGTGACTCCTGACGTCGGAAGTTTTCAGCCTCTGTGACATCAGGAGTCACAGAAGTTTTCAGCCTCTGTGACGTCAGACGTTTTCAGCCTCTGTGACGTCAGAGGTCTTAAGCCTCTGTGACGTCAGGATTCACAGACGTTTTCAGCCTCTGTGACTCCTGACGTCGGAAGTTTTCAGCCTCTGTGACATCAGGAGTCACAGAAGTTTTCAGCCTCTGTGACTCATGACGTCAGAAGTTTTCAGCCTCTGTGACTCCTGACGTCAGAAAGTTTCAGCCTCTGTGACATCAGGAGTCACAGAAATCTTCAGCCTCTGTGACTCATGACGTCGGAAGTTTTCAGCCTCTGTGACGTCAGGAGTCACAGACGTTTTCAGCCTCTGTGACTCTTGACGTCAGAAGTTTTCAGCCTCTGTGACGTCAGGAGTCACAGAAGCTTTCAGGCTCTGTGACTCATGACGTCGGAAGTTTTCAGCCTCTGTGACATCAGGAGTCACAGAAGTTTTCAGCCTCTGTGACTCATGACGTCAGAAGTTTTCAGCCTCTGTGACTCCTGACGTCGGAAGGTTTCAGCCTCTGTGACATCAGGAGTCACAGAAATCTTCAGCCTCTGTGACTCATGATGTCAGAAGTTTTCAGCCTCTGTGACGTCAGGAGTCACAGAAGTTTTCAGCCTCTGTGACTCCTGACGTCAGAAGTTTTCAGCCTCTGTGACTCCTGACGTCAGAAGTTTTCAGCCTCTGTGACTCCTGACGTCAGACGTTTTCAGCCTCTGTGACATCAGGAGTCAGAAGTTTTCAGCCTCTGTGACGTCAGGATTCGCAGAAGTTTTCAGCCTCTGTGACGTCAGGATTCACAGAAGTTTTCAGCCTCTGTGAGTTATGACGTCAGAAGTTTTCAGCCTCTGTGACGTCAGGAGTCACAGAAGTTTTCAGCCTCTGTGACTCGTGACGTCAGAAGTTTTCAGCCTCTGTGACTAATGACGTCAGAAGTCTTCAGCCTCTGTGACATCAGCAGTCACAGAAGTTTTCAGCCTCTGTGACTAATGACGTCAGAAGTCTTCAGCCTCTGTGACATCAGCAGTCACAGAAGTTTTCAGCCTCTGTGACTAATGACGTCAGAAGTCTTCAGCCTCTGTGACATCAGCAGTCACAGAAGTTTTCAGCCTCTGTGACTCATGACGTCAGAAGTCTTCAGCCTCTGTGACATCAGCAGTCACTGAAGTTTTCAGCCTCTGTGACTCCTGACGTCAGAAGTTTTCAGCCTCTGTGACTCGTTACGTCAGACGTTTTCAGCCTCTGTGACATCAGCAGTCACAGAAGTTTTCAGCCTCTGTGACTCCTGACGTCAGAAGTTTTCAGCCTCTGTGACATCAGGAGTCACAGAAGTTTTCAGCCTCTGTGACTCATGACGTCAGAAGTCTTAAGCCTCTGTGACGTCAGGAGTCACTGAAGTCTTCAGCCTCTGTGAATCCGGACGTCGGAAATTTTCAGGCTCTGTTACATCAGGAGTCACAGAAGTTTTCAGCCTCTGTGACTCTTGACGTCAGAAGTTTTCAGCGTCTCTGACTCGTGACGTCAGAAGTTTTCAGCCTCTGTGACTCATGACGTCAGAAGTTTTCAGCCTCTGTGACTCCTGACGTCGGAAGTTTTCAGCCTCTGTGACATCAGGAGTCACAGACGTTTTAAGCCTCTGTGACTCATGACGTCAGACGTTTTCAGCCTCTGTGACTCCTGACGTCGGAAGTTTTCAGCCTCTGTGACATCAGGAGTCACAGAAGCTTTCAGCCTCTGTGACTCTTGACGTCAGAAGTTTTCAGCCTCTGTGACTCGTTACGTCAGAAGTTTTCAGCCTCTGTGACGTCAGGATTCACAGAAGTTTTCAGCCTCTGTGACATCAGCAGTCACAGAAGTTTTCAGCCTCTGTGACTCATGACGTCAGAAGTCTTAAGCCTCTGTGACGTCAGGAGTCACAGAAGTTTTCAGCCTCTGTGAATCCGGACGTCGGAAATTTTCAGCCTCTGTGACGTCAGGATTCACAGAAGTTTTCAGCCTCTGTGACTCTTGACGTCAGACGTTTTCAGCCTCTGTGACTCTTGACGTCAGACGTTTTCAGCCTCTGTGACATCAGGAGTCACAGAAGTTTTCAGCCTCTGTGACTCTTGACGTCAGACATTTTCAGCGTCTCTGACTCATGAAGTCAGACGTTTTCAGCCTCTGTGACGTCAGGAGTCACAGAAGTTTTCAGCCCCTGTGACTCATGACGTCAGACGTTTTCAGCATCTGTGACTCATGACGTCAGAAGTTTTAAGCCTCTGTCACTCATGACGTCAGATGTTTTCAGCCTCTGTGACTCATGACATCAGACGTTTTCAGCCTCTGTGACTCCTGACGTCAGAAGTCTTCAGCCTCTGTGACATCAGCAGTCACAGACGTTTTCAGCCTCTGTGACTCCTGACATCAGAAGTTTTCAGCCTCTGTGACTCCTGACGTCAGAAGTCTTCAGCCTCTGTGACATCAGCAGTCACAGATGTTTTCAGCCTCTGTGACATTAGCAGTCACAGACGTTTTCAGCCTCTGTGACGTCAGGATTCACAGAAGATTTCAGCCTCTGTGACTCATGACATCAGAAGTCTTAAACCTCTGTGACGTCAGGAGTCACAGAAGTCTTCAGCCTCTGTGACTCCTGACGTCGGAAGTTTTCAGCCTCTGTGACTCATGACATCAGAAGTTTTCAGCCTCTGTGACTCCTGACGTCAGAAGTCTTCAGCCTCTGTGACATCAGCAGTCACAGACGTTTTCAGCCTCTGTGACATTAGCAGTCACAGACGTTTTCAGCCTCTGTGACGTCAGGATTCACAGAAGTTTTCAGCCTCTGTGACTCATGACATCAGAAGTCTTAAACCTCTGTGACGTCAGGAGTCACAGAAGTCTTCAGCCTCTGTGACTCCTGACGTCGGAAGTTTTCAGCCTCTGTGACTCATGACGTCAGAAGTTTTCAGCCTCTGTGACGTCAGAAGTCTTAAGACTCTGTGACGTCAGGATTCACAGAAGTTTTCAGCCTCTGTGACTCATGACGTCAGAAGTCTTCAGCCTCTGTGACATCAGCAGTCACAGACTTTTTCAGCCTCTGTGACTTCTGACGTCAGAAGTTTTCAGCCTCTGTGACTCATGACGTCAGAAGTTTTAAGCCTCTGTGACTCCTGACGTCAGAAGTTTTCAGCCTCTGTGACATCAGGAGTCACAGAAGTTTTCAGCCTCTGTGACGTCAGGATTCACAGAAGTTTTCAGCCTCTGTGACTCCTGACGTCAGAAGTTTTCAGCCTCTGTGACGTCAGGAGTCACAGAAGTTTTCAGCCTCTGTGACTCGTGACGTCAGAAGTTTTCAGCCTCTGTGACTAATGACGTCAGAAGTCTTCAGCCTCTGTGACATCAGCAGTCACAGAAGTTTTCAGCCTCTGTGACTCATGACGTCAGAAGTCTTAAGCCTCTGTGACGTCAGGAGTCACTGAAGTCTTCAGCCTCTGTGAATCCGGACGTCGGAAATTTTCAGGCTCTGTTACATCAGGAGTCACAGAAGTTTTCAGCCTCTGTGACTCTTGACGTCAGAAGTTTTCAGCGTCTCTGACTCGTGACGTCAGACGTTTTCAGCCTCTGTGACTCCTGACGTCGGAAATTTTCAGCCTCTGTGACATCAGCAGTCGCAGACGTTTTCAGCCTCTGTGACTCCTGACAGCAGAAGTCTTAAGCCTCTGTGACGTCAGGAGTCACAGAAGTTTTCAGCATCTGTGACTCATGACGTCAGAAGTTTTCAGCCTCTGTGACGTCAGGATTCACAGAAGTTGTCAGCCTCTGTGACTCATGACGTCAGAAGTTTTAAGCCTCTGTGACTCATGACGTCAGAAGATTTTAGCCTCTGTGACTCATGACGTCAGAAGTCTTCAGCCTCTGTGAATCCGGACGTTGGAAATTTTCAGCCTCTGTGACATCAGGAGTCACAGAAGGTTTCAGCCTCTGTGACTTATGACGTCGGAAGGTTTCAGCCTCTGTGACGTCAGGAGTCACAGAAGCTTTCAGCCTCTGTGACTCATGACGTCAGAAGTTTTCAGCCTCTGTGACGTCAGGAGTCACAGAAGCTTTCAGCCTCTGTGACTCATGACGTCAGAAGTTTTCAGCCTCTGTGACATCAGGATTCACAGAAGTTTTCAGCCTCTGTGACTCATGACATCAGAAGTTTTCAGCCTCTGTGACGTCAGGAGTCACAGAAGTTTTCAGCCTCTGTGACTCGTGACGTCAGAATTTTTCAGCCTCTGTGACTAATGACGTCAGAAGTCTTCAGCCTCTGTGACATCAGCAGTCACAGAAGTTTTCAGCCCCTGTGACTCCTGACGTCAGAAGTTTTCAGCCTCTGTGACATCAGGAGTCACAGAAGTTTTCAGCCTCTGTGACTCATGACGTCAGAAGTCTTAAGCCTCTGTCACGTCAGGAGTCACTGAAGTCTTCAGCCTCTGTGAATCCCGGACGTCGGAAATTTTCAGCCTCTGTGACATCAGGATTCACAGACGTTTTTCAGCCTCTGTGACTCTTGACGTCAGACGTTTTCAGCCTCTGTGACATCAGGAGTCAGAGAAGTTTTCAGCCTCTGTGACTCTTGACGTCAGACATTTTCAGCGTCTCTGACTCGTGACGTCAGAAGTTTTCAGCATCTGTGACTCATGACGTCAGAAGTTTTCAGCCTCTGTGACGTCAGGATTCACAGAAGTTGTCAGCCTCTGTGACTCATGACGTCAGAAGATTTTTAGCCTCTGTGACTCATGACGTCAGAAGTCTTCAAGCCTCTGTGAATCCGGACGTCGGAAATTTTCAGCCTCTGTGACATCAGGAGTCACAGAAGTTTTCAGCCTCTGTGACTCATGACGTCGGAAGGTTTCAGCCTCTGTGACATCAGGAGTCACAGAAATCTTCAGCCTCTGTGACTCATGACGTCAGAGGTTTTCAGCCTCTGTGACATCAGGAGTCACAGACGTTTTCAGCCTCTGTGACTCCTGACGTCGGAAGTTTTCAGCCTCTGTGACATCAGGAGTCACAGAAGTTTTCAGCCTCTGTGACGTCAGACGTTTTCAGCCTCTGTGACGTCAGAGGTCCTTAAGCCTCTGTGACGTCAGGATTCACAGACGTTTTCAGCCTCTGTGACTCCTGACGTCGGAAGTTTTCAGCCTCTGTGACATCAGGAGTCACAGAAGTTTTCAGCCTCTGTGACTCATGACGTCAGAAGTTTTCAGCCTCTGTGACTCCTGACGTCAGAAAGTTTCAGCCTCTGTGACATCAGGAGTCACAGAAATCTTCAGCCTCTGTGACTCATGACGTCGGAAGTTTTCAGCCTCTGTGACGTCAGGAGTCACAGACGTTTTCAGCCTCTGTGACTCTTGACGTCAGAAGTTTTCAGCCTCTGTGACGTCAGGAGTCACAGAAGCTTTCAGGCTCTGTGACTCATGACGTCGGAAGTTTTCAGCCTCTGTGACATCAGGAGTCACAGAAGTTTTCAGCCTCTGTGACTCATGACGTCAGAAGTTTTCAGCCTCTGTGACTCCTGACGTCGGAAGGTTTCAGCCTCTGTGACATCAGGAGTCACAGAAATCTTCAGCCTCTGTGACTCATGATGTCAGAAGTTTTCAGCCTCTGTGACGTCAGGAGTCACAGAAGTTTTCAGCCTCTGTGACTCCTGACGTCAGAAGTTTTCAGCCTCTGTGACTCCTGACGTCAGAAGTTTTCAGCCTCTGTGACTCCTGACGTCAGACGTTTTCAGCCTCTGTGACATCAGGAGTCAGAAGTTTTCAGCCTCTGTGACGTCAGGATTCGCAGAAGTTTTCAGCCTCTGTGACGTCAGGATTCACAGAAGTTTTCAGCCTCTGTGAGTTATGACGTCAGAAGTTTTCAGCCTCTGTGACGTCAGGAGTCACAGAAGTTTTCAGCCTCTGTGACTCGTGACGTCAGAAGTTTTCAGCCTCTGTGACTAATGACGTCAGAAGTCTTCAGCCTCTGTGACATCAGCAGTCACAGAAGTTTTCAGCCTCTGTGACTAATGACGTCAGAAGTCTTCAGCCTCTGTGACATCAGCAGTCACAGAAGTTTTCAGCCTCTGTGACTAATGACGTCAGAAGTCTTCAGCCTCTGTGACATCAGCAGTCACAGAAGTTTTCAGCCTCTGTGACTCATGACGTCAGAAGTCTTCAGCCTCTGTGACATCAGCAGTCACTGAAGTTTTCAGCCTCTGTGACTCCTGACGTCAGAAGTTTTCAGCCTCTGTGACTCGTTACGTCAGACGTTTTCAGCCTCTGTGACATCAGCAGTCACAGAAGTTTTCAGCCTCTGTGACTCCTGACGTCAGAAGTTTTCAGCCTCTGTGACATCAGGAGTCACAGAAGTTTTCAGCCTCTGTGACTCATGACGTCAGAAGTCTTAAGCCTCTGTGACGTCAGGAGTCACTGAAGTCTTCAGCCTCTGTGAATCCGGACGTCGGAAATTTTCAGGCTCTGTTACATCAGGAGTCACAGAAGTTTTCAGCCTCTGTGACTCTTGACGTCAGAAGTTTTTCAGCGTCTCTGACTCGTGACGTCAGAAGTTTTCAGCCTCTGTGACTCATGACGTCAGAAGTTTTCAGCCTCTGTGACTCCTGACGTCGGAAGTTTTCAGCCTCTGTGACATCAGGAGTCACAGACGTTTTAAGCCTCTGTGACTCATGACGTCAGACGTTTTCAGCCTCTGTGACTCCTGACGTCGGAAGTTTTCAGCCTCTGTGACATCAGGAGTCACAGAAGCTTTCAGCCTCTGTGACTCTTGACGTCAGAAGTTTTCAGCCTCTGTGACTCGTTACGTCAGAAGTTTTCAGCCTCTGTGACGTCAGGATTCACAGAAGTTTTCAGCCTCTGTGACATCAGCAGTCACAGAAGTTTTCAGCCTCTGTGACTCATGACGTCAGAAGTCTTAAGCCTCTGTGACGTCAGGAGTCACAGAAGTTTTCAGCCTCTGTGAATCCGGACGTCGGAAATTTTCAGCCTCTGTGACGTCAGGATTCACAGAAGTTTTCAGCCTCTGTGACTCTTGACGTCAGACGTTTTCAGCCTCTGTGACTCTTGACGTCAGACGTTTTCAGCCTCTGTGACATCAGGAGTCACAGAAGTTTTCAGCCTCTGTGACTCTTGACGTCAGACATTTTCAGCGTCTCTGACTCATGAAGTCAGACGTTTTCAGCCTCTGTGACGTCAGGAGTCACAGAAGTTTTCAGCCCCTGTGACTCATGACGTCAGACGTTTTTCAGCATCTGTGACTCATGACGTCAGAAGTTTTAAGCCTCTGTCACTCATGACGTCAGATGTTTTCAGCCTCTGTGACTCATGACATCAGACGTTTTCAGCCTCTGTGACTCCTGACGTCAGAAGTCTTCAGCCTCTGTGACATCAGCAGTCACAGACGTTTTCAGCCTCTGTGACTCCTGACATCAGAAGTTTTCAGCCTCTGTGACTCCTGACGTCAGAAGTCTTCAGCCTCTGTGACATCAGCAGTCACAGATGTTTTCAGCCTCTGTGACATTAGCAGTCACAGACGTTTTCAGCCTCTGTGACGTCAGGATTCACAGAAGATTTCAGCCTCTGTGACTCATGACATCAGAAGTCTTAAACCTCTGTGACGTCAGGAGTCACAGAAGTCTTCAGCCTCTGTGACTCCTGACGTCGGAAGTTTTCAGCCTCTGTGACTCATGACGTCAGAAGTTTTCAGCGTCTGTGACGTCAGAAGTCTTAAGACTCTGTGACGTCAGGATTCACAGAAGTTTTCAGCCTCTGTGACTCATGACGTCAGAAGTCTTCAGCCTCTGTGACATCAGCAGTCACAGACGTTTTCAGCCTCTGTGACTCCTGACGTCAGAAGTTTTCAGCCTCTGTGACTCATGACGTCAGAAGTTTTAAGCCTCTGTGACTCCTGACGTCAGAAGTTTTCAGCCTCTGTGACATCAGGAGTCACAGAAGTTTTCAGCCTCTGTGACGTCAGGATTCACAGAAGTTTTCAGCCTCTGTGACTCCTGACGTCAGAAGTTTTCAGCCTCTGTGACGTCAGGAGTCACAGAAGTTTTCAGCCTCTGTGACTCGTGACGTCAGAAGTTTTCAGCCTCTGTGACTAATGACGTCAGAAGTCTTCAGCCTCTGTGACATCAGCAGTCACAGAAGTTTTCAGCCTCTGTGACTCATGACGTCAGAAGTCTTCAGCCTCTGTGACATCAGCAGTCACTGAAGTTTTCAGCCTCTGTGACTCCTGACGTCAGAAGTTTTCAGCCTCTGTGACTCGTTACGTCAGACGTTTTCAGCCTCTGTGACATCAGCAGTCACAGAAGTTTTCAGCCTCTGTGACTCCTGACGTCAGAAGTTTTCAGCCTCTGTGACATCAGGAGTCACAGAAGTTTTCAGCCTCTGTGACTCATGACGTCAGAAGTCTTAAGCCTCTGTGACGTCAGGAGTCACTGAAGTCTTCAGCCTCTGTGAATCCGGACGTCGGAAATTTTCAGGCTCTGTTACATCAGGAGTCACAGAAGTTTTCAGCCTCTGTGACTCTTGACGTCAGAAGTTTTCAGCGTCTCTGACTCGTGACGTCAGAAGTTTTCAGCCTCTGTGACTCGTGACGTCAGAAGTTTTCAGCCTCTGTGACTAATGACGTCAGAAGTCTTCAGCCTCTGTGACATCAGCAGTCACAGAAGTTTTCAGCCTCTGTGACTCATGACGTCAGAAGTCTTCAGCCTCTGTGACATCAGCAGTCACAGAAGTTTTCAGCCTCTGTGACTCCTGACGTCGGAAGTTTTCAGCCTCTGTGACATCAGGAGTCACAGACGTTTTAAGCCTCTGTGACTCATGACGTCAGACGTTTTCAGCCTCTGTGACTCCTGACGTCGGAAGTTTTCAGCCTCTGTGACATCAGGAGTCACAGAAGCTTTCAGCCTCTGTGACTCTTGACGTCAGAAGTTTTCAGCCTCTGTGACTCGTTACGTCAGAAGTTTTTAGCCTCTGTGACGTCAGGATTCACAGAAGTTTTCAGCCTCTGTGACATCAGCAGTCACAGAAGTTTTCAGCCTCTGTGACTCATGACGTCAGAAGTCTTAAGCCTCTGTGACGTCAGGAGTCACAGAAGTTTTCAGCCTCTGTGAATCCGGACGTCGGAAATTTTCAGCCTCTGTGACGTCAGGATTCACAGAAGTTTTCAGCCTCTGTGACTCTTGACGTCAGACGTTTTCAGCCTCTGTGACTCTTGACGTCAGACGTTTTTCAGCCTCTGTGACATCAGGAGTCACAGAAGTTTTCAGCCTCTGTGACTCTTGACGTCAGACATTTTCAGCGTCTCTGACTCATGACGTCAGACGTTTTCAGCCTCTGTGACGTCAGGAGTCACAGAAGTTTTCAGCCCCTGTGACTCATGACGTCAGACGTTTTCAGCATCTGTGACTCATGACGTCAGAAGTTTTAAGCCTCTGTCACTCATGACGTCAGATGTTTTCAGCCTCTGTGACTCATGACATCAGAAGTTTTCAGCCTCTGTGACTCCTGACGTCAGAAGTCTTCAGCCTCTGTGACATCAGCAGTCACAGACGTTTTCAGCCTCTGTGACTCCTGACATCAGAAGTTTTCAGCCTCTGTGACTCCTGACGTCAGAAGTCTTCAGCCTCTGTGACATCAGCAGTCACAGACGTTTTCAGCCTCTGTGACATTAGCAGTCACAGACGTTTTCAGCCTCTGTGACGTCAGGATTCACAGAAGTTTTCAGCCTCTGTGACTCATGACATCAGAAGTCTTAAACCTCTGTGACGTCAGGAGTCACAGAAGTCTTCAGCCTCTGTGACTCCTGACGTCGGAAGTTTTCAGCCTCTGTGACTCATGACGTCAGAAGTTTTCAGCCTCTGTGACGTCAGAAGTCTTAAGACTCTGTGACGTCAGGATTCACAGAAGTTTTCAGCCTCTGTGACTCATGACGTCAGAAGTCTTCAGCCTCTGTGACATCAGCAGTCACAGACTTTTTCAGCCTCTGTGACTTCTGACGTCAGAAGTTTTCAGCCTCTGTGACTCATGACGTCAGAAGTTTTAAGCCTCTGTGACTCCTGACGTCAGAAGTTTTCAGCCTCTGTGACATCAGGAGTCACAGAAGTTTTCAGCCTCTGTGACGTCAGGATTCACAGAAGTTTTCAGCCTCTGTGACTCCTGACGTCAGAAGTTTTCAGCCTCTGTGACGTCAGGAGTCACAGAAGTTTTCAGCCTCTGTGACTCGTGACGTCAGAAGTTTTCAGCCTCTGTGACTAATGACGTCAGAAGTCTTCAGCCTCTGTGACATCAGCAGTCACAGAAGTTTTCAGCCTCTGTGACTCATGACGTCAGAAGTCTTAAGCCTCTGTGACGTCAGGAGTCACTGAAGTCTTCAGCCTCTGTGAATCCGGACGTCGGAAATTTTCAGGCTCTGTTACATCAGGAGTCACAGAAGTTTTCAGCCTCTGTGACTCTTGACGTCAGAAGTTTTCAGCGTCTCTGACTCGTGACGTCAGACGTTTTCAGCCTCTGTGACTCCTGACGTCGGAAATTTTCAGCCTCTGTGACATCAGCAGTCGCAGACGTTTTCAGCCTCTGTGACTCCTGACAGCAGAAGTCTTAAGCCTCTGTGACGTCAGGAGTCACAGAAGTTTTCAGCATCTGTGACTCATGACGTCAGAAGTTTTCAGCCTCTGTGACGTCAGGATTCACAGAAGTTGTCAGCCTCTGTGACTCATGACGTCAGAAGTTTTAAGCCTCTGTGACTCATGACGTCAGAAGATTTTAGCCTCTGTGACTCATGACGTCAGAAGTCTTCAGCCTCTGTGAATCCGGACGTTGGAAATTTTCAGCCTCTGTGACATCAGGAGTCACAGAAGGTTTCAGCCTCTGTGACTTATGACGTCGGAAGGTTTCAGCCTCTGTGACGTCAGGAGTCACAGAAGCTTTCAGCCTCTGTGACTCATGACGTCAGAAGTTTTCAGCCTCTGTGACGTCAGGAGTCACAGAAGCTTTCAGCCTCTGTGACTCATGACGTCAGAAGTTTTCAGCCTCTGTGACATCAGGATTCACAGAAGTTTTCAGCCTCTGTGACTCATGACATCAGAAGTTTTCAGCCTCTGTGACGTCAGGAGTCACAGAAGTTTTCAGCCTCTGTGACTCGTGACGTCAGAATTTTTTCAGCCTCTGTGACTAATGACGTCAGAAGTCTTCAGCCTCTGTGACATCAGCAGTCACAGAAGTTTTCAGCCCCTGTGACTCCTGACGTCAGAAGTTTTCAGCCTCTGTGACATCAGGAGTCACAGAAGTTTTCAGCCTCTGTGACTCATGACGTCAGAAGTCTTAAGCCTCTGTCACGTCAGGAGTCACTGAAGTCTTCAGCCTCTGTGAATCCGGACGTCGGAAATTTTCAGCCTCTGTGACATCAGGATTCACAGACGTTTTCAGCCTCTGTGACTCTTGACGTCAGACGTTTTCAGCCTCTGTGACATCAGGAGTCAGAGAAGTTTTCAGCCTCTGTGACTCTTGACGTCAGACATTTTCAGCGTCTCTGACTCGTGACGTCAGAAGGTTTCAGCATCTGTGACTCATGACGTCAGAAGTTTTCAGCCTCTGTGACGTCAGGATTCACAGAAGTTGTCAACCTCTGTGACTCATGACGTCAGAAGATTTTAGCCTCTGTGACTCATGACGTCAGAAGTCTTCAGCCTCTGTGAATCCGGACGTCGGAAATTTTCAGCCTCTGTGACATCAGGAGTCACAGAAGTTTTCAGCCTCTGTGACTCATGACGTCGGAAGGTTTCAGCCTCTGTGACATCAGGAGTCACAGAAATCTTCAGCCTCTGTGACTCATGACGTCAGAGGTTTTCAGCCTCTGTGACATCAGGAGTCACAGACGTTTTCAGCCTCTGTGACTCCTGACGTCGGAAGTTTTCAGCCTCTGTGACATCAGGAGTCACAGAAGTTTTCAGCCTCTGTGACGTCAGACGTTTTCAGCCTCTGTGACGTCAGAGGTCTTAAGCCTCTGTGACGTCAGGATTCACAGACGTTTTCAGCCTCTGTGACTCCTGACGTCGGAAGTTTTCAGCCTCTGTGACATCAGGAGTCACAGAAGTTTTCAGCCTCTGTGACTCATGACGTCAGAAGTTTTCAGCCTCTGTGACTCCTGACGTCAGAAAGTTTCAGCCTCTGTGACATCAGGAGTCACAGAAATCTTCAGCCTCTGTGACTCATGACGTCGGAAGTTTTCAGCCTCTGTGACGTCAGGAGTCACAGACGTTTTCAGCCTCTGTGACTCTTGACGTCAGAAGTTTTCAGCCTCTGTGACGTCAGGAGTCACAGAAGCTTTCAGGCTCTGTGACTCATGACGTCGGAAGTTTTCAGCCTCTGTGACATCAGGAGTCACAGAAGTTTTCAGCCTCTGTGACTCATGACGTCAGAAGTTTTCAGCCTCTGTGACTCCTGACGTCGGAAGGTTTCAGCCTCTGTGACATCAGGAGTCACAGAAATCTTCAGCCTCTGTGACTCATGATGTCAGAAGTTTTCAGCCTCTGTGACGTCAGGAGTCACAGAAGTTTTCAGCCTCTGTGACTCCTGACGTCAGAAGTTTTCAGCCTCTGTGACTCCTGACGTCAGAAGTTTTCAGCCTCTGTGACTCCTGACGTCAGACGTTTTCAGCCTCTGTGACATCAGGAGTCAGAAGTTTTCAGCCTCTGTGACGTCAGGATTCGCAGAAGTTTTCAGCCTCTGTGACGTCAGGATTCACAGAAGTTTTCAGCCTCTGTGAGTTATGACGTCAGAAGTTTTCAGCCTCTGTGACGTCAGGAGTCACAGAAGTTTTCAGCCTCTGTGACTCGTGACGTCAGAAGTTTTCAGCCTCTGTGACTAATGACGTCAGAAGTCTTCAGCCTCTGTGACATCAGCAGTCACAGAAGTTTTCAGCCTCTGTGACTCATGACGTCAGAAGTCTTCAGCCTCTGTGACATCAGCAGTCACAGAAGTTTTCAGCCTCTGTGACTCCTGACGTCGGAAGTTTTCAGCCTCTGTGACATCAGGAGTCACAGACGTTTTAAGCCTCTGTGACTCCTGACGTCAGACGTTTTCAGCCTCTGTGACTCCTGACGTCGGAAGTTTTCAGCCTCTGTGACATCAGGAGTCACAGAAGCTTTCAGCCTCTGTGACTCTTGACGTCAGAAGTTTTCAACCTCTGTGACTCGTTACGTCAGAAGTTTTTCAGCCTCTGTGACGTCAGGATTCACAGAAGTTTTCAGCCTCTGTGACATCAGCAGTCACAGAAGTTTTCAGCCTCTGTGACTCATGACGTCAGAAGTTTTCAGCCTCTGTGACTCGTTACGTCAGAAGTTTCCAGCCTCTGTGACGTCAGGATTCACAGAAGTTTTCAGCCTCTGTGACATCAGCAGTCACAGAAGTTTTCAGCCTGTGTGACTCATGACGTCAGAAGTCTTAAGCCTCTGTGACGTCAGGAGTCACAGAAGTTTTCAGCCTCTGTGAATCCGGACGTCGGAAATTTTCAGCCTCTGTGACGTCAGGATTCACAGGAGTTTTCAGCCTCTGTGACTCTTGACGTCAGACGTTTTCAGCCTCTGTGACTCTTGACGTCAGACGTTTTCAGCCTCTGTGACATCAGGAGTCACAGAAGTTTTCAGCCTCTGTGACTCTTGACGTCAGACATTTTCAGCGTCTCTGACTCATGAAGTCAGACGTTTTCAGCCTCTGTGACGTCAGGAGTCACAGAAGTTTTCAGCCCCTGTGACTCATGACGTCAGACGTTTTCAGCATCTGTGACTCCTGACGTCGGAAGTTTTCAGCCTCTGTGACATCAGGAGTCACAGAAGTTTTCAGCCTCTGTGACGTCAGGATTCACAGAAGTTGTCAGCCTCTGTGACTCATGACGTCAGAAGATTTTAGCCTCTGTGACTCATGACGTCAGAAGTCTTCAGCCTCTGTGAATCCGGACGTCGGAAATTTTCAGCCTCTGTGACATCAGGAGTCACAGAAGTTTTCAGCCTCTGTGACTCATGACGTCGGAAGGTTTCAGCCTCTGTGACATCAGGAGTCACAGAAATCTTCAGCCTCTGTGACTCATGACGTCAGAGGTTTTCAGCCTCTGTGACATCAGGAGTCACAGACGTTTTCAGCCTCTGTGACTCCTGACGTCGGAAGTTTTCAGCCTCTGTGACATCAGGAGTCACAGAAGTTTTCAGCCTCTGTGACGTCAGACGTTTTCAGCCTCTGTGACGTCAGAGGTCTTAAGCCTCTGTGACGTCAGGATTCACAGACGTTTTCAGCCTCTGTGACTCCTGACGTCGGAAGTTTTCAGCCTCTGTGACATCAGGAGTCACAGAAGTTTTCAGCCTCTGTGACTCATGACGTCAGAAGTTTTCAGCCTCTGTGACTCCTGACGTCAGAAAGTTTCAGCCTCTGTGACATCAGGAGTCACAGAAATCTTCAGCCTCTGTGACTCATGACGTCGGAAGTTTTCAGCCTCTGTGACGTCAGGAGTCACAGACGTTTTCAGCCTCTGTGACTCATGACGTCAGAAGTTTTCAGCCTCTGTGACGTCAGGAGTCACAGAAGCTTTCAGGCTCTGTGACTCATGACGTCGGAAGTTTTCAGCCTCTGTGACATCAGGAGTCACAGAAGTTTTCAGCCTCTGTGACTCATGACGTCAGAAGTTTTCAGCCTCTGTGACTCCTGACGTCGGAAGGTTTCAGCCTCTGTGACATCAGGAGTCACAGAAATCTTCAGCCTCTGTGACTCATGATGTCAGAAGTTTTCAGCCTCTGTGACGTCAGGAGTCACAGAAGTTTTCAGCCTCTGTGACTCCTGACGTCAGAAGTTTTCAGCCTCTGTGACTCCTGACGTCAGAAGTTTTCAGCCTCTGTGACTCCTGACGTCAGACGTTTTCAGCCTCTGTGACATCAGGAGTCAGAAGTTTTCAGCCTCTGTGACGTCAGGATTCGCAGAAGTTTTCAGCCTCTGTGACGTCAGGATTCACAGAAGTTTTCAGCCTCTGTGAGTTATGACGTCAGAAGTTTTCAGCCTCTGTGACGTCAGGAGTCACAGAAGTTTTCAGCCACTGTGACTCGTGACGTCAGAAGTTTTCAGCCTCTGTGACTAATGACGTCAGAAGTCTTCAGCCTCTGTGACATCAGCAGTCACAGAAGTTTTCAGCCTCTGTGACTCATGACGTCAGAAGTCTTCAGCCTCTGTGACATCAGCAGTCACAGAAGTTTTCAGCCTCTGTGACTCCTGACGTCGGAAGTTTTCAGCCTCTGTGACATCAGGAGTCACAGACGTTTTAAGCCTCTGTGACTGCTGACGTCAGACGTTTTCAGCCTCTGTGACTCCTGACGTCGGAAGTTTTCAGCCTCTGTGACATCAGGAGTCACAGAAGCTTTCAGCCTCTGTGACTCTTGACGTCAGAAGTTTTCAACCTCTGTGACTCGTTACGTCAGAAGTTTTCAGCCTCTGTGACGTCAGGATTCACAGAAGTTTTCAGCCTCTGTGACATCAGCAGTCACAGAAGTTTTCAGCCTTTGTGACTCATGACGTCAGAAGTTTTCAGCCTCTGTGACTCGTTACGTCAGAAGTTTCCAGCCTCTGTGACGTCAGGATTCACAGAAGTTTTCAGCCTCTGTGACGTCAGGAGTCACAGACGTTTTCAGCCTCTGTGACTCATGACGTCAGAAGTTTTCAGCCTCTGTGACGTCAGGAGTCACAGAAGCTTTCAGGCTCTGTGACTCATGACGTCAGAAGTTTTCAGCCTCTGTGACTCGTTACGTCAGAAGTTTCCAGCCTCTGTGACGTCAGGATTCACAGAAGTTTTCAGCCTCTGTGACATCAGCAGTCACAGAAGTTTTCAGCCTGTGTGACTCATGACGTCAGAAGTCTTAAGCCTCTGTGACGTCAGGAGTCACAGAAGTTTTCAGCCTCTGTGAATCCGGACGTCGGAAATTTTCAGCCTCTGTGACGTCAGGATTCACAGGAGTTTTCAGCCTCTGTGACTCTTGACGTCAGACGTTTTCAGCCTCTGTGACTCTTGACGTCAGACGTTTTCAGCCTCTGTGACATCAGGAGTCACAGAAGTTTTCAGCCTCTGTGACTCTTGACGTCAGACATTTTCAGCGTCTCTGACTCATGAAGTCAGACGTTTTCAGCCTCTGTGACGTCAGGAGTCACAGAAGTTTTCAGCCCCTGTGACTCATGACGTCAGACGTTTTCAGCATCTGTGACTCCTGACGTCGGAAGTTTTCAGCCTCTGTGACATCAGGAGTCACAGAAGTTTTCAGCCTCTGTGACGTCAGGATTCACAGAAGTTGTCAGCCTCTGTGACTCATGACGTCAGAAGATTTTAGCCTCTGTGACTCATGACGTCAGAAGTCTTCAGCCTCTGTGAATCCGGACGTCGGAAATTTTCAGCCTCTGTGACATCAGGAGTCACAGAAGTTTTCAGCCTCTGTGACTCATGACGTCGGAAGGTTTCAGCCTCTGTGACATCAGGAGTCACAGAAATCTTCAGCCTCTGTGACTCATGACGTCAGAGGTTTTCAGCCTCTGTGACATCAGGAGTCACAGACGTTTTCAGCCTCTGTGACTCCTGACGTCGGAAGTTTTCAGCCTCTGTGACATCAGGAGTCACAGAAGTTTTCAGCCTCTGTGACGTCAGACGTTTTCAGCCTCTGTGACGTCAGAGGTCTTAAGCCTCTGTGACGTCAGGATTCACAGACGTTTTCAGCCTCTGTGACTCCTGACGTCGGAAGTTTTCAGCCTCTGTGACATCAGGAGTCACAGAAGTTTTCAGCCTCTGTGACTCATGACGTCAGAAGTTTTCAGCCTCTGTGACTCCTGACGTCAGAAAGTTTCAGCCTCTGTGACATCAGGAGTCACAGAAATCTTCAGCCTCTGTGACTCATGACGTCGGAAGTTTTCAGCCTCTGTGACGTCAGGAGTCACAGACGTTTTCAGCCTCTGTGACTCATGACGTCAGAAGTTTTCAGCCTCTGTGACGTCAGGAGTCACAGAAGCTTTCAGGCTCTGTGACTCATGACGTCGGAAGTTTTCAGCCTCTGTGACATCAGGAGTCACAGAAGTTTTCAGCCTCTGTGACTCATGACGTCAGAAGTTTTCAGCCTCTGTGACTCCTGACGTCGGAAGGTTTCAGCCTCTGTGACATCAGGAGTCACAGAAATCTTCAGCCTCTGTGACTCATGATGTCAGAAGTTTTCAGCCTCTGTGACGTCAGGAGTCACAGAAGTTTTCAGCCTCTGTGACTCCTGACGTCAGAAGTTTTCAGCCTCTGTGACTCCTGACGTCAGAAGTTTTCAGCCTCTGTGACTCCTGACGTCAGACGTTTTCAGCCTCTGTGACATCAGGAGTCAGAAGTTTTCAGCCTCTGTGACGTCAGGATTCGCAGAAGTTTTCAGCCTCTGTGACGTCAGGATTCACAGAAGTTTTCAGCCTCTGTGAGTTATGACGTCAGAAGTTTTCAGTCTCTGTGACGTCAGGAGTCACAGAAGTTTTCAGCCACTGTGACTCGTGACGTCAGAAGTTTTCAGCCTCTGTGACTAATGACGTCAGAAGTCTTCAGCCTCTGTGACATCAGCAGTCACAGAAGTTTTCAGCCTCTGTGACTCATGACGTCAGAAGTCTTCAGCCTCTGTGACATCAGCAGTCACAGAAGTTTTCAGCCTCTGTGACTCCTGACGTCGGAAGTTTTCAGCCTCTGTGACATCAGGAGTCACAGACGTTTTAAGCCTCTGTGACTCCTGACGTCAGACGTTTTCAGCCTCTGTGACTCCTGACGTCGGAAGTTTTCAGCCTCTGTGACATCAGGAGTCACAGAAGCTTTCAGCCTCTGTGACTCTTGACGTCAGAAGTTTTCAACCTCTGTGACTCGTTACGTCAGAAGTTTTCAGCCTCTGTGACGTCAGGATTCACAGAAGTTTTCAGCCTCTGTGACATCAGCAGTCACAGAAGTTTTCAGCCTTTGTGACTCATGACGTCAGAAGTTTTCAGCCTCTGTGACTCGTTACGTCAGAAGTTTCCAGCCTCTGTGACGTCAGGATTCACAGAAGTTTTCAGCCTCTGTGACGTCAGGAGTCACAGACGTTTTCAGCCTCTGTGACTCATGACGTCAGAAGTTTTCAGCCTCTGTGACGTCAGGAGTCACAGAAGCTTTCAGGCTCTGTGACTCATGACGTCGGAAGTTTTCAGCCTCTGTGACATCAGGAGTCACAGAAGTTTTCAGCCTCTGTGACTCATGACGTCAGAAGTTTTCAGCCTCTGTGACTCCTGACGTCGGAAGGTTTCAGCCTCTGTGACATCAGGAGTCACAGAAATCTTCAGCCTCTGTGACTCATGATGTCAGAAGTTTTCAGCCTCTGTGACGTCAGGAGTCACAGAAGTTTTCAGCCTCTGTGACTCCTGACGTCAGAAGTTTTCAGCCTCTGTGACTCCTGACGTCAGAAGTTTTCAGCCTCTGTGACTCCTGACGTCAGACGTTTTCAGCCTCTGTGACATCAGGAGTCAGAAGTTTTCAGCCTCTGTGACGTCAGGATTCGCAGAAGTTTTCAGCCTCTGTGACGTCAGGATTCACAGAAGTTTTCAGCCTCTGTGAGTTATGACGTCAGAAGTTTTCAGCCTCTGTGACGTCAGGAGTCACAGAAGTTTTCAGCCACTGTGACTCGTGACGTCAGAAGTTTTCAGCCTCTGTGACTAATGACGTCAGAAGTCTTCAGCCTCTGTGACATCAGCAGTCACAGAAGTTTTCAGCCTCTGTGACTCATGACGTCAGAAGTCTTCAGCCTCTGTGACATCAGCAGTCACAGAAGTTTTCAGCCTCTGTGACTCCTGACGTCGGAAGTTTTCAGCCTCTGTGACATCAGGAGTCACAGACGTTTTAAGCCTCTGTGACTCCTGACGTCAGACGTTTTCAGCCTCTGTGACTCCTGACGTCGGAAGTTTTCAGCCTCTGTGACATCAGGAGTCACAGAAGCTTTCAGCCTCTGTGACTCTTGACGTCAGAAGTTTTCAACCTCTGTGACTCGTTACGTCAGAAGTTTTCAGCCTCTGTGACGTCAGGATTCACAGAAGTTTTCAGCCTCTGTGACATCAGCAGTCACAGAAGTTTTCAGCCTTTGTGACTCATGACGTCAGAAGTTTTCAGCCTCTGTGACTCGTTACGTCAGAAGTTTCCAGCCTCTGTGACGTCAGGATTCACAGAAGTTTTCAGCCTCTGTGACATCAGCAGTCACAGAAGTTTTCAGCCTGTGTGACTCATGACGTCAGAAGTCTTAAGCCTCTGTGACGTCAGGAGTCACAGAAGTTTTCAGCCTCTGTGAATCCGGACGTCGGAAATTTTCAGCCTCTGTGACGTCAGGATTCACAGGAGTTTTCAGCCTCTGTGACTCTTGACGTCAGACGTTTTCAGCCTCTGTGACTCTTGACGTCAGACGTTTTCAGCCTCTGTGACATCAGGAGTCACAGAAGTTTTCAGCCTCTGTGACTCTTGACGTCAGACATTTTCAGCGTCTCTGACTCATGACGTCAGACGTTTTCAGCCTCTGTGACGTCAGGAGTCACAGAAGTTTTCAGCCCCTGTGACTCATGACGTGAGACGTTTTCAGCATCTGTGACTCATGACGTCAGAAGTTTTAAGCCTCTGTCACTCATGACGTCAGATGTTTTCAGCCTCTGTGACATCAGCAGTCACTGAAGTTTTCAGCCTCTGTGACTCCTGACGTCAGAAGTCTTCAGCCTCTGTGACATCAGCAGTCACAGACGTTTTCAGCCTCTGTGACATCAGCAGTCACAGACGTTTTCAGCCTCTGTGACATCAGCAGTCACAGACGTTTTCAGCCTCTGTGACGTCAGGATTCACAGAAGTTTTCAGCCTCTGTGACTCATGACATCAGAAGTCTTAAACCTCTGTGACGTCAGCAGTCACAGACGTTTTCAGCCTCTGTGACTCCTGACGTCAGAAGTTTTCAGCCTCTGTGACTCATGACGTCAGAAGTTTTAAGCCTCTGTGACTCCTGACGTCAGAAGTTTTCAGCCTCTGTGACATCAGGAGTCACAGAAGTTTTCAGCCTCTGTGACGTCAGGATTCACAGAAGTTTTCAGCCTCTGTGACTCCTGACGTCAGAAGTTTTCAGCCTCTGTGACGTCAGGAGTCACAGAAGTTTTCAGCCTCTGTGACTCGTGACGTCAGAAGTTTTCAGCCTCTGTGACTAATGACGTCAGAAGTCTTCAGCCTCTGTGACATCAGCAGTCACAGAAGTTTTCAGCCTCTGTGACTCATGACGTCAGAAGTCTTCAGCCTCTGTGACATCAGCAGTCACTGAAGTTTTCAGCCTCTGTGACTCCTGACGTCGGAAGTTTTCAGCCTCTGTGACATCAGGAGTCACAGAAGCTTTCAGCCTCTGTGACTCCTGACGTCGGAAGTTTTCAGCCTCTGTGACATCAGCAGTCACAGAAGTTTTCAGCCTCTGTGACTCCTGACGTCGGAAGTTTTCAGCCTCTGTGACATCAGGAGTCACAGACGTTTTAAGCCTCTGTGACTCATGACGTCAGACGTTTTCAGCCTCTGTGACACCTGACGTCGGAAGTTTTCAGCCTCTGTGACATCAGGAGTCACAGAAGCTTTCAGCCTCTGTGACTCTTGACGTCAGAAGTTTTCAGCCTCTGTGACTCGTTACGTCAGAAGTTTTCAGCCTCTGTGACGTCAGGATTCACAGAATTTTTCAGCCTCTGTGACATCAGCAGTCACAGAAGTTTTCAGCCTCTGTGACTCATGACGTCAGAAGTCTTAAGCCTCTGTGACGTCAGGAGTCACATAAGTTTTCAGCCTCTGTGAATCCGGACGTCGGAAATTTTCAGCCTCTGTGACGTCAGGATTCACAGGAGTTTTCAGCCTCTGTGACTCTTGACGTCAGACGTTTTCAGCCTCTGTGACTCTTGACGTCAGACGTTTTCAGCCTCTGTGACATCAGGAGTCACAGAAGTTTTCAGCCTCTGTGACTCTTGACGTCAGACATTTTCAGCGTCTCTGACTCATGACGTCAGACGTTTTCAGCCTCTGTGACGTCAGGACTCACAGAAGTTTTCAGCCCCTGTGACTCATGACGTCAGACGTTTTCAGCCTCTGTGACGTCAGGACTCACAGAAGTTTTAAGCCTCTGTCACTCATGACGTCAGATGTTTTCAGCCTCTGTGACTCATGACATCAGAAGTTTTCAGCCTCTGTGACTCCTGACGTCAGAAGTCTTCAGCCTCTGTGACATCAGCAGTCACAGACGTTTTCAGCCTCTGTGACTCCTGACGTCAGAAGTCTTCAGCCTCTGTGACATCAGCAGTCACAGACGTTTTCAGCCTCTGTGACATCAGCAGTCACAGACGTTTTCAGCCTCTGTGACGTCAGGATTCACAGAAGTTTTCAGCCTCTGTGACTCATGACATCAGAAGTCTTAAACCTCTGTGACGTCAGGAGTCACAGAAATTGTCAGCCTCTGTGACTCCTGACGTCGGAAGTTTTCAGCCTCTGTGACTCATGACGTCAGAAGTCTTCAGCCTCTGTGACGTCAGGATTCACAGACGTTTTCAGCCACTGTGACTAATGACGTCAGAAGTTTTCAGCCTCTGTGACGTCAGAAGTCTTAAGCCTCTGTGACGTCAGGATTCACAGACGTTTTCAGCCTCTGTGACTCATGACGTCAGAAGTTTTCAGCCTCTGTGACGTCAGGAGTCACAGAAGTTTTCAGCCACTGTGACTAATGACGTCAGAAGTTTTCAGCCTCTGTGACATCAGGAGTCACAGAAGTTTTCAGCCTCTGTGACTTGTGACGTCAGAAGTCTTCAGCCTCTGTGACATCAGCAGTCACAGAAGTTTTCAGCCTCTGTGACTCATGACGTCAGAAGTCTTCAGCCTCTGTGACATCAGCAGTCACTGAAGTTTTCAGCCTCTGTGACTCCTGACGTCGGAAGTTTTCAGCCTCTGTGACATCAGGAGTCACAGACGTTTTAAGCCTCTGTGACTCATGACGTCAGACGTTTTCAGCCTCTGTGACTCCTGACGTCGGAAGTTTTCAGCATCTGTGACATCAGGAGTCACAGAAGCTTTCAGCCTCTGTGACTCTTGACGTCAGAAGTTTTCAGCCTCTGTGACTCGTTACGTCAGAAGTTTTCAGCCTCTGTGACGTCAGGATTCACAGAAGTTTTCAGCCTCTGTGACATCAGCAGTCACAGAAGTTTTCAGCCTGTGTGACTCATGACGTCAGAAGTCTTAAGCCTCTGTGACATCAGCAGTCACAGAAGCTTTCAGCCTCTGTGACTCTTGACGTCAGAAGTTTTCAGCCTCTGTGACTCGTTACGTCAGAAGTTTTCAGCCTCTGTGACGTCAGGAGTCACAGAAGTTTTCAGCCTCTGTGACGTCAGGATTCACAGGAGTTTTCAGCCTCTGTGACTCTTGACGTCAGACGTTTTCAGCCTCTGTGACTCTTGACGTCAGACGTTTTCAGCCTCTGTGACATCAGGAGTCACAGAAGTTTTCAGCCTCTGTGACTCTTGACGTCAGACGTTTTCAGCCTCTGTGACTCTTGACGTCAGACGTTTTCAGCCTCTGTGACATTAGCAGTCACAGACGTTTTCAGCCTCTGTGATGTCAGGATTCACAGAAGTTTTCAGCCTCTGTGACTCATGACGTCAGAAGTCTTCAGCCTCTGTGACATCAGCAGTCACAGACATTTTCAGCGTCTCTGACTCATGACGTCAGACGTTTTCAGCCTCTGTGACGTCAGGAGTCACAGACGTTTTCAGCCCCTGTGACTCATGACGTCAGACGTTTTCAGCATCTGTGACTCATGACGTCAGAAGTTTTAAGCCTCTGTCACTCATGACGTCAGAAGTTTTCAGCCTCTGTGACTCATGACGTCAGATGTTTTCAGCCTCTGTGACTCATGACGTCAGACGTTTTCAGCATCTGTGACTCATGACGTCAGAAGTTTTAAGCCTCTGTCACTCATGACGTCAGATGTTTTCAGCCTCTGTGACTCATGACATCAGAAGTTTTCAGCCTCTGTGACTCCTGACGTCAGAAGTCTTCAGCCTCTGTGACATCAGCAGTCACAGACGTTTTCAGCCTCTGTGACATCAGCAGTCACAGACGTTTTCAGCCTCTGTGACGTCAGGATTCACAGACGTTTTCAGCCTCTGTGACTCCTGACGTCAGAAGTCTTCAGCCTCTGTGACATCAGCAGTCACAGACGTTTTCAGCCTCTGTGACATCAGCAGTCACAGACGTTTTCAGCCTCTGTGACGTCAGGATTCACAGAAGTTTTCAGCCTCTGTGACTCATGACATCAGAAGTCTTAAACCTCTGTGACGTCAGGAGTCACAGACGTTTTCAGCCTCTGTGACTCCTGACGTCGGAAGTTTTCAGCCTCTGTGACTCATGACGTCAGAAGTTTTCAGCCTCTGTGACGTCAGAAGTCTTAAGCCTCTGTGACGTCAGGATTCACAGAAGTTTTCAGCCTCTGTGACTCATGACGTCAGAAGTCTTCAGCCTCTGTGACATCAGCAGTCACAGAAGTTTTCAGCCTCTGTGACTCATGACGTCAGAAGTTTTCAGCATCTGTGACATCAGGAGTCACAGAAGCTTTCAGCCTCTGTGACTCATGACGTCAGAAGTCTTCAGCCTCTGTGACGTCAGGATTCACAGACGTTTTCAGCCACTGTGACTAATGACGTCAGAAGTTTTCAGCCTCTGTGACGTCAGAAGTCTTAAGCCTCTGTGACGTCAGGATTCACAGACGTTTTCAGCCTCTGTGACTCATGACGTCAGAAGTTTTCAGCCTCTGTGACGTCAGGAGTCACAGAAGTTTTCAGCCACTGTGACTAATGACGTCAGAAGTTTTCAGCCTCTGTGACATCAGGAGTCACAGAAGTTTTCAGCCTCTGTGACTTGTGACGTCAGAAGTCTTCAGCCTCTGTGACATCAGGAGTCACAGAAGTTTTCAGCCACTGTGACTAATGACGTCAGAAGTTTTCAGCCTCTGTGACATCAGGAGTCACAGAAGTTTTCAGCCTCTGTGACTCATGACGTCAGAAGTCTTCAGCCTCTGTGACATCAGCAGTCACTGAAGTTTTCAGCCTCTGTGACTCCTGACGTCGGAAGTTTTCAGCCTCTGTGACATCAGGAGTCACAGACGTTTTAAGCCTCTGTGACTCATGACGTCAGACGTTTTCAGCCTCTGTGACTCCTGACGTCGGAAGTTTTCAGCATCTGTGACATCAGGAGTCACAGAAGCTTTCAGCCTCTGTGACTCTTGACGTCAGAAGTTTTCAGCCTCTGTGACTCGTTACGTCAGAAGTTTTCAGCCTCTGTGACATCAGCAGTCACAGAAGTTTTCAGCCTGTGTGACTCATGACGTCAGAAGTCTTAAGCCTCTGTGACGTCAGGAGTCACAGAAGTTTTCAGCCTCTGTGACGTCAGGATTCACAGGAGTTTTCAGCCTCTGTGACTCTTGACGTCAGACGTTTTCAGCCTCTGTGACTCTTGACGTCAGACGTTTTCAGCCTCTGTGACATTAGCAGTCACAGACGTTTTCAGCCTCTGTGATGTCAGGATTCACAGAAGTTTTCAGCCTCTGTGACATCAGGAGTCACAGAAGTTTTCAGCCTCTGTGACTCTTGACGTCAGACGTTTTCAGCCTCTGTGACTCTTGACGTCAGACGTTTTCAGCCTCTGTGACATTAGCAGTCACAGACGTTTTCAGCCTCTGTGATGTCAGGATTCACAGAAGTTTTCAGCCTCTGTGACTCATGACGTCAGAAGTCTTCAGCCTCTGTGACATCAGCAGTCACAGACATTTTCAGCGTCTCTGACTCATGACGTCAGACGTTTTCAGCCTCTGTGACGTCAGGAGTCACAGACGTTTTCAGCCCCTGTGACTCATGACGTCAGACGTTTTCAGCATCTGTGACTCATGACGTCAGAAGTTTTAAGCCTCTGTCACTCATGACGTCAGAAGTTTTCAGCCTCTGTGACTCATGACGTCAGATGTTTTCAGCCTCTGTGACTCATGACGTCAGACGTTTTCAGCATCTGTGACTCATGACGTCAGAAGTTTTAAGCCTCTGTCACTCATGACGTCAGATGTTTTCAGCCTCTGTGACTCATGACATCAGAAGTTTTCAGCCTCTGTGACTCCTGACGTCAGAAGTCTTCAGCCTCTGTGACATCAGCAGTCACAGACGTTTTCAGCCTCTGTGACATCAGCAGTCACAGACGTTTTCAGCCTCTGTGACGTCAGGATTCACAGACGTTTTCAGCCTCTGTGACTCCTGACGTCAGAAGTCTTCAGCCTCTGTGACATCAGCAGTCACAGACGTTTTCAGCCTCTGTGACATCAGGATTCACAGAAGTTTTCAGCCTCTGTGACTCATGACATCAGAAGTCTTAAACCTCTGTGACGTCAGGAGTCACAGAAGTTGTCAGCCTCTGTGACTCCTGACGTCGGAAGTTTTCAGCCTCTGTGACTCATGACGTCAGTAGTTTTCAGCCTCTGTGACGTCAGAAGTCTTAAGCCTCTGTGACGTCAGGATTCACAGAAGTTTTCAGCCTCTGTGACTCATGACGTCAGAAGTCTTCAGCCTCTGTGACATCAGCAGTCACAGAAGTTTTCAGCCTCTGTGACTCATGACGTCAGAAGTTTTCAGCCTCTGTGACGTCAGGAGTCACAGAAGTTTTCAGCCTCTGTGACTAATGACGTCAGAAGTCTTCAGCCTCTGTGACATCAGCAGTCACAGAAGTTTTCAGCCTCTGTGACTCATGACGTCAGAAGTTTTCAGCCTCTGTGACATCAGCAGTCACAGAAGTTTTCAGCCTCTGTGACTCCTGACGTCGGAAGTTTTCAGCCTCTGTGACATCAGGAGTCACAGACGTTTTAAGCCTCTGTGACTCATGACGTCGGAAGTTTTCAGCCTCTGTGACGTCAGAAGTCTTAAGACTCTGTGACGTCAGGATTCACAGAAGTTTTCAGCCTCTGTGACTAATGACGTCAGAAGTCTTCAGCCTCTGTGACTCATGACGTCAGAAGTTTTAAGCCTCTGTGACTCATGACGTCAGAAGTTTTCAGCCTCTGTGACGTCAGGATTCACAGAAGTTTTCAGCCTCTGTGACTCATGACGTCAGAAGTTTTCAGCCTCTGTGACGTCAGGAGTCACAGAAGTTTTCAGCCTCTGTGACTAATGACGTCAGAAGTCCTCAGCCTCTGTGACATCAGGAGTCACAGAAGTTTTCAGCCTCTGTGACGTCAGGATTCACAGAAGTTTTCAGCCTCTGTGACTCATGACGTCAGAAGTTTTCAGCCTCTGTGACGTCAGCAGTCACAGAAGTTTTCAGCCTCTGTGACTCCTGACGTCAGAAGTCTTCAGCCTCTGTGACATCAGCAGTCACAGACGTTTTCAGCCTCTGTGACTCATGACGTCAGAAGTCTTCAGCCTCTGTGACATCAGCAGTCACAGACGTCTTCAGCCTCTGTGACATCAGCAGTCACAGACGTTTTCAGCCTCTGTGACGTCAGGATTCACAGAAGTTTTCAGCCTCTGTGACTCATGACATCAGAAGTCTTAAACCTCTGTGACGTCAGGAGTCACAGAAGTCTTCAGCCTCTGTGACTCCTGACGTCGGAAGTTTTCAGCCTCTGTGACTCATGACGTCAGAAGTTTTCAGCCTCTGTGACGTCAGAAGTCTTAAGCCTCTGTGACGTCAGGATTCACAGAAGTTTTCAGCCTTTGTGACTCGTGACGTCAGAAGTTTTCAGCCTCTGTGACTCCTGATGTCAGAGGTTTTCAGCCTCTGTGACTCGTGACGTCAGAAGTTTTCAGCCTCTGTGACGTCAGGAGTCACAGAAGTTTTCAGCCTCTGTGACTCATGAAATCGTGTTCTGCAGTCTGAACAGGCAAACGACCTAAAAGTGTCCCACATGCGCAGTAGAGGGCGCAGTATCGTCAGCCGTCTCAGTTTTCTCCCAACCATAAAAAGAAGAAGTGCTCAGTGTTCAGACTGTCATGAAAAGATCAGATACAGGTCGAATTACGTAAAAAAAAAAAGAAATCAGAATTGGGTCACTTCAGGCTGCAGTGTGAACGCAGCTTGATATGTATTCATTAACATCAGAGTGATATCAGTCTGTTCCTATCATTAGTTCATGTTTTACATGGGAGAAATGATGAGGTGTGGTTAGCCGCCAAGACGACGTCTATTCGTGTTTGGCACCACAAACAACGTGTGACTCAATTTCAGCTGACAGATAGAGATTGAAAATAATGAAAAATTTACACAAAAATCAAAAATGGGTTTCTGTCAAAAAAAAGGGCGATTACCGTATTTTCCGCACTATAAGGCGCACCTAAAAACCTTCAATTTTCTCAAAAGCCGACAGTGCGCCTTATAATCCCGTGTGCCTTATATATGGACCAATACTGAGCCACAACAGGTCTCACAACTACGGTAAGCAGCCGCCGACTTCATTTCCCCCGTAGAAGAAGAAGCGCGTGGTGCACGCTGGGTTTTGTGTAAAGACCCCAAAATGGCTCCTATTAAGAGACAAGCTTACGACGCAGAGTTTAAGCTCAAGGCGATCAGTCAATCAGTAGAACACGGGAATAGAGCAGCAGCGAGAGAATTTAACATGAACCAATCAATGGTGCGGAAGTGGATATATATTATGATTGCACTAACGTTTGATTTACCGTAACAGTACCAGACTGTTTTTTACGTGTTTATTGAATTGAGGAAAAGTTCCCCTCCACTATATGTTATACCTTGCTGTTGTTAAAAGATAAACTGTGTCACGAAAATACCACGTCACTGACTTTACCTCGGGGAAAATAATAAAACAGCTGTTTGTTCATTTTGGGAATGAACAGAGTTTTCAGAACGCTGGTTTGTAATCTATTAATAAAGTTTGACTGACCTATCTGACTATTTTGTTGACATTCCCTTTATCACAGCTCCATCTAATGGATGCATAACGTAACCCCAGCCTCTACTGTAGCGTCTATTCTATGCGCCTTATAATGCGGAACATACGGTATATCTTATCTAGTTTACATATCAAGTGTTTTCTGAATAATCTAAGTGCTTTTCCACAGTTCCTCTGATTGAGCTCTCACACTTTTAATTCCTCATTGTTTTATCACCAATAATTATTACTGTTTCATCTAGTTTCCTTTGATTTGATCATTTCATTGTGTTTGTCTGCTCCTAACCTTTGTAATGCACTTTGAGTTGGATTTGAATATATGAATCGTGTTCAACAGACAAAACTCGATTGGTTGGTTTAATAACAAAGAAAACAAAAGCAGACTGGAGGCTCATTGTGTCTCTGGAGGAGCTGCAGAGATCCACAGTATCTGTGGTAAGACTTGAAAATGTTCTGGTGGCCCGTGTAGCGATTTCCTTCCATTTATTTAAAATGAGTTTTTAGATTGGTTTTTGCTTTTATTGTCATTTTGTAGCACTTTGAGATTTACATGTAAAGTGCACTATAAATAAAATATTATTATTCCAGTCTATACATATGTGGTACTTATTGTTGGTCTAATCACAAAATCCCCTTTAAATACATGGGAGTCTGGTTGACTAAATGCCAGAAAGGGGGATAAATAATTCATGTTAGTCCACTGAAATTTTGGAAATAAATAAAAATAAAAGTATCTCTTTGCAGATAAGAAACCAAGATTTAAAGTGGTCATATTTATATTATCATTTCTTCAGAAGCAGCTAACCATTGCTTTCAGACTGGACTGATCCATTCAGACTTATTGATTAAGATAAAACACAACTCAGTAAGAAATCATTTTATTGAAATACTTAAAACAAAACAGACTCATAAACTTCCATATCTCTATCAACTGTCCATGTTGTGTTTTTATATCTTTCCCCCCAAACAACAGAGAAGTTAAAAAACTTGAGTTATTATACGACACTGGATCAAAAGCGACATGCCTTCCCAAAAATCCACCTTAAAATGACGCTTAAAGTGCAAATTTGCATGTAAATGATAAAATTATTTTAGATACTAATAAATATTGTAAGTACATTTGCACAGATACTGTTAAGCAGTCCCCTGGTGCTCTGTGCAAAGGGGAGATGGAGTAGTGTAGTATTTGTTTTGGCATATATGAGAGTAGTTCATAAAGTATCCTGCATTCTTATTTTCCAGAAGCTTTTAAGCTTCTGTCCCCGTCCAGCCAGTAATCTTCAGTCTGCATCTCTGTGAGTCGAGAAACGGTTCTCTGGAAGGCAAACTTCTCCTCCTCCCCGCTGAAGATGGACAGACTGCTGGCTTCGTCCTGTTACGGAGAGAAAAGTTTACTGAGTGGAAACAGGCGACGCTTTAGAGAAATATAAGAATATTAGTGGAGAAATGTGAGTTTTCAGTGAAGTTTGGGGCACTCAATTTTGATTTTGGCCACATAATAATAATGAAAAAAAGTAAGTAGAGGAGTAGATTTAATGCTGGTCCAATCAGAAATGCAAAATGTTATTTTCAACTTTCAGAACATTGTAGACAGACGGAAAATGACAGAGTTACTCAATTTTTACAGAATCACCAGTAAAATCTATCATTTGATTCAGATATAAAACTACAATTTTAAAAATGCTAAAAATGTGACAAATAGAACGTCTTACAAAAACATATTTTTAAAAAACTTTCAAGAAATGTTCAGATCTGAATGCCTAATTAGTTTGGAAAAGGAAGAGATTTGGTTGCACTTAAACCATGAAAACTAACTTTTACTCATCACACAGAAGTAAGAAACAAAACAGAATTTTCAAGCTGAAAAAGGTTAGGACACTGGGTCTCTATCGCTTTAAAAAATCCTGCTCTTTTTGAAACTGCCTTCAGGAAGTCATCACAAGCTCAATAGAGTTGATTTTACATACTACTTTAAGAAATTATTTACTTAAAACAAACCCCTATTTCCTGCTGAAACACTATTAGTGAGTTAGTTTGGTTTTATTTCAAGTTCATTAATATATTTCCACTAGAAACTCGACTCTTTGGATCTGCACTTCTGTCTCCTGACGTTTTTCTAAGCCCGTCTGAGTGACAGGATCTTTAATTGCTGATGTTTTTCTGTCCCGACAGCACAGACTGTTCATGGAAAACAGGCTCAACGGTAAAACCGATTCTCACCCTTTTCAGCCCCAGGTCATCCATCAGAATGTGGCTCTCGTCGTGACTATGATCCCCGTCTTGAACAAAAATGTCCTCCAGCGGGCGTTCGGCGAGTATCACCACCCGTACCTGAGCCGAGAGAAGACTCCACTTTTGCGTCTCGCTCGACGGGCCGGGAGAGCGAACGAGCGACGGCGGCGTACCTTGTGGTCGTACAGCGCGTCCACGAGCGTTATGAGCCGCCTGGCCTGAGTTTTCTTGTTGAGCGTCAGCAGAGGAATGTGTCGGATGAAGACTGTGTCAAACAGTCTGGATATTTCCAGGTAGTCGCTGGCCCCTAAAGGCTGAAAGAGTGATTTCTGGGTTTCAAAATAATGCAGCAAAAAAAAAACCTTGTTTCATGTTAGATTCAAGTAGAGCATGAAACAAATGTTTAATGTTTAATTTTCATAAGATAGTCACTTAAAACTGTGTTTTTCAAAGTCCACTGCAAAAACACAAAATCTTACCAAGCAGTTTTTGTCTAGTTTCTAGTGCAAATATCTTGAAATAAGACAAAACTAACTTAAAAGCAACTTTTCAGCAATAAATAGAAGCTTGTTTTAAGTCAATAACTCCTTAACATTGATGAAAAAGTTCTTGTTCCATTGGCAGATTATTTCACTTATAACAAGATTTTTTCCCCAGGTTTTTAGTGAAATAATCTGACAAATGTAACCACTACTTTTTCATCAATATTAAGAAAGTATTGATTTAAAACAAGCTCTTCTATGTTGCTGAGAAATGACTTGTTAATTAGTTTTCTCTTACTTCAACTGTATCAAGATATTTGCACTTGAAACTCGACCGAATACTTGGTAATATTAAGTATTTTTGCAGTGTGGGGTTCTCTGTGTTTATGGACACATGCTGAATGCATGACCCCTGTCAGGTCAAACAATATCAACCCTAAAAATGCGAAACAAACAGACTCACTCTGTCGCACAGCTCCTCAAACGTACAGTCTGCGATCGTCCCGCAGGCTTTGTTCAGACGGACCTTCCGGTTGTGAACGTTTAAAACTCGCGGCCGGGTAACTAAACATTTAAGAAAAGACAAACGTCAGCCATGCGCCACAGTAGCAGACGTTGGCAGGTGTGGAGTTGGGCACTCACTGTCGTTCTGTTTAAAAGCCAACTCGTCGAACATTTTGTCCAGCGTTGCCTCGGCGTCAGGTTCACCGGAGCTACAGAGAATGAAAGAATTGCTAAAGGAAAGAAAAGCAGCGTTCCTGCTATGTTTTCGCCAAGCCGAGCGTGACTTACAGGAAGTAAAGTTTCCCCGCAGAAGGTCTGTTCCGTTTGCGGTAGTCGATGCCTGAATCGAGGCGAAGAGTTTGGCAATATTTCTGCAGGTGGCCAAAGAGACGTTTCACCTTTAAAGGGCCGTCTGCTGGAAGGCGGGTTCAGTATGTTTTAACTTACCTGCAACACTGCGATGAAAGGCACAAAGTTGACTCTCTGCAGGCCGTTTTTATACAAATCTGATGGAACATAACGGGTTTTGAAATGTTAGCTGCAGCTTTTGTGAAATATTACCTAAATGAATCCGTTTTAAACAGAAACAGACCCAAATCCTGTTCTTATCACCAAGAACAGCCTGAATATTTTCCTTCATTTTTTCCCATCCGAGTCCAAAAGTGTTTGCAAACTTGGTGTGTTTCTTTTAATAATGTCAAAAACTCTTATAGTTTTGGGTCTACAATGATTTGAACTTCCCTTTCTTACGAATTATAATAATTTTTTAAAAAATCACTCCTTTACTGGTTTCAATTATTGGCTGGGTAAACGTGCCAAGTTACAATTTTACCTGTAGAATAATATTAGAGTGACACAAAACCTATGATCTTTAATTTTGGTTGTTTTGGGGAGGAAAAACTTCCAATAACTTTTTTATTTATTTAATTGATTAGTTTCTTCCTATCCAGACAAAAACTACAAAAAATATGCAGTTTTGAGCAAATGTGCTAAAAACCTCACTAATGACCTTCAGGTGGACGGTTGGACGTCGCCACGACAACAACGCCGTTCAGAAACAGATTTTCAAAAAGCTGCTTTAGGATCATGGCATCGGCGATATCTGTGACCTGAAATGGAAGTTAGCAATAAGAGTAATTTTAACAGCGTGAATAAACACGTGGGGGTTCTGTTTCTTTAAGAAGGTCATTTAAAGCACCTGGAACTCATCGAAGCAAAGCAGACGGGCCTCCTCGCTGATCTCCTCGGCGACCGGAGCGATGGGGTCGTAAGATTTGGCCATTTTCCCTGCTTTCCTTTTGGGCATGCTCTGCTTCAACCGATGGATTCCTGAAACCAAGCAGCGAAAATTAGGAGCAAAACAAACACAAAAAAAAAGTTGGAGAAGTATTAACATCCCTGTGTGACTTTTTCCAAAATGTACGTCTGTCTCTCGATGGAGGAGGAGCATGTCGTTTTTGTCGATGCATTCAGAGCTAATTTCTTCATCCATTATTCTGCGCCGAACCAAAGCGCTGTTACCTCAGAACCAGACAAACCACTCACTTTTATGCACGTCCAACATAAAACCGTGGAAGTGGACCCTCTTTTTCCTCTCCGTTTCCACATGTGAATAAAACATGTCCATCACCATCGTCTTCCCTGTGCCTGAAACAAAAACAACATAACAGGATCGTATGAATAAATAAAACACATTAAAGCCAGATGATCAGGCTTCATGCTTCAGTTCTCTTACCGACGTCGCCGTAGATGTAGCAGCCTTGAGGGGGCTTTGGTTTGGAGAAAAACTGGAGAACACACACACACACACACACGTAAATCAGTAACAAGATTCTGACCAGTTTGAGTTAGGAAGATTTTTCATCATGTAAAAAAGTAATTGAAAGCAGTTTTATGAACAAGCAGAGGCTGCTTTCTTCTCTTTTTACCATTAGTGAAGCATTTGAAATATTTTTGTTCAATTCACATTCAAAAATATTTTATTGATCCCAAAAGGAAATTTAAGAAGTTCAATAAATTCCAAAGTTAAAAGCAAAGTTTAAATAAACTCAATAATGACGGAGGAGAAAAACAAAAAAATCCTTAAACAGATCAGACATAAAAAAAATTAATAAAAATACTGAAGCACGGTATTTTTCAAGACCTTGAATGGGAGGAAGAAAAAAGGCAATAAATTTGAGAAAATTTTGCATATATATATTCAGTGGGAGGAAAAAAATCCAACATTAATTTTTTTTTTTTTTTTCCCCAGCAAAATCTCTGGCGGCACAATTGTTGGCCAAGTTGATCAAACTTTGCCCAGTCCGTTTGCGGTAGTCGATCCCTGAATTCTGTCCTTTGTCCAGTAGGACAGAACTCAGTTTTCTCCTGTGATGTTTCACAAGGTTGCATCTTACAGAGAGACAGATCTTTGACTAAATCTGTCCACAGTCCTCAGTCTTCTCTTCTGCTGTTTTCTCTTCAGGTCGTCTTATATGTTTTCTGTAGGATTTAAGGCCTGATAGCCATGGAAAAAAAGAATCATAAATTTTGTTTCTGGTTAAAGATTTCTGTGTTTATATGGTCATATTTTTAGGATAACTATTCTGCTCAAACACACAATTATGGCCTATATTTATGGGTACAATTTGATCAATTTTGACATAAAATCTAATATATCAGACTTTAAGAGGACATTTGATTAACTATTAGTTTATGATGATGCATACTTAAATATTTTAAAGGATTAAAAAATTTTTTTTTGTTCTTTTACCAGTTTCCAAATTACGTAAAAATAAATAATAATAACAATAATAATAATTCAGATTCTAATCTCTGAATTTTGAGAGGAAAATAAAGTCAGATTTCTTTTTTTTTAGTGGCTCTAATCCTATTTTGTATGATAGACAATATGACAACAAACAGAAAGAGGGTGAAATCACACAATGATAGGTAAAAACCGTGAACCAGAATAACACTTCAACAAATGGCACAAAAACACATTGCATGTACTCAAAAAGTGAACAATATAATCAAATAGCAGCACATCTGTACAGACACCAATACAACCAATAATATTAAATGTTTTATCTAATTATGTCTTTCCAAAGACAATGCAACAATCACCTGCTGCTCTGTGTACAGTGACACAGAAAAGTATGAACACGCACAAACATTTTTGGCACATTTGGCAACCCATACTTTTAACCGTTACACTTACGTACAATGTTTTTTCTGGGTTAAGTCATAAGAATACGCGGCTCTTTAGTGGTCACACAAAAAATGAGGACATGTATGTTAATGTTTACCCTCGACAGGATGGATGTGGGTCTATTGGTGTATCCTCTCAGCGTTTTGTGCAGCTCGTCCAGCTTCTGCAGTACCGCTCTCTGGTGCTCGTCCTCCCGCAGGCTCCCGGCTCGGATCAGCCCGCTGTAGTGATCCAAAGGACCGCTGAACCCGGCGGCGGTCACACCGCTCTCCACCTCCACCGCCGTCGCCGCCTGGCCAGCCGTCACCGAGTAACCTGACAGACGTCACACCGAAAACAAAAAAAGGTACGTCACTTCATTGTTTCCCGCTTCAAAAGTCAGAGCTGTGATTATAAAGGCGAGCAAATTTTAGAAGGTAACTAATTTGATAGCTGAGAAAGTGTAAAAATTCACTATTTCTTTGTACAAAACAACAATAACCGTACAATTAACAAGACAAATGACACATTTATAGATATTTTTAAATAAAAGAAACACTAATTAATATAAAACACGCAACTAATTCGTCTCACCTCGCCTGTAGAGCTCTGTTAAGCATTTTAAAATCTTTCTAGAACAAAGCTGCTCTTTAAAAACGCACTTTATTCCCACCAAGGCTGACGGTGACATCTTCACAGAGAGCGGCATGTAGGCTGACATCTTGGTGTCACAGGTCATCTGCGAAACTTTATTAGCACAGCAACACCGAACAGAAGAACAGTGAGGAAGTTTCTGCTGGATCCTGCAGGGGGCGACAGATCTCTAACTTTGAGTTTTCACATTTTATCACTTTACGACGAAAAACGTTCGACGTTTTCTGTTGCTGTTTTTATGCGACAAAATATTTGAATGTATTTATTTTTATTTAGCGGTATCAGACGTTAAAAAAGAAAAAGACAGGATTTTATTTGTGAAAAAAAGTTTTGAAAATAAAATGGGTTAATAAAATGGATAAAACTTTGCTTTGAAGGTGACGAACTTTGAAACATTTTTCACCCTTGTACAATGGGACAATTTTTATGCAATTTGTCACATTGTACGGGCTTTACAAACGTACAAATACATTTGTAAGGCCCTGTACATAAAAGTTATGCTAGGAAAAACATGGATAACAGTTATTTTTGGAATGTATATTGATACAACAAATAATCTTTCAGAAGTTTTTTATAGTTGTTATTTTACTGGTCTTTTAAATATATATTTTAGTTAAATTGAAATAATCACTGAAAGGCTTTCCAATTGTTTTTTTCTTTCTCAAACTGCAGTTAATCAGATGGTTTTGATAGATGTTTTTGGAGGTTTCCCCACAACTTCCATCATTGCACATTCATTGTTTTATAATGCAGTGAAGAAAAACCCTAACTGATACCATTTAGATAGCTAAAACCACTATGTATTTCAAGCATTTTCATCTTTTGTTCCTCATAAAACATCTATAAAATTGATAATAACATAAACATGCTAGTGATTACCCAATAAACCTGTGCAGCCTTAAATCCAAAACAACATTGTAACTAAAAGGAACAAAAAGGAGAAACTATCATCTCTGCACTGAGCCAGAGTCGCTGATAAAACATGGCAGACAACCGGCAGGGCTTACAGGCTTGTTGTCATGACAACAGAGGCCCCCCTCCTCCTGTCCCTCCATGTCTCTTTAATGCACACACACACACACACACACACACACACACACACACACACACACATATTGTCACTCGCTCACTGTCTGTCAGTGTCTGCTGTACACACACACACGTACAGTATTACAGTGGAATCCGCCTTGCTTTCATATAGGCGCTCTGCTATTGGAGGCAGGGAGGAGAGCCAGCAGCAGCAGCAGCAGCCTGGAGCGCGGGGATACTCCACATCTCCACATCTGCTTCGGATGGTGAGTGCAGCCGACGGATCGATTCCTCGTTTGTTTACATGCCTCGTCGTTCACGCCGATCTCCTCACTTTAAGATGTTTTGAGCATGAGAGCAGCCGGCTTATTGTTTCTTTTTGTATGCGCTGCTGCAGGGGGGAGAAGATGAACCACAGTCCTTATCTGTTTATTTTGTTGTTTGTTTTTTGTTGGAGTTTTTTTTGTTTCCTTCCCTCTGTTTCGTCTTCTTTTAACAACAGGGTAGACGCTGTCATCTTAATGGTAATTCATAGCTGGGTAGCCATGGTGAAGTCAATTTCACCCCCCCCCCCTTCCTCTTCCTCTTGCTCTCTCTCTCCCTCCCTCCCTCCCTCCCTCTCTCTCTCTGGCAGTGCTGAATGCATTAGTCTAATGAGATGTCTGCAGCCTGTGTGCCGAGCAGCAGCAGCAGCAGCAGCAGCAGTGTGTTCACCAAAAGGGGAGACGAGGAGAAAGCCGCATGCAGAAAACCCCCCAAAAACAACCTAGATGGCTTTTCCTGCATTGTGAGGGATTTAGCTGTTTGTCACCTTTAGGCCTGTTGGATATAAAACAAACGCTCTCTGCTGCTGGGCTTTCACAATAGAGGACAGCAGGTAATAGTGACTCCCCGTCTTCGCCTCCCCTTCCCCTATCAGGTTTATTTATGTGTTATCAGTGCAGGACGGAGGTGGTGTTCCCTTACAGGTCGTCCACGGCTTCTCTTTGTGTTGTTTAATTACGGCAGAGCTAAGTGCTTCTCCTGAGAGTGTTTTTACTGGTCAGATGTTGCTGCAATCCACGCTTCCTTTAGCAACCCAGCCTGCTTCTAATGGATACTAATGCTGCGACTTATAGTATCCAGGATCAATGTGCAAGCAAAGTGCAGGTCTGAAAGGTCCCCCCCCCCCTTCTTCTTCTTTTTTTGTCTGCAGCTCCAGATGAGTGTACTTGCTGCAGCGGCACAGAAGTCAGACAGCAGCAGCAGCAACGGTGACATGCAGTCGGCCGCAGTGGCTCCCTCCTTCATCCCCAGCCAGCCGGGAAAGATACCGGGCAGGAAGAGGGGCAGGCCCCCTCTCCGCAGCGTGGCCAAGATGGATTTCCCCAACCGGTACCCCGAGTCGCTGCCGCCGCTCAAAGTGCCGAAGAAGAGGGGGAGAAAGCCGGGCTTCAAGGTCAGCCAGATGGGGATGGATGGGACTGTGCTGGGCGGGCGATTAAAAATGGATGTGAGCACAAGGAGCTGGAAACACAGACTGAAGCGCATTTCTGATTTGGCTGATAGGTTTCATTTTTCTTGTTGGTTTTTGTTTATTTTTAACTATGAATTAAAAGGGGAAAAAACACAGATATCAACATTGGCAAAATGTTGTTTTGATGAGTTCTGATTGGGCTATCAGCTGGTCAAATGCTGAAAAATCTGAACTGTTCTTCCCGTTAATTGATTCAGGATATTTTATTGTCATTTTTTAAACATATGACAAAAAAACAAAACACTCCAGTCATATGATGCTTCCTATATCCAGAAACCCACAGTCCTTACACCAGCCTGAAGGATCTTATTACAAAAACAACACATTTAACAGCAAAAACTGGGTTTTTTTGGCATTTATTTTGAATATGTAAATGATAGATGGCTTCCGACTTGTTACAAAATAACATAAATGTCATAATATCAAGTAAAACTTAAGGAAATACAAAATCTATAGAACAACTTGAGAAAATATTCAGAAGGAGGGAGAAGAAGCATAGCTTACTGTTGGCTTAATTACTTAAATACAAGATTTACTTTAAAAAATTTCAACATAGGATTTTATGGGTTAGTGTTTTTTTGTTTTTGTTTTAAGAAAAGTGAATCAATAAATCACTCCTGAAAATAAATGAAAAGTTATACACATTTTATTTCCCAACTCTGCGTTAAAGTCGAAGTAAATCTCTGATTTATGAAAATGCGTCTCTGTTGAGTTGGACAGAAATTCATCAAAACTGCGTAAAACTATAAAGTGGGAAACAAAAAGCATCTAACAAAAACGAGTTGTAAAATTTCTTAATATTTTGTTTTATTTATTCCACTTATTTATGAGTAGCCTTGTTGAGATCCACAATTTCATCTTCAACAGTGGCCTGGTTGTACAAAACAATAGGATGCAATATAATATAGTAGCAGATTTAAAAATGAACAAAAAACAGATTTAGAAATACAAACACAGCGTAATGTCCAGTGGTTGCTGTGTTGAAAACCACAGAGTTCAAGTGAGTCCGTCACCTGAACTTTGAACGTTTTAAAGCTCAGTTCATGTTGACTGCAGGAAGTTGTTTCACAGAACTGGAGAAGGATATTCAGCCACTTTTTAAACTTATTTTACCGTATTTCCCGGACTGTAGAGCGCACCATACTATAAGCTGCACCTACATTTTTATTTTTATTTTTTTAAACTAGAAATGTACATCTATAAGCCCCTGATATCTCCACCGTTCTCGGTTTTCTGCAGCAAAGGGCCTTAATAAATCTGCTGGATTTATTAAGGCGTCTCCAACGCCGAACCTTGGTTTCGTTCACGCCAAGTTTACGTGCAGTGGCTCTATTTCCCTCCTGTACTACCAGATCAACAGCCCTCAACTTAAAAGCTGCATCATATGAACTTCTTCATGTTGTTTCCATGATGAGGGGCTTTGAGTTTGAAAACATTTCTCCAACGTGCCTGCTGCTAGCAGGTGCTTGTTCTAAATGAAAATGATCACTTTCTTTGATTTCCAATTTTGACTTCCAATGATTCACTTCCTGCTAAAGAGCCCCCTGGTGGTTGAAGAAAAATCCACAGAAAAGCCGCACCGGGCTAAAAGCCGCATGGTTCAAAGCGTGGGAAAAAGGTAGCGGCTTATAGTCCAAAAAATACGGTAATTCTTGGAACGTTTGAAAATATTTGACCTTTTGACCTCTTTGTTCGGTAAGGAACCTTACCAGAGCCAGACCAAACGAGCGCAAAAAACCAACAATAAAATCTGATGATGAATGTTTAGCTGACAGGAAGTCAGCGGCGTTTTGCTCATAGCCAGCTGCTGATCTTTGCCGAGACGGACACTGAGGCATTACTCCACGCTGTGGAGAGTGTCTTCCTCTTGCTACTCAAATTTAAATGACTTGAAAGCACAGAAATTATTTGACAAGAAATTTTAGTTAAACTTGTGAAATCCCAGCATACCTTGTTAGTGTTACCACTGTGTAAAACATAGCATCTGGGAGATTTTATTTTTATTTTTTTGCTGCAGACACGTTATTGTTCCAACTTTAGAGGAACAACTCTTAAAAAAGTACTCTGATAATTAACCTCCTGCTGCGTGATTAAAATGCATTCTGAAACTTTTTCTTCTACAGCTCAAACCACGGATGGTGATGACCCCTCTGGCTATTTCTCCACCCAGCAGCACGCCCGAGCCTGATATGAGCTCCATCCCTCAGGACGCTGCCACCATCCCCCATTCTGCCACAGCCCAGGTGCTAACAGGTAAAAAAAAGAAAAGATAGCGCCTCATGGAAGTTTACATATAATTGGAAGTTTTTCCTGTTTTAAAACCTGATAACCACAAATCTTAGCGTTTTAAGTTGGATTTTATCTGGCTGACCAGATAAAATCTGGAATATCTAAAGTGAAATAAGTAAAAAGGGTCTTTTAAGGATGCAAACAAGTGAATGACTTACGATTAATTGTCGATTAATGGTTTATTGGATTAAAATTAGTTCCAATCGATTATCTAATAAAGTCCACTTATGCCTTCTTTTAGACTTGTAATTTGGTTACAATCCAGAAAAGGGTGCTGCTGGTCATCCTTAAACAGAGCCAGTTGATACAGAAACAAAGATGGCGGGGCCATACCAGAAATGGCAAAGAGAAAACAGAGTCCAGTGTGGGATGCAAAATGAACTTTATGTGGTTCTGTTCTGAAATATAAACACTCAACAAGCTCTTTAAGTTTCATAATATACATATTTTTAAAATCTACCTTTATGACTGTCTTTACATAAGAGAAATCTTTGGTTTTGAAGAAATAGCCGCTTCTCAGTCATTCGTTAGTCAAATTTAGATCAACTCATGAATTGATAACTTGCATCCCTAATGCCTTTTCCAGGGTTCCCTTCATACCCGACCTCAAGAGATTAAACAAAAAACCAAACAAACAGCCAAACTTGACAGAAAAACCCAATCCAAGGTGCCATCTCTCCTTTGCTTCAGTTTGCATCTACATCAACAAGCAGGCCAGCACGGGCCCCAACCTGGATAGGAAGAAGATCCAGCAGCTTCCAGATCACTTCGGACCCGACCGGCCGTCCGTAGTGCTGCAGCAGGCCGTCCAGGGCTGCATCGACAGCGCCTTCCAGCAAAAAACCGTGTTCACTCTCCTCACGCAAGGCTACGGAGGAGAAAAAATATCAGGTGCTGTACCAAGACCTCGACCAGGTGTTGTTCTCTGCTTGTTTACTTAACTTTTTTTTAATCTTTTTGCACTTAAATTGAGATTGGGTTGAGAGGAGAGAAACCCCCCCGGCCCCTCGGTAGAGGTTTAATAATCCGATTTGTGAGAAATAAAGTGTAAACTGGTGTCGTTTTGCGCTTCCAGCCACATTTGATGGGAAGCAGCATCTTTTGAGCCTCCCTGTGGTGAACAGCATCGACTATGTGCTTCGTTTCCTCAAGAAGCTCTGTCGCAGCCTGCACTGTGAAAACCTCTTCAGCGATCAGCCCATTAGCCAGCGCAGCGGTGGATCCTATCACTCAGATGGTATTGCTTTAGCATCCAAGAGTCACACACACCAAACTTGCTCTGATTCTGTCTTGACGTGGCTCTATCTTGGCACTAGCTGAGACGTCTGTGGCCGACGACTATCATGGAGACCAGTCAGAAGGCAAGCGCTACTCCGTCGACCACGGCGATTCCGCCTTCGGCTCCATCAACTCGTCCTACTCCTCCAAGTCCTCCTACGGGTTTCGCTCTTCGCAGCAGTTCTCCGGCGGCTTGGGCTCCGTGAGCATGTGCAGGCAGCCGGCCTCCAGCCCCAACATGTTCCCGGACGGCAACAGGACGGGTGAGAGACCGCCCCAACACAAACCTGTCCTGGTGTTGACCTTTGTTCCGCCGAGAGGAGTAAAAACTCCTCACTCTGTTCTCTCAGGAGGATATAATGTGTCTCCAGAATCCCAGGAATCCAAAGCTCCGGCCAATAAGGACCCGACCACGTGGTCTGTGGAGGACGTGGTTTGGTTCATCAGAGATGCAGATCCCCAGGCTCTGGGCCCACATGCAGACATCTTCAGGAAGCACGTGAGTCGGATGTGTGTGCAGCGATATGAACTCTTAGGTGTGTGACTCTCACAGCTCTGACGAGAACTTTGAAGAAGACCTTTAGATTGAGCTGAAATGATGGTTTCATCCCACAGATGAGGTTTCTGAGACTGTCAAATAATCCCATGTTTAAGACCCATAAGTCATAATGTTAAAATAATATATTTATGTATTTTCTGGGCCAGAGTACCATTTTATAGCACAAATAACAAGAAGCTGTCACCTTCAGGTGATATAAAAATTTTCTGTACTTAAAATATAACCTTAAAGAGATTTGACTTCTAAATTAGATGCCTTGAAATTGGGCCTCTGTCCCTTTAAGAAGCTGCTGCTCTTTCCAACACCCCGCCTTCAGGAAGTGATCAAAACACTGCATTATGCTGTTTACAACCGTTCTCCTGAAAAGTACAAATTTAAACGTGTCAAAATGGTTGCCATGGGAGATTCAAGGATTTCTCAAAAATGCATAAAAGAATCAAGGCAAAACTCCAGGTATGTTTTCAGTGAGGGAAAAGATCCAAGCCTGATCGCCATAATTAATTGTTTGGTTCACCATTTAGTTTTTAAAGATCCAACACACTCTGTTTTGATTTGCCTTCAAGCACCTGCAGTAGAGATGAAACCCAACTTTTATAGCAAGATTACTGTTTTCACGGTCAGCAGTTTGAAATGCTAATGGAAGAATCCATTTACAGGAGAGTGATTTACAACTAATCAGATGCTGACCTTTCCAATAGTACCACTGGTTCGCTGCTTCAGTTAAACTCCCCACAATCCTTTGCTGCATCAAAACTGTCATTGTCACATGACAAAACAAAGACCTCCCTTTTCTCCTGCACCTCCCGAAACAAATGGCAAGAACAAGGAACTCAATATTGGTTGTTAAAATAGGCCCACTTTTATTTATCGGACCGATAAATAAAACTTTTTCTTTTACCAAAATGTAAAAGGAAAAGACGAATATTGGCCGATACCGATGTCAGTGCCGATATTTCATGCATTCAATTGTGATATATTTTGTTTTTCCAAATTTATTTTTTGTAAAGTTGCAAAAATAGCTCCCCGATTAAGGAAATCCGTTTACTCAGTTAATTTTGATACATTTATGCCTGACTGGACGTTTGATTCATAACTATTAAGTATCCATCATTAATTCCTTACAGTTGTTTTTGTGAGTCCAGAAGGAAAACCTCACTGATTTCCACATATGCACCAACTCGATGCCAAGGCTCTCTGGAAGTGCAACGTCAAGGCCAGGCTGAGGCCGGAGTTTTGCTCCCACAGAGCCACTGGGAATATAAAAAATTCCCTGCAGCTATGGGGTTTCAATGGGATTTTGTGAAATCTCATTAGGGAAAACTGATATTTAACAAGCACCTTATTTAATTATTTTTAAGCTTGTCCTGATGTGATATCTTGTGTTTTTAATTGTATTTTGTGCACTTCATTATTGTAAATAAATGTTTTGTTATAAATAAAAAATAAATCTTCTTCTTCCAGGAGATTGACGGAAACGCCTTGCTGCTCCTGAAGAGTGACATGATCATGAAGTACCTCGGACTGAAGCTCGGGCCGGCCTTGAAGCTGTGCTACCACATCGACAAACTAAAGCAGACCAAGTTCTGAAAACTGTGCCAAACCCGGTGTCCGGTAGAACATTCTAGAGGGGTTCGGTTCTCTGGGCAGCCGGTCTGTGATCCGATGGGAGAGAAAAAGTCTCCGTTTGAATTAGGATCCTTCTTATGCTTTACATTTTCAGCCTTTTAGAAACATTTTAGCATAAGTTTTACCTCCGTTTTAGCATTAAATGGTCCTAATGGGATCGTAAAAGGGCATTTCAGCGGATGAAAACCTACAGAAAGTAATTCATTTATGTTCCGAGAGGCTAAAAATTAAAAACGTCTGCTGTTGGGCGGGGGAAATTTGACTTGAGTTTTATTTAACCAACAGAGCAAATCAAAGCAGACGGACAGCCAAAGAATCTGATCTGACACTTGTAGACTGAGATTCCCAGAGGCTCACAGACCAGAAGACTCTTTCTGAACCAGTTTGCCAATAATTTCATGATGTCACACGCAATTATCACAAATTCGCCTATTGTTCTCTCTCTACCTGATCTACGTTCACAGATCTCGACGTACAGTTCCAGTCAGAAGTCACTCATCCTTATCATGGATGCCATGATAAAATGTCTCTGTTATGATATATTTAACTAGACTAGTGAGGGTGTGTGTATGTAAATATTTGAATATTATTAGAGAAAATCCACAACAAATCCAAAGTTGTGGACCTAATTTCTGTTTTATGTTGTTCCATTCTTGTCTATTATGGAAACAAATTGGAAAAAAAAGAAAAGAAATTAAATGATAATAAAATCATTAAATGCTCAAAATTATGATAATATCATACTAATGTCATGTTCATGGGTGGAGGTAAATTTCTGACCAGAACTGTACAATCTTGACTCTGAAAAACATCTTTCACACACGTAGCCCAATAAGTTAAAAAAAAAGATGTTTTTTTTCCACAACAATCATAAATCACCAACCAAACATTTTGTCATCTTGTCTACTTAGCAGGCTCAATACATAACTGTACCAGTACTGAACAACGGCGCATTTAAAGCAGCGTCGCATTCGATTCACAAGTTTAGAAAATCCCTTTGATACTATTTTTTCACATTACCGTATTAGTAATGGATTTGTCATTCTTTGTTTTTGTATAACTTGAATATTTAAACAGTATAGCAAAGCAAAATAACGCAGAATATAAAGAAAAGAAAATGACGGCACAGTCGGTGTGATATATTTACGTCTTAGAATGCAAGATTGTTATGTGCCGGTTATCTCCGCTTCATATACTCTCAGAAGACGCTTTTTTGTTTTTCTATTTTTTTATTATTTAAACATTAGTGTCGATACAGAAAGTTGCCAAAACACCTGAAACCCCTGACGCTTATGTAAATGCATTTATTATTTAATATTGCTTTTGTATGCCACTTTTGGTGGTACGGTATGCGTCCTTTTCTAAATGATTAACCTTTGTAAGTGAACGCTGCTGTGAGATACTGCAGGTGAACCGTGTCCAGTGACATTCAGACGGAGGCGTTTTACTTTGAAAATCACAGCGAGTAAGAGTTTTTAGGAGAGTCCGCTGAGGCTCTGCTGGTGCTACACTTTATCTACGTATTTAACTGTTTGCTTTTGTGTTTGTGAGATCTCCAGAGGATCTTCTGACTGTGCTGTACTGTATGTGAGCATTAAAACTCAACCAAGAGTCCCAAAGCTCTTGTGTGAAGTCACTTCTTCTCGTCGTTTTGAAGGGAGAACTTCATTTCTTTAATGCTGCAACTAACAATTATTTAGGTTTTTTTGTTTTGTTTGACGATTAATCTTTTTTTTTTTTAAATTTACACATTCTGTAAATGTTTTTTTTAGTTAACCACTTAAGCTTGTTTTATACAACAGTAGAAATACATGAAAAATACAAATAGTTCAATTTCTTTTTTAAATGAGAGAATAAACATTTTATTGCCTGCAATGCAGCAGCAGAGCAACCCTTCAGTGAAGGCTCGATCATTAGTCGATCAATTGCATTAATAATAATCGGATAGCAAAAGAGGTTTTCACAGAATTTGCACCAGGTGAAGCTAAAACTATGTAACTTTAGGAGTTCTGCGTAGAACAAAGATTTTTTATTTTGATCTTAAATACAAAATGTACATATTCTACGTACAGCTTTGGCTTACTGCTCTGAATGTGACGTTCTTTCAGCAAATGAATTTTTTGCGTCTGCATTCTCCAGCTAACCATTAATCGATTACTAAACTAATTGACAATTATTTCAATAAACGATTAATCACAATTAATCGTTCCAGTCCCACTGCATGGAGTCAGGTTTGTGTTTGGGTCTGAGAGCAGGTTTAGCCTCATCTGTTCTTCATACACACTCAGGGATTGACGAAGGTGACCTATTTTTCTGGCGCTCTGAAGGTCGTCCAGGGACCGTCTGCGGTTCCTCGTGGGGTTTTCAAGGGTCCCGATTAATCAGGAACAGGTTCACCTGTCAGCTACACCTACAGCACAGTAACATATTTAAAAAAGACCGCAGCAAAGCTGCACCACTCTGTCCAATCATGTAGGAACATCACAGGCAGACGGTTTACTAAGGAGCTCATTTCAAAAAGCAGTTGTTTGCACTGTTTTCTTTAAGGGTAACATAGTAAAAGGGGAGGTGAAGACACAAAATTCAGATTTATATCTCTAAAAAGAACTTTGAAAACTAAAACCACATTGGTGTAGGTCTCTCCAATCTCAACAGAACACACAAACGAATAAAATAAAACATTACTTTTGACCTGCATCTGCCAGAGTTGTGAATGTTTTCCTATTAACTGTTTCTTGGACATGGCCGTGTCAGCGTCTTTCAGCCAGCGGCAGCAACAGGTGGGGGCGGGGGAGTACTGCAGTACCCCATACATCAACAAAAGGACTTTATGTCCTAAAAAAAGAGTAATTAAGTGCAAAACTCACAGCTGTTTAAAAACGTTTAAAGCGTGATGTGAGAATTCGGCCTGTGTCCAATTATTATTATTATTATTATTATTATTATCCTAGTTTAGTTGCATAAGAAATGTTCCACCAAAACAGAACAATGTCATGCTGTTTTTGCCATACAACTAAAGAGGAGATGCACAAATAATCTTAATAATCTAATCATGTTTATAGAAAAAAACACACTGGCTCACAAACCTGCACCAAGAAAAGAGTCAAACCGAAAATAAAAAAAAACGTTAATGTTTACATCACGGCCAGGATCAGGAGAGTAAAATCTAATATTAAGGCGTTTTCCTGAATCCACTTTTATACATTGGCGAATTAAGTGAGCAGAATTCAGTTTTGGAAACTGCAGCATCAATTTTGTCGAAGTGAAACCTTTCAGACACACGGTCAACTCTTCTTCGTGACACAAACTGCACATATGTTCACCGACAACATGGACCTCCGACCTGCGCGAAAGTCTGGATTTCCATTTACACTCGCCTCTCTGAGTATGGATGGAAAAGTGAGCAGCCAAGTCTGCAGAAAGCCAGAACTAGTGAACAGAACACCGCTGACAGTTTTTAAAAAGACTTGCCCATTGTTCAGATTTGAGACTCTAGAAGAGAAACGAATCATAAGAAGTGAAGCCCGACATGTTGCAGTTGAGTGTCTCTGTGTTGGCCGATTACATAAAATTCCACCGAAATACACAGAAGTTTTTCTACTATAAATGCAAAAAAAAAAAAAAAAAACATAAAGAATGTAAATGCAATTATTTTTGCCATTTTTATTGAAAAAAACAAGAATACATAAACATACTGTATGTACATATATTTAGACAGAAATTTTTTTTGCAACATAAGAATTAATCATTTTAGCTGTTCTACAAGGAGAAGTTTACACTTTTAAAAAATAAAATTCCCAACCCTTTTTGTCTTTCTTCAATATATCCTGATGTACATGCAATACATAGTATGTTAAATCAATGTTACATAGAAAACAATTTAGTATTTTTAAGATATGAATTAGGGGTGGGAATGTATCGCATCAGTCATTTATCATGATAAATTTCTTAAAATAATAAAAAAATGTGATTTATTACAGTCGTAATAAATTCCAGTTAATGTTTTAAAACCGTCCATATTGTGGAGATTGAGTATTTTCTTCACTGTTTGTTCAATAAGAGTATCATTACATATTCATTCATTAAAAAAATATGATTAAATGCAGTTACTGTGAGCCATTTAGTGACACTAATCATTCTTTATGTGAAAAGTATAAACAGTTCTTATCGTCATTTTTATCGTAGTCACAAAATATCGTGATAAAACGATATCACCTCTGTTCATATCGCCAAACCCTCTGAATACTGAAGGAGTATGCAGTATTGTTTTGTTTCTGAATATCCTTCATCTTCCACCAAGAAATATTTTTGTACCTTTTATTAAATAAATTTATACTTATGCTTTTCAATGTTGTTCCTATGTTTTTAAATTTTCTTTTTTCTCCCCCTGCATCCCTTTCTCTAAAACATTTCTTCTCTGCTCCAAACTCCCCGCTGAGTCGCAACCAAAATAAAACATCAACTTCACGGACAGATGAACCGAATTAAGTCTAAATTGATTCGGTAGATGCTTTATTAATGAGCGGTCTTTGCAGCAGCGGCGCTCACCTGGCCCTCTCTCTACCACAACCTGCTTAATGATTCCCCCTCCATCCACAGCGGGGCAAAGGCTGCGGCTGTAACGCGACAGCAGCCAGCTGGAGCCACACGGAGCGGCAGCGCACAGCCGAACTCCTCATCCCACCAGGCTGTGATGCGCACGGGTGACGCCGCGCTCCTCTAGTCCGCACACAGACAGGCGAAGAGCTCGGCGCGGGATCGGACCCTGCTGCGCCTCATCTGGACGAACTGCGTCGGGGAAAATCCCGCAAAAACCGCGACTCTCTCCGTGCCCGTGTGCGAGTGAGGGGGTGCGTGCGCGCGGGTGTGTGTGTGTGTGCGCGCGCGCGCTCTCGGGATTTTTTTTCTTTTTCTTTTTTTAATTTTTTTTTTTTTTTAATAGGCGATCGTTGTTGAGAATAATCCGTTTTTTAGGTGAACGTTTCCATCGGACGAAGAGAGAGGGGAGTTTCTGGACTTTGCAGAGGAGACGAGCTGCTCAATTCCGACAGATAACCAGCGGATACAGGCGCTAATCAGGTAAGAGCGCGGATGTCTGCATGCGTGCATGTCGTGTTGGGGTTTTTAATTCTTCTTACATACAGCCGTCAGGTTGTGTGTGTGTGTGTGTGTGTGTGTGTCGTTTCTGTGTGAGCGCATGATGTTACATGGGGATGAATGGGGATGGAGGAGAAGGCTGGCTCTGAGGCACCTGCGCATCCATGAAAAATAAAGCCTCTGCGCTCCGCCTGCGGTCAGCGATTCGACCGAAAACGAGACGGAGGCGATTTACTGCGCGAAACAATGAAATGTCGGGCGGCTGAAGATACGCTAATTGGCCTTTAAACGCCTCCGGAGGCTGCGAGGGAGTTGTGTTCGCATACGTCAAATATTTATTAGATTATTACCCCCCCCAAAAAAAGAAAAAAAAAAGGTGTGTCAGATTGTGGCATTTTTCATGTCTGTCGCTTGGATGAGCTGAAAACATGTGATGGAGGGGATCTGGTGGGGAGAACGCTCTCACTGCGTCGTTTCCATCGGAATGCAGCAGCGTCTCCCCTCCTCCACCTCCCTCCTCTCCGCTCACACAGGAGCTCTAACACCATTAACTCATTTGTTATGGCCCAAAGCGCCATAGGGGGAATACGGCATCTCCTGGCACCCAGTCTGGCAGAAAACACGCCGTTTCCCAGCTGAGGCGTGATCAGTCATGATTTGATTTTTTTTTTTTTTTTTTTGCTTTGTTTTTATATTCTGATGATGTAAAGAGGGAACCAAAACGCCGCAGTATGCAGACCTCCTTTGTCCAAAATGTTCCTGTCCTCCTGATGCAAACTGTTTGTCCTCAAGGTCATTCTCAGCAGCCCGTCATGCGGTTCAAACAGAACATCCGCGGAGCTGCAAGTGGCCAATAATGCGCGTTGGGACTGTGAGGCGCAGCGGAGGCTGAGCGTCAAAGCGCGGGGCTTTGCTCTGATTTTTTTTTTTTTTTTTTTTTTTTGGGCTGCGGCGCACATTAGTGCTGCTGCTGCTTGTTGTGGAAGGCCCGAGTCAACGCAGTGCAGAGTGTGGTGGAGCTGTCCGGAATGCTGCTGCTGCTGCTGCTGCTGCTGCTGCTGCTGCTGCTGCAGAGATGTGGACCAACACATCGGCTTGCAACATTAATTCATACTCCTCCAACTTTTGTGTCTTAGTTTAATGTCTACATCAAACAAAAAGTGAGGGAAGAAAACAGCAGACAAAGTGGCAGGAGATGGAAGTATGGTTCCAAGATATTTACAAGCAAAAATCTGAGTAGTGTGGCATGCATTTGTAGTTGGGGTTTTTTAAGAACATAATAGACATATAGTAATATCATAGTTCAGTATGAATATGCAGACCTTTAAAGACCAGGGGCTGTTCTGAAGACTTTGGGAAGAAGCAGAATTAGCTTTAAACCAATGATAATTTTTAAAATCTTTATTCAATTAATAAAGATTAGCTTGATTAAGAGCAATTGAGCTGTGCTCAAGGAAAAGTTCGAACAGTATCTTGACAGCAGAAGTTAAGATGAAAAATTGTATTTTGAGAAAGCAAAGTTTTGTTAAATAACTGGCTGAATTAGAAATTAATAACCTTTTGGAAAATTGATTCTTAAATGACCAGTCACAGCCATGACAGATTTGACTTAGACTTCCATCTCACACAAGGTGGCACCTTAAAACTGAAGAAGCCACCATTCGGGCGCCATTTTGGAAATCTCTTTAAGTCCTACAAAATGTATAAGCACCAGTAATAGTAGTAGCGCTCTGCCACGACGGATTACAAAACAGCTTTCTCTGTTTGTGTTGCAAAGTGCAGAATCAATATCAGCAGAGCGTTTAGTGCATGTTTGTTCTGGACAATTTTATAAGTTAGCGTGAAGAAATGAAAGGAAAACTTTAATATGACAGAGTAAGCTAACGCAGGCTAACATGGCATGAATAAAATGACTATCACTGCGTTCTGGGATGAATAGTTTTTATTCCAGTCGCTTTGTTCCCTGTATGTCTGTTCAGTCCTTCATGTCTGGGTCCCAACACTTTTATGTCTTGTGCCCAATTCCTAATGGCTTTCTTTCAGCAAACACTTTTTCTTGCCACTCTATCACAACGGCTAGATTTGTGGGAGTGGTCAACAAACAGAAATACTGCCAAAACGTTTTCCTACCTGAATCGTAAAAATCTGCAGCTCCTCCACAGTAACCAGGCCGCTTGGCTGCTTCACTGGTTAATGTTCTGCTTGTTTGGGTTGTGAGTTTAGATCAGTCCTTGACGACCCGTGTCCCTGTCCCAACGATCAGAACAAAATGGCCGAATTACAACCAAAAGATGCTGCCATGTTATAATAAGTTCAGCTTATGACTTCATGGCTTGATTTGGATGTTTTGACGCAGAGATGCATCTAAAAGCTCGCATCGTTAAAAAGAGTGTGCATTTATCGGATCATTTATCATTTATCGTGATAAATTCCTTCTAACGATAAGAAATTTGATTTATTGTAAATAAAAAATAAATTCCAATTAATGATGTTCAAAGCCCTGTCTTTATTGTCAGGATTGATAGTTTTATTATTTTCTCCAGCATCAACAAACACCGATACATTTGAAAATACAGTGACTGTGTGCAGGTTAGTGACACAAATCACACTCCTTTATGTGGTGACTGGTGTCTTAAAAAAAAAAAAAACGCATTACAATTAAATCTTTTTTAATTGTGTTTGTGGGACTATACATGCTGTGACATATGGTTACAGTCAAACACTTACCTAAAAAAGATGTAATAAATAGTTCTTATTGTTACTTTTATTGTAAACACTATGGTTGCGGAAAATATTGTGATAAAACCTTAAGTCCATATTGCCCTGCCATACCTTTAAACAATATTTTAAGTTGGTTTAATATATAAAAATCCCAGTGAAAGACATTGGGATTTGAAATTGTGTCATGACACAAAGCAAATGCATACATTTGCTGGACGTTCCCCCCTCTGACCCCTGCATCCCCACATCTAAATAATATCCGGCTGTCTCATTAGTTTAATTATGCATCTGCCTATTCTTGGCCGTCTTATGTCATTTGCCACATCATGAGTCAATAATTCATGAATTCGGGGCTTCAGAGAGGCAGCTGGAGTTGTCGTAGCTGCTGCTGAGTGCCTTCATCATGTGGTTAACAAACTAATCCGAAGCGGATGGCACGCCGGACTGTCCGCAGCTGGTTTTAAGCACAGCGGTACTCACAGACCACTCAGTTATAAGCCATATTCCCCGCTGATCCAGATTAGAGCTGGCCCTGCTGCGCGCTCCTGCGTGCCCCCACCGCCGTCCCCGCGCTGCGTGGACTCACTGCAGCTGTGTCTCTCTTACATGTAAAGCGGAGGCTTTGTTATGATTGTCATCGGCGTGGGGACGGTGTTTGCAGTGGAAACTTGATAGCGGCGATCGAACGTTTTGGTGAACTGGATCTGCTTTGACAGTGATGATCCAGGTCACAGCTTACTGGGGGCCCGAAGCCTGGCACCGGCAGGGGCCACGGAAATAGAGCACGAGCATCATGGAACTATCCGCGCTTCCGTCCAAGAAGAGGATCAAATCAATGTATAGTTTGTATGACTAAAAGCTAAACAAGAGCTTTTCTTTTAGAGCTCACTGAAATATTAGACATAGATACGTAAACGAGTACCACCGCTTTCACCTTGTGCCGCATTACTCACAAACTGCAATGGATTTTATTTTATTTTATTACTCTAGACCAAAAAGATGTAATATTTTAAGCTTTCCACAAGCCATGTAGGGAACACAGCAAACACATGGAAGAAGGCGCTCTGAAATGCCTTGCCCAAGAGCACTGGGTCAAGGCAATGAAGTTTATTTGTGTGGCATGTCTCAGCAACGGGACAGTTCAAAGGGCTTTAAACCATAAAAACATAACAGAGAAACTAAGAAACAAGCGATAAACATTACATTCTGTCAAAAGAAATAATCAAAATCATCAAGCGAAAGCACACCAAAGATGTCGATCACTGTTCCAGTGACTAGGAATCAAAGGCAACTCTAAACTGGTGGGGTTTTAGCCTTGATTTAACAGAACTCCGTGTTTCAGCTGTTTCGAAGTTTTCTGGAAGTTTGTTCCACGTTAGTGGAACACAAAAAACTGAATTCTGCTTCTCCATGTTTGGTTCTGGAGATGCGGAGCAGACTAGAACCAGAAGATCTGAGTGGTCTGGAAGGTTGATAGAATGAAAAAAACAATCTTGCTGGGGGAGGAAGTCAACATTTTCTAAATGCAAGACAACCAAACCCCAGCTGTCCGATGAACCGGATGAGACCAGGACTTAACATCGCCCTCAGGACACCGTCTCAGGCAGTGCTAGCATGGGAAGATGGATGTGGCTAGATACAAGGCAGTCCTGTTAGAGCAGGTATCTTAAACTCCAGTCAACGACAGCCCTGCAACCTTTACATACCAATATTCTTCAACACATGTTACTCAAATATATAAGCCACTAACAGAAATCAGCACTTTGGACCAGAGATGGATCTGAAAGTTGTAGGATTGTTACGTCCAACAAGGGCACAACATATTTGAGGACAGGTAGGCAAAACTGAGGGTTCAAAAAATTATTTTATTTCAAAACTCTCTTGAACTTTTCTTTTGGGTCAGCTACTGTAATTTTCTGTGGAGAAAAAAAGAGAGTTAAATATCTTCAGTTTCCCGTGTCCCAAAAAAAAAGGAAAACAAAAATCCCAAAAGTATCAACAGAAAGGTGGACCTGGTGAGCCGATCAAAAAGAACAAAACGGTACAGCAGGGGGCCAACCCTATACAGGGCCGTCGAAGCCCCTTATGTTTGCAGATGCTCTGAGTTTGAGGTATTTTCCTTTGAATAATGTGCAACATTTTCAGTCTCTAGATGTGCAAATCTGGTAGAGACACACCCTAAGAAACAGGTAATGAGTCCATCTGCATAAGATACACTACTTTGTGTTAGTCCATAAAAATGTCGATATAACACATTGAAGTTTATGATTCAAGTTCAAGCGGTGTGGCTACTTTTGCAAAGCGCCATAGTGCATGACTTTAACTGCAGTTCAGTATTTTAACAGCAGGTTTTTTTGTGTTTGATGTTCTGTTGCTGTTTGTCTGACGGAGTATCTGTCAAGGTTCAGAGTTCTGTTCCCCTCACTGTCCTCTGCAGGGCGTTCTTGTCTGCCTTGTTGCAGCAGGAGTACCACTCCAAAAACAACAGAAATGCAAAAACAACACTCAACTCGCATTAACAGCAAGTTCTTTTACCACAGGAATCATGGGAAAGCAAAACAGCAAGCTGACTCCTGAGGTGATGGAGGATCTGGTGAAGAACACAGAGTTTAATGAACACGAGCTGAAACAGTGGTACAAAGGCTTCCTGAAAGACTGCCCCACCGGTCGGCTGAATCTGGAGGAGTTCCAGCAGCTCTACGTCAAGGTTTGTGTGACCCGCATCGCTCTCTCACTTTCTCTCACCAAAATCCGCGCTGGTCAACTCATGATACACCTCTTGTTTTCAAACGTGCGCAAGTTCTTCCCATACGGAGACGCGTCAAAATTTGCACAACACGCCTTCAGGACCTTCGACAAAAACGGAGACGGCACCATCGATTTCCGAGAGTTCATCTGCGCCCTGTCCATCACCTCCCGCGGCAGCTTCGAGCAGAAACTCAACTGGGCCTTCAACATGTACGACCTGGACGGCGACGGCAAAATCACCAGAGTGGAGATGCTGGAGATAATCGAGGTGAGGGATTATCGAGTCATTAAGCCTTTACCCGTCAGGAGACTGGGTGCGTTTTGCACATCCGACAGCCGCACACCTGCAGAGCAGCAACATCACACACACTCACTCGTACACACAGAGTCTCATTGTGGCAAAGCTTCAGCTGTATAGGATATCTTGATGCTATTTCAGGGAAAACAATCTATAAGATGAATCTGATCTGTGTTGGTGATATTGGAGAGTATTGACAAATCCAGCTGGGATAAATATAGTGTTTTATTCCAGTCATAGCAGATGCACCGTGTGTTTTCGCAAACTAAATTTAGCATTTAGCCTGCTGTTTTTATCCAGTTGTTCATATTTCTGCAAGTCTGTTTTGTCATCAGCTTGGCACTTACATTTTTTTATGTTAGGCAGAACGTCACAAATTATTTGCGGATGCAAACATGTGAACCAGTATTTAGCGGTTTGAAGAAAGCCGGGCAGCAGAACCAGAACGGTACCAGAACGCAGTGATTTAGAAAACACATTTTGATTGAAGTATAAATACAAAGATAGTATCGGAAAGAGGAAAAGGAAAGAACAAATAAGGACAAAAGCTTTGATTTTATAGAAATTATAACAAAATTTGGAAGTTAGATTTACCAGGTAATTATGAAAAAAACCAGCAAAGTGGAGTCTCTTCTGACCAAACTCTACATATTTGTGTTTGTGATGGTGGGACAGAAAACGATTTTGTCAAGGCTTCACTCCTAGGTCAGTTGAAAACACCAAAACAAATCCCCGTGTTGGGAAAATAACACTCATAAAATCATAAGTGTTCGGTGTAGCTCTCTGGCATAAATGTCAAGTTAATTTCAAACTATGTAACTTGAGCAAAAACCCATCCTGCTCTTACTTCCTTTTCATCTCTTCCCGTCGTCGTTGTGAAGTGTGTTCAAGACGTACCGTCGTCAAATTGAGACATGACGTCATCGTTGCTTTGAAAGTTGCTGCGCCGGATTTTCATGTCAAACTATTTTTGCTCCAAAACTACTGAAGACATAAACTCCTCCCGCTGTGTGTCGCGGATGGCGGCTGGACAGACTCTTCATGCCACAGCCCGTGGAGGAACTGTATGGTTCGCTCCTGTCACCATGGAAACACAGATTTGATGAGTGTGCAACTACGAAACAAGTCCGGGTTGTTGTAAGAGTCAAATACTTTACTCTAGTTCCACTTGCAATAAAAAGACAGGACGGTTTTTGCGATTGCCTGTTTTGACAGTTAGCACATTGTTAGCATCCAATGCTAATCATCAAGTCTTTTGTCCAGCGGGTAAACTTTATAAGTATAACTTTTTATTCTCCAGGGAAGCAGGAAGTTATGTGTAACAATTTAGAAGGTCCTAGAAATTCTGATTAACTTTTAAAAGTCAAGCATAAATTTCAAAAAGCTTATGTTACATTTAAATTGTAGGGGTTGTGCTAACAATGAGTGTTAACTAATATTTTTATACTGTTATGATAAAAGCATATTTTATTTCAAGGCTTTTCATCCATGGTTCACAGAAGAGACGACAGAGATCAGCGAATGACGCGTGAAATTCAAGTCGAGTGACATCTTCATCAACAGACTGAGCTGTTTAAGGATTTAAGGAACAAAATTAAAAAAATATATTTTTTTTTCTCTGGTCCCACAGTTACATCACTTGACAAACTCTGCACACGTTTTATTTAAGCACGTAGGCCTCCGCCGCGTTAGATAACAAAAGCACACTCCTCGGCTAATTTTCGCACTCCCTCTCACCCGCAGGCGATCTACAAAATGGTGGGCACCGTGATCATGATGAAGATGAACGAGGACGGCCTGACACCGCAGCAGAGGGTAGACAAGATCTTCAGCAAAATGGATAAGAACAACGACGACCAGATCTCGCTGGAGGAGTTCAAGGAGGCGGCGAAGAGCGACCCGTCCATCGTTCTCCTGCTGCAGTGTGACATGCAGAAGTGAAGCCGCCATCCTCACCCCCACCTGACCCTCCACCCCCACATCCCACTTCCTGCTTGCGCCTCTTTCTCTCTAACCCCTCCGGCCTCCCCACACCCAGTCTGTATCCACACACTCTGGACAGCCGCACACGTTTTAATGTCTCATTAGGTTCTCTGCCATTTCCACAGGGGGGAGAAAAAAGAAGAAGAGATAAAAGAAAAACCACCCATAATAGCATAAGAGAAAACAAACAAAATGCTTGAACTATTTTTCAATGGACTCGCTTCTTGTGGTCGTATGCATGAGAATGTCAAAATGCAGAATAATTTTGAGAAATAGCTATAAGATATCACAGATTTCTATTTCTAAACATGCCAACGTGATTCGTGCACAGTAACCCTGTACATTCTCACCTCTAGCTTGTATATCAGTGGAGCACTGCATTCAGTTTTGTTTCTGCAGTATTTAGGAACCCACCCTTCCCCTCCCCGTCCCCCAGTGTTCACTGCTGCGACTACTGTATGCTCTACATGATAGTAACAAAAACAATAATTCCTATGATAATTGTAACTGTCTCTACTATCCAGACTTGTTGAGCTCTCGGAGAACAGAAAACGGCTCCTGTCTGCTCCAGATGTTCTCACTCAGTGGAACCGAGAAGAGTAGGTTCTTTGCATGCATATATTACGTGTCGAGAAAAAGAAAAAAAAAAAAAAACAACAACTATATAATCTCTTACCTTTTTTGCATCTATAGGTGGCTATAAAAAGACATAAAATCGGAACTTCATTTAGTATTGTTGCATGGGCTGTACAGTATGTGACGCATTCTGTCATTAGTTCACCCACTGCCCTCCTCCCAGTAATGTGGGAGCATCCCCACTCCTCCTCCCCTCCCACTCGATTAAGCATTAGTATGTGATACTTGAGTTGTTGGAAAGGTGTTCAGGCCAGTGGCGCCCCAAAGAGGGGGTACAGGGGAGCCGTGGCCCCCTCTTAAAAAATCCTGGCCTCCCCAGAGAATTATATTCATTTTATAGAAAGGTGTAAAGTATCATCTTTTTTAATGAAAACATAAATGTAAAACCCAATAAATAAACAAATATAAAATATATACGTAGCTATATAATATATAGCAAATATCATATATAGTTAGATTTTCTTTTCTTTTTTTCTTTTTTTTAGCTGTACTCCCTCCTAAAATATTTTATTGGCCTGGTCTGGCCACCCCTATAAAAATAATCTGGGGGGCGCCACTGGTTCAGGCTGCAGCTGTGGATTGAAGAGCTTTAACGTCGACACGCTGCACCGTGTTTTGGCTTCGGTGGCTTGTATGATGAGCAGAAATCTACTCGTGTGTGTGGACACGATTTTTTTTGTTGCTCCTTTTCTTTTGATCACGTCGCACTGCTGCCCTTTTAGAGGAAAGGTCAGAATCCCTGCCATCATCAGGTGCAGTACTCCAATAATTGGCTTCTTTTTTTTTTCAGGCCGCTTGTTTTGATCTAAACTTGAAGTAATAATAATAATACTAATAATAGTGATGAAAAAAGGGTAACTTTAACTTACATATCAACATGTTTACAGAAACAAAGAGCACTGCGAAACGAGTACGTTCTTGGCTTTTGGATCCGCTGCTTGGGGCTCGCTCTCAAGGCTTAGGGAGCTTGTGACGGCGACTCCACTTCCAATGCAGCTAAAACAACAACAATAATAATAATAAAGAAAAGCCTCACCTATGTTTACTGGACACACTGCATTCCTTTGTGTAAAACTTTTTTGTAAGGAGAAACTTTTACTGAAAGGTGTCATCTTCTTATTTACCTGTTTGCAGCGATCATTAAAGATGCGAGAACCTCAAAGAGGCGTTTGATGGAGTTTCTTACACTGTGAGACGGTCGCGTTTGGTTACTGCCGAAATGTTTCTCTTTCCGATAGTTTGCACCTCCTCCCCTCCTCCACCCCTCTCCTCTCCTCTCATGTTAGGCTATGCAAGCATGGACTGGGAGTCTGCTTGTTGTCCACTTGCACAAGTGGAAGTTGCAGAAGAAGCTGTTCATTGTTTTTTTTAATTTTGTCTGGAACATAAATGAAGCCAACCCCCACATCTTCAGTGACTGAATTATTTCTACATTTTAGTCCAGATTTATCCCCCACTTCCACCCTCTTATTTTTGTCGAGTAAATGTCTCTATCAAATATGAAAACTCATTATAACAACTGACTGTATTCTTTTATACATGTGGCATGTGTTGCACCCAAACTCAGTTCTGTAGTGTTTGAAATGAATAAACCATCGACAGGCTTTTTGGAAAGACACAGGCTGGTAGGTGGAGTTACTGGTTCTGCACTGAAAATCCAAAATAAAGAAAAAAACAACACTAAGGCTGTGGATTGTTTTAGCCCACCAACTGCAAGGAGAACCTCTTTTACCTTCCTTAAGTTACCTTCAGAGCACAGCAGTCTGAAAATGCTACACTGAGATAGGCTAGTTGTGAAGGCTATATCTATGAATTTATAGTGACTTGCAGAAATATTCCTAACCCCTGAATCTATGGCAAGCCGTTTTAACATAAATTCGGTTTCGTCTGACTATCTGTAATTACATTCTAGTTATCTGAAAATGCATTTTGACTGGACAAAACAAAATTTGTACTATCCCGAATGGTAATTTAAGATATCTGCATTTACATTCTGACTAGTAAGAATAATAATTCAAGATATATATCTCACAATTGTTCCCAATTTGTAACGAGTAATCATTTTTGCTCTTTGTGTTTAATCCAGAATGGTCTGAGAGGTTTAGCTAGTGGGGAAGAAAATCTGAATGGTATATACCGTATCTTGGTGTTTTATTAATAAAATGATGAGGCTTTTACGTGAACGTAGTAAAGAAAATATATAATTTAGCCGTACAATTTGTTATAGACTTTGGTCATTAGGTTTAAACTGGACAATTAAGCAATTTAAGGATAGATGCTAAAATTTAGAATTTAAAAACTTTTATATGAAAAGCAAGAAAAGGGACTACAGTAACCAGTTTTACCAGGAAGTTCTACTAATTAGCTAGCTAAAATAAGCAGGTTATACCTGATTTTAGGTAACTAATTAGCAAAAATCAATGTACTGTTGAACCACAAAAAACCCAACAACAAAAAATACTATTTTCTACAACAGTCACTTGAAAACTACATAATTTAATGGGTGTTTAAGTCAGCAGCAGTAGGAACAATTGTTGCTCTTCTATATGCAGTTAAACCAATTAGTTCATGTTATACATTCATTATTGTGTAAAAAAGACAACAACGTGGGAATGCAGTATTTATGCTAGGTTATGGTATCGTGAGAGTCTCATGCCGGCCCATCCTGAGTCAAGACCACCTGCTTTTCCTCACACAGCACCAGCACAAGCGAGAAATCCAACATGTGGACAGAGAAAAGAAAAAAACAAGTGAATAGCAAATGCAGAAGGTAAGTAAAATCCATCATTTTTAGTCAACAGTGAGTAGACTCAGCTAGAACACAGCAGAGGAGTATGAGGCACATCTATAGAAAATGAGGTGGGACATAATACATAAAGACAGACTTTAAAATATACAGAAGAAAAGACAACAAACCAAACACAATAATGTCTTCCAAGTACATTATCCCCATATGATTGTTCATAAAGCTTTCACAATGCAAAATTCTGCAAAACTTGTACACAAACTGCAACACTAAGGTCACTTAAGTTCTTTGCTTTTCTTAGAAATAAAACATAATTCACAGCAAAATAAGGTTTCATAAATAAACATTTAAACACACAGGTTGAAACCTTACTCCTTAGGTAAACAACTCCTTAAAAACACTTTTCTCAAACACATACGGGTAAACATCATCAAGTAAAACAATAGAAATACAGTACTGCCAGTGAGAGTTATGAGTCTACAGTAGGTTTCCATCTAAATCTTCATCTATATACAAAGAATAGAAAAATAAATCACACACAGATATTTATATTTAAGTTTCATAAAAAGTTTCATAAAAACGATACTTTTCAGCAAACACCAGAAGATGTAAGGACAAGGTTTAAAAGTTTTAGCACCTCCCCGGTACACAAACCGGCAGTGGTTTACGTATGAAAAGCACGGCTGGTGTATGTTACAGATCTTTGTCTCTTGATTGGCCGTCTTCTCGCTCAGGATCCCGCAGATGATGGATTTTGATGAGAGCCGTTTTGGGGAGGTTGCTGAAAGAGAATCAACAGTTTTAACTGGTTGCCAAACATTACTGTGACAGCATTGATGTCACACCAGTAAAGCTAGATGGTGTAAACAAGGGAAAATTTGCAGGGAAAAAACTGTTTAAACTACGTTGCTGCTGGAAACAAATCATTATTTCCTCTCCGGATATGTAAATGGCGTAGTTCAAGTAGCCAATCTTTATTTTTTAACTTTTACATCTGATTTACAATGACAGAAAAAAAGAAGCTCTCAACATAAAAATCCACCCCCAGGGTATGACTTTTCAAATTTTTAACATCTGTGCTTTTTAAAATATCTCACTCGTTAAAATACCATTTAAATGAATGGTGGACGGCTTCAAATGCTTCTGCAACTTAGTGATGGTTGAAACCAGATAGAAACACCATATAAAGTTCAGAGGGTTGACGAGGCTTAAGGCTATTACGCAGGTTTGCAATGTCTTCTGCCGGTTTCATACAATGACTGTTGCAAAAATTGGGATTTTTGGGTTCAGACACAAACCTAAACTGGTCACACACCCCCACTCTCATTGAGCCACTCTAAAGGGAGATAAAATACATTTAACAGGATTTACAGTAAGTTTTTTTTCACTAGCTCTCAGGGCTTTTTTGGAGCAATTGAAAGTGAATTTCTATGAACCTCAAAAACAAATTATTCAGCAACTGGTTCTGCAGGTTTTACCAACTCAAATTTAAGACTTTTTAAGACCATGATGAGTGGAATTTAAGATCTATATCTCAAAAGAAATGTATAAACTCCACACAGCCAATTTGCAATAAATTTACTCTTACCCATAATAGACGCAAACCAGCTGGCTAGCTAGCAAGGGTATGTTAGCAGAGGAAGCAATGTCACAGGAAGCAATGAACATGTCTGAGTGTGACTCAAACGTTTCTAGGCCTTTCGCAATAAACGATAAATCAATTAATCGTACGATAAATTTAAACTACCGACTTCATTTTAATTATCGGTATTATCGTCTCTTCTGACCTTTTTCTCTTTCTGTTAATGACACTGAATGAAAAAAGGCTCAACTCTGGTGCTCTCCACTGACTCCTCCCTTCCTCATTTCCTTAGTGTAAAGCCCAGCGCACACTGCACAATCTTAAAGCTGTCAGCCGATTGTCGGCCCATTTTTAAAACCTGACAGATCACACATTAGCCGACAGAAATCCTAGATATAACGGTTCCACCGGGTTCGGTCCTGCAGTGTGGTGTCCAACAATGGGCACAAAATAATGGCTACAAGTCCAGTGAACTAATTTTAAAACCAGGCATTAATCAACGCTTTACTACAGTCTACCTGCGATGCATGTGGCTAGTGTCAGCGTAAAGTCCTGACTGAATGAAAATCATTATAACCTATTTATGTCACCTTAATGAAGAACAGCTGAAAAGTTACCGGGATTATCAACTGCGGTAGCAATTTCGCTCCAACTCCTCCTCTTGTCATTTCTATATTCTTTGCATGTTGAATAAACATTAATGTTGTTTCCACATATCATCTCCAATGTCCGCTGGACTTTGGGTTGCGCCGTATCAGCTGTTTGGGATTCCCCTCCGTAATTTCCCCTCAGAAAACACAGAGGAGAATCCACGCTTTCTGATTGGCTACCTGTCACATTCAACAGGCTGCGTTAAGATCCCAGTCGGGGAAAAAACCCCTGATTTGGATCAGAGCGCCACGACGATCTACCGTAACACACCACACAATCTTAGAAAGACCAATGTTTTAAGATTGTTGTAAGGGGAAAAATAGGAGCAAAAATCATGTAATGTGAACTATTGCATCAGGTAGTCGATGTGCCCATCTTCTCTATTTAAATCTAATTATTACTGAAGGGCAACATAGTATACAGACTTCATAATCTGCACTCTTTTGGTTGAATGCAGTATTTATTTCCACTTTGGCTTTATGTTGTTTAATTTTTTTTCAAGTGAGTTTATTGTTAATGGAGACTGAGAATTCATTTTATTTTTGTTTTTGGTTGTTTTGTTTATTTTGTTTATCAGCTCAAGTGTTATATGTTCTTTTGAAAATAAAGTGTATTTATCTTTGGCAAGAAATCACATGCATTATTACGTCATTTCCATTAAATCAGTGTAAAAAGATCTTCAAACAATATTATCGTTTATCGCAATAATTTTTTGAGACAATTAATCGCTGAGCAAAATTTGCTATCGTGACAGGCCTAAACGTTTCCCTGACAGAAAAAATCCCGCAAGAAAAAAAAATGCATAGGAGACACGCAATTAAACAGTCCTGCCAAGACAAAATTTAAGACTTGTGATTAATGTATTTAAGGCCAACTTACTTTTTTTAAAGCTATTTTAAGATATTCTAAGACCTTAATTTTAGATACATGAATTTAGGACTTTTTAAGAACGCATGGACACCCTGGTATATATGAAATAAGGCGTCACCTGGTGTTCAAGGGAGTAATGAAGATGAACTGCCTTAGGTGCTGCCGCTCTGAAAGCTCCAGGAGGAGGTCCAGACAAATCCTCCTGTTGTGCATGTCCTGCAGAAAACAGTTTTCAATTCAGCCGAGTGTTCATGCCTTTTTTCCCCTTCCTTTCCAAAGACATACACACGAGTCAGTGTTGTTTAAATGCTTTTTATGCGCTCACCATGTAGACGTCGAACTCGTCGAGACATCTGAACGGTGATTCTGTGATCTCCCAAAGGGAGAGCATGAAGGAAACAGTGGAGAAGGAGCGCTCCCCACCAGACAGAGACCTCATGTCGCTCGCACCGTCTTTGTCCCTGCCTGGAGGCTTTACCTTTGGAGCAAAACAGAATTAGCTATTACTCAGATTGTACTTACTCTTTATATATGTATATATTTCAGACACCTAAAGGTAACAGATTCCTTGTCTTGGAAGTGTGAATTACCCTTGAACATAAGTTTGTTACTTTAATACAATAATGAAAGCAGGCATCTTTATTTTGTATAACTTGGTTTTTTATGTAATTGTGCATTTCAATTTAAATACAAAAAATCAAAATCACAAAGTCTCACAAAGCTTCTACTGCAAATGTCTTTGTACACTTGAAGTAAGACAAAACTAACATACAAGTAACTTTTCAGCAAGAAATAGGAATTTGTTTTAGGTCAACAATTCCTTAATATTGATGAAAAAGAACCACCTCCACTGGCAGATTATTTCACTCATGATATGGGGGAAAATGTCTTGTTATAAGTGAAATAATCTGGATGTGGAACAAGTACTATGTTGGATCACTGCATGTGCAAAACCGAGCCATAGCAGCACTATATACGATGAGTAGCACAGATAAAGACGTACCGAAATTGAAAGCGTCTCGTTGTTGTGATCAAAGATCATGGCGCCGCAACAGTTCATCTTGATTAAGAAGTTATTGAAGTACAGCTTACACCTCACTGAGAGGGATCTTAGGAAGGAGAGGAAAGGAGGAAATTGTTGTTCTGTCATATAAAACCCCAACAGAATACAGTAGTGTCATACGATGTTAGCCCCGTTTCTGATTTCCTGTGGTTTTGCATGTTTGTCATACAGAACATTAAACCAATTTAAATATTAGTCAAAGCCAACACAAGTAAACACAAGATGCAGTTTTCAAATTTAGGGAGGAAAAAATAAAGATTGGCCCCTCAGTTAAAACATAACTGTGGTTTATTACACCTCAGGTCACTGTTTCTAGCCACACCCAGGCCAGATTACTGCCATTCCTGTTCTCAATCAAGACATCACTTCAACTGAATCTGCCTGACAAAGTGAAGTATGCCAAAAGATCCTCGAAAGCTAAACGCCATTCTGAGAGCCAAAGAAATGTAGCAACAAAAGTAATTGAGATATATCAGTATCTAAAGTGTTACAAAGCTATTTCTTTTTTTTCTCCGAAGAGTTTTTGAGGCACTAGTGGCTCGTATTTTTTTGTACTGTAGGCAGACAGGAAGGAGGGCGAGGAGAGGGAGGAAGACATGCGGTAAAGGTCATCGGGACCGGGAGTCGAACCCGTGACGTCCGCGTCGAGGACTAAGGCCTCCAAACGTGGGGCGTGCTAACCCCCTGCGCCACCACAGCACGCCCTGCGAAGCTATTTCTAAAGCATCGGGACTCCAGCCAACCACAGAGAGTCGGTATCCACACATGGTGAAAACATGGAGCAATGATAAAGCTTCGTATGAGAGGCCCGCCGACCAAAATTACCTCCACAGTGGAGTGACGACTCATCCAGCTCACAAAAGACCCCACAACATCTGAAGAACTTCAGGCCTCATTGGTCAAGACTAAATCACTGCTGAACAAAAATAAAACTCGTCTCAGTTTTCCCTTTTAGACTTTTAGGAAAACATTCTGCGGATTGACGAGACCAAAAGTTGAACTCTTGAGAGGGTGTTTGCTCCGTTGCATCTGGTGTGAAAGCATCACAGCGTCTCCGAAAAAGAACATCACACCATCAGTGAAACATGGTGGTGGTACTGTGATGGGTCTGTTTTGGTGCTTCAGGACCCAGAGGACTTGCTGAGATAAACGGAGCGGTGAATTCTGCATCCTGAAGAAGAACGTCCGGCCATCTGTCTGTGACCGCAAGCTGAAACAAACTTGGGTTCTGCAGCAGGACCATGATCCAAAACACTCCAGCAAGTCCACCTCTGAATGACTGAAGAATGAAGTCAAAGTGCTGACTTCTTTCTTCACTTGATACCAGTTGTTGCTTCTGAGGGTGACCCAAGCAGTTACTGGATTTAGGGGCGATCACTTTTTCACACAGGGCCATGTATGTTTAGATGTTTTTTAAACACCTTTACATAAAAAGTGTTTTCTGTGTTTACTTGTGTTGGCCTTGACTCCTATGTAAATTGGTTTGATGTTCTGAAACACTTTAAAACAGGAAATCGTGAAGGGGGCAAACACTTTTTCACACCACAGTAAAATGGCAGTTGTAAGTGTAAGATAAACAGTGAAAACACATCTGAAATGGTGATGGCTGCTTCTCTACCTGCGCATTATTTTGTATCTGTTCTGCCTGTCTGACATGATGTTGTTGAGCCGGTCGATGAACTTGCGCAGATCCCTCACTTGGTTGGTTTTCTCTTTGTAGAGCGAGAGGGCCTCGGCGTACTCCCTAATGAGGTCAGAGGGAAGAAGTTGGCATGGCGTAAATATTTCTGACTTAAACTGCATGAAACCAGGGCACAAGATGAGTTAGGAATAGCCAAGAGGCAGATCTGATTGAGGTACAAAGGAGGCTCAGCAGAGGTTCGGCCGATCCAATGAGACTGCTGCTTCTATTAATTCTCCCTCTTAGTTTGGCTTTTTTTTTTTTCCTCCCGCGCATCCCAGTTTCACTGTCTTTGTTTTTTGTCAATGTGTGCATTACAGCTGCTTCCTTTTCCTCTTTTTTTCCTCTTTACGCTGGTGATCTCTTTCTGGGGCTTCTCTCGTTTCTCTCTTTCCTTACTGCATGTGACCCAGAAATGGGTCAGAGCCCAAAATCCTGAAGCAAGGCCTATTTCCTAAAATGTAACTGGAGGCGAGAGGAAGGAGGCAAATAAAGACCTGGTGGGGAAGCTATGAGTTGGTATCGCTACCATTATGAACACAAATGTTCTGCCACTGAAATAAAAGAGGGTGTGTTAATTGTTCTGAACATACAGTAGCTGTCAATCACTAAAAGAAACCTGTTGCTCCCTGTCTTCCTTTATGACATCTTCTGATTTCCTGTCTTGGTCTGACCTATTTCGAATAACCCAGCTGTGCATACATTTGTTTTCGTTCACCTTGGACCTTATGCAATAACACTTCTGTGGATTCTCCACAGAAACATGGCAAATCTGTAACTGGGAAAGCTGAAGACACAAACATCCAAACGTATGAAAGCATCTGTACTCAGCACATCTTCCTATGCGTAGTTTGCCATCGATGTGGGAGCAGAGAGATGTTTTCTGATTGATCCGCGCTGTCTCTCACCTGATCACCAGTTCCTGCTCGCCGTGGTTTCCCTCATAGACCTTGAGCTTCTTCTTGAGCCGTGTGATTTCTGTGTCGATGCTCTTGGTGGGGGAAGTGACGTGCTGCCGCTCGGGGCTAATCTGCGTGGCTTTCTTCACGTTTTCCTGTCAATACGTCAATCGTGTCTGGTCAGAGTCTGGTCTTTATAGGCGAATACGCTATCGATTAGGGCTGGAACGATTAATCGGGTATTGAAATAATCTTCAATAAACGATTTAGTAATCGATTAATCGTTAACTGGAGTATACAGACTCGAAAAAAAGCACAACATATTCCGAGCAGTAATTAAGCCAAAACTGCACAAAATACATTTTGAATTTAAGATCAGAACATCTTCTGTCTGTAAATACGTTTTAGCCAAAACTCCTCAAGCTGTAGCTTCACCCGATTCAAATTCACGTTATAAGGAACGTTATGTTATCGGCAACAAAATGTTCATTTTCTTATGTAACAAAGGACTTTAATTATTTGCACATTTTAGGATATGTCAAATTTTTTGTTCAGCAGGATTTTTGATTGGAAAATCTGCAGAATGTGTAAAAAAAAATTTATCAGATTAATCGTCACAATAATCGATTACTAAAATAATCCTTAGTTGCAGCTCTACCATCTGTCCCTAATTGCTGAAGTGCAGAAACTAGGTTTACTTGAAACAGATTGGAAAAGTAAAAAAAAACAAGCAGAGTTCTCTTTACCTGCAAGTCTTGCTCTTTGCCTGAAAGTACGCTTCTCATTGCTTGGATGTTGCCCTCGTACCCTTTCAGTTTCTTCTCTAGTAGTTTAAGGTTACGTTCATGTTTTAAACACTCAGTCTCCAGTTTCAGCTGCTCGTCCTGGATGGCAAGAACAAAAAAAATTATCTTTTTCACCATCAGGAGATCCTTGTGTTTAAATACTAGATGATAAAAGCAGAGAACAAACTCTTGCACTACTACCACTGAGGGGGTCAAAATGTCAAAAATATCAGCAATTCCTTTTCACCTTCAGTGGCTCGATTTCCTCTAGCAGCTGATCGATTTTCTCTCTGACAGAAGAGTACTTGGAGTCTGCCTCTTCTGATGTTTTCCGCTGCTTGTCAAGTTCTGCCTTCGCCCCCTGAACGGCTCGTTTTTCCGCCTCAATTTTCTGTTGGTTCTCCTGGGCAACTTCCTCCTGTGCATTGAGATTTCAGGCGTTAATCTGGCACAGCTCATGAACGTTGTGTCTGATTCTGACAGTGATAAAACTGAGAAAAGCTGAGGGTCACCAAGGAGGAGATGTCATCACTTTGCTCCTCATTAGCGGTCTCCAGCTCACTTATTGCTGCCTTGACCTGGTTCTCAGAGGCCTGCGATGCAGCCAAAACAGAAAAATTATAAGAAAACAAAGGATTTAAAGAGCGGGTAGGTAATGACACGGTAAAATTAGATTTAAGAGGTGATGTTGCCTCACGCTGACCTGAGTCTTCTTCAGGGTCTTGATGGTGTTGTTCAGGCTGCTCTCCATGTTAACTATGTCTTCGCTGACGGAGTTCACCTGAAGCTGAAACCTGGACAGCTGAGCTTCGAGATTCTCCAGTTCCGACTCCAGCACACTGCGACACACATCAGAGATTTTCTCTCAGTCAGCGACTCCCAACAGTTCAGACTGGACTCAAAACGAGTTCACGTCAACATCTCTAAAGCCAGACTTAATGTGAATTTGGGATCAGTGTCCGGCCAGAGGCGATGTTGAAGAACCGGGAGTTTGTCCTTTTCCTTCATGCCACCGTCCAGCCATCCATCGAAATGCACCAGTACAACTGGCAGGTTAGGGTTTTTCCACCAATGCGGTTCAGTGTGTGTTCCTGTTCTGAATGCGTCTATGAACTGATGTTGCGTGTTTCCACAGAAAACAAAAATGTTCCACAGCATAAACTGTGATTTTTCTGCGCAAACCCCAACGTCACCTATAGACCAAAAGCAATAATGATGAAGCATGGCACCAAAGACTGTGCAGCGGTCTGTTAACCTGTCATAATGAGCAATACATCAATTAATTGCACAACAAATATAATTTCCATCTGGAGAACAATCGTCAAAGAGACGCTCCTCTTTAAAGTCGTAAAGAAAAGCCGGCATGTTGAGAAATGCCGCAAACATTTGACAACAAGTACGATGTTTGCACTACCTGCCACTTCTGCCTGTTTTTTCCTGCCTGAGCTTAATGATTACTGTTTTTTTGAAATGCAATTTTGGTTACTGAGACTTCATAATATATAATTTTAGTGTTCATAATTTTAACTATTGTTGTTTCTGTTGTTTCATTTGTTTATTTGGGACATTTAAAATGTTTTCCAGTTCCAGTGTTGAATATTCTTCCGTTGTTTTGATACTTGCTTAGCTAGAATTTGAGGCGATGGAACGGCGTCAGTTCTGATGATCTTTGTGTGAAGCTGCACAGCAGAAAGAAGCTCCAGAGTTTTTGTGATGTTCTGCAGCTTATTTTACTTTCTGAGCAATCCCAGGTAATTTCGGATCAGTTTACAGTTCCTTCGGCTGATGATTTTAAACTAGGATTATGGCAACACGATAGCTGTAAAAGCTACTTAAGGGTTTGTGCTTTCAAAAAGGTCAGCTGAGATATCCAATTGTGTAAAAACCTTTTACAGCAGTTTGTTTAATTATTTCATTTTACTGCCTTTTTTTAACGCTGCTGGAACCATTTCAGGAAAACTATTTGCACTAAGGGAAGCCAGAGACAGATAAAAAAAATAAAGTGTGTAGAAATCTACCCTGGTGCTGAGCTGACAGACATTTAAATCCATTTTTAATATTTATTGAAAGGAAGAAAAGACTTTCATGGACTCATAGATAGCATAACACTCTAATCACAGCCTATATTAGGAGATTTTAATAAGTAAATTTATTGTTTTTTTAACAGTTTAAGTTATAAAATACAGATTAAAGCGATCACCACCGCTTAGGATTGCTGATTTTAGGTTTGAATGGAGCAGACACACTGCTGCTGCTGTGTGTGTATGTGGTTGTTCTTACAAAAAGTTACATCTCACATGCTTTAAATACTGTATTAATGACCTGTTGATTATTGCAAACTACCACTGTGCGAATAGCAGTTTTAATTAACTTCTTGAGCTTAACCGCTACGGCACGTCATAAATTATGTCTTTCGGCAGCAGAGTGTAACTCAGATTAAAAAATCCATTCTGCAAACATATTTCCATACAGTTTGTAAGTGGAAGCAGGCGGCTTTTAAACTACAGCCGCTATGAAGCAACCTCAGGTTAATCGTATGTTAGTCTGATTTAATCATGCTGAATCTCACTGCTGTGTTGGGTGGGGATCTGTGTCCCGAGATTGCAGCAGCATTCCAGCAGCAGGAGGAGGAGTCGCTCTGACCCAGAGAACGTAATCTACATAAATGACCCAGTTCTCTGACCACAATGGCACAAAAGCAGCCCAGGTGAAGAAACAATTCCAGGATATTGAGCTCCAGACAAAAAAAATAAAAAATGCTTTGTCACATTTAAGGCCTGTGAAACAACTGTGTACGACCGGCATTTCAAATATCTACAGTATGTGTAGATATACTGTAGATATGTAATGTAACCAACCTGACTGTTGGTTACATTCTGCTCATGTTAATTACACTACAAACCCCATCATACACCACATCAGTGTGAATCGGTTCCAAACTTCCTGCACTTTCTGTGTTAAGGACCGACAAACCGAACCAGTCCTGCTGTCTTCCCAACTGTATTTTTATCTGCTAACCAGTGAGGCAGCCGTTACTGAAGCAGAAAAAAACAAACCACTGCTCTGTAATCGACTGACATAAAAAACTGAGAAAATAAAATATCTACTTGCTTAAATGGAAACTACTATGCAAAATTCACTTTTTACACGTTTGTGTGCTTCCATTTGGGTTTCTAGTGCTTCTAAAAAAAATCAGCCCAAGCTGATTTTTGGCAATAAGATAAAAAACTTTTGGTGTCTGAGAAAATGAGCTGTGTCAAAACCCTCCCGATTGTTATGTTACACCTGACGGGCACTGCGGCGTTACCTAGCAACGAAAGCAAAACCCAGCCACCCAAGTAGTAACCCAAGTGGAGCTCCAGCCCACTTAGTCAGCAGGTTTTACAGCTGTATGCACTGTACAACTTCAACTGGAAAAGACAAGTTTTGTTGTTGACTTACCATCCAGAAACCCTTTGCTGCATTCTTATTGTTTGTGCAGGAGGCTCCACTTCTGCTTTTCAAAGATGTATGGTTGTATAATTTCATATCTGTTTGAAGCCATTTTCATGTGCAAGTGTAAACATTGAGTCTGAGGGCGTGGCCAGCAGCAATTTATTTAAATTTAAAGTGAAAACAGCTCATTCTGAAATTATGTCAAAATAAGCTGAACTGAGCAGACTAAAATCTCATTATCTTAGAATGATTTTGTGAAAAAATATAATGTTTTGTATAGCCTACATACCTGTCCTAAACCGTTCCAGGAAGAACAGGAGGTCACCTTTAAATTTTATTATTGGTGTCTTTTTCCATTTCCTCTGGAGTAACAACACAAAGTTTGAGTTTTGTAGTTTTATTCATTAACATTTATCCTGTTCAGCCCATAAAACATAGCCGGTTTCAGGTTACAGTCCTTTCTATGACAGATTTTCAGGGCCAACTGTACATCTTATGCGTATTCTATCATGAATAAACCCCAAAGTACTTACTGTATTTCCGTCTCAATATCTCCACTGAGGTACTTGGCCATGCTGAACTCAGAGGTGTAGTAGCGATTCGGGAACACCTGATCTCCCTCAGCCGTGAAGGCTTCACGGCAGTTCCTTGGAGGCCGGCCTTTCTGCATCATCCTCCTCGCCTTGTCTTTTTCCTGAAACCACACATTGATGCACATAGTGAGCAAGAAGGTGCAAAAAACCCCAGAAACTAACATCTACATCAGTCCAGGCAGACACTAACTTTGATTATGAGAATGGTTTCTATCCCCCTCATATCAATCAGACAATTGACGATGACAGGAGTTGCCGATGTGATCGTGTCCAGCACGGATGGGTAATCTGGATGACATGCTTTTCTGGTCAACAAAAAAAACAAGAAGAAAAAATGTAATTCAATAGTTCTCATGAAATGCAAGTGAAGTAGAAACAGCAGCAGGTTCTTACCGCGCATGAACGTTGTAGAGTTTATCGGTGAAGGGGCTAACGATGATCTGCGGTCTGTTGCCTTTCGGATAGAAGCGAGACATGAGCCGCTGAAGGACTAACTCATCTTTGTAGTTGTCGCAGCAGAACGCCTTCATGAAGCTCCGCAAACAGCACTCCACCGCCACGGCCAGGGTGGGATCCTTCAAACTGATGCAAGCCCCTGAGATCAAACAAGAAATGTTATGCAACACATCAACAGAGTAGTCAATAGCTGTGGAGTGGACGGGAAAAAATAAGTGCTTTTCAATATTTACTATAAATAAAAATACTGGGGTTTTCATTTGCAAGCAGACCCTTTAACTGAATGGCCCAGTCAAAGTCCAGACCTAGATAGAGTTAAGAATCTGTAGCAAGACTTGAACATTTCTGCTCGCAGTCTCCCTCCATCCAGTCGTACTGAGCTTGGGCTATTTAGCAAATAAGAAGGCTCAAAATTAGCTATAGTTGCAAGGAGAAGTGATTCTACAAGATCTGACTCAAAGCTGCCAAGTATAAATGCACTCCACACTTTTCAGATTTTTCTGCATACACATTTAAAACATGAATCACTTTCTTCTGCATCACAATTATGCACTACTTTGTGTTAGTCTTTCACGTCAAATCCTAATTTAAAAACACTCCAGTTTGTGTTTGAAAACATTGCAGGGCTACGACAACTTTTGCAAACTAATCTAAGAGGCAACTAAGGTGCTTTCTGACGGCTTTGGAACTATATCACACGTTCACAATCAGCACGAAAGCACTGATAGTCACCAGGTATCTAAACACGGCATCAGAACAGGAAATGGCGTCAAAACAAACTCGTACTAGTTGATTAGTTGCCTGCTAACTGATTATGTTGCCATGTTTACTTTACAGGCATGAACATTACTTCATCAAAATACAACATAAGCTGAAATATTATATTAAGATTTAACTTCTTTTTTTTTTTTTATCGCCGTGTAGTAAAACACTTTGAAGAGCAAACTGATTTATTAAGATTTAAAGTGTCAGACCAACACAAAATAGCACATTTTGTGAAGTGGGAGGAAAATGCTAGATAACTTTCAATATATTTTAAAATAACAAATGTATTAAACCTTTCTAATAAATCAACAGCGTCCAAGAATATACATTGTCATTGACTACAACAGAAATATTAATATATTAATATTGATACTGGCCCAAAATGTTCATATTGTTGTGTCTCTAATGATAATTTATTAAGATGCTTTGATCTGCGACAGCGAGCCTCCATCTTTCTTCCTTCCTTTTTTTCGCGATTCTTTCTTTCGTTCTTTCAGTTTTTTGGGGTTTTTTTTATATTAATCCCAGACGACAAATATAAAACCAGAACAACGTGAAAACGGTTAGTTACCTATTGGCCCGACGGGTTTCTTGATGAAGCTTCCTGCAGCAAACGCATCATTAATGGCAGCAATCAGGTCAGGAACATCGTCTCCAAACCGCTTGAGCTTGTTGGATCGACTGGCCAGCAGCTGGTTTTTTCTCTTCTGCTTGGACTCGTAAGCAAACCGCACACTCTTTGCTTCGACTCTAGTATAAAAGAAGGGTTTTTATTTATTATTTTTAAAGCGATGAATCCTCACTAGCCACAAATAAAAAATAAAAAAGACCTACCCAGGGAGTTAGCTTGCATGAGAAGCAGGAAGTATTTCTCGTACCTTAGCTTGTCCCGTTCTTCTTTTCCTTTCAGGAGTGCCTGATGTTTCTTCTTGATGTCTTCATTCAGGTGCGAACACGTCCTCTCCAGCTCCGCCAGCTGCTCCTTCAGCTCGCCCAACGTCGCCTGTTGTCTTGAGCGTCTGGTTTCTCCGCTGTTGTTCAGTCTCTCGCTGATGGCAGAGGAAACATTTCAAGTTGTTGTGTGGTTTTCTAGAAAACTAAGCCAATAAATGCACTGCAAAAACACATCGTCTCACAAAGAGACTTTTTGGTCTGGTTTCTAATGCAAATATTAGTGCATGTGAAATGCGGCAAAACTGATTTGCAAGCAACTTTTCAGCAAGAAATAGGAGATTTTTTAAATTCAATAATTCCTTAATATTGATGAAAAAGTGCTAGCTGTAAGTGAAATAATCTGTCTGTGGAAAAATAAATTTTTCCCATTTTATAAGGTAAAATGTCTTGTTCCAGATTATTTCACTTATAACAAGCACTTTTTCATCAATATTAAGGAATTATTGGCTTCAAACAACCTCCAACATCTTGCAGAAAAGTTACATATAATTTAACTCTATCTTGTTCCAAGTGTGCTAAGATATTTGCACTAGAAACTGAACCAAAAATACTTGGTAAGATTGAGTGTTTTTGCAGTGTAAGATGTCTGAACACCTCCACACCTCGCTTTAGCCTTGTTAATTTTCTCCTGGAGAAGGTTCTGCTCGCGTTCTGTTTGCTTGAGTTTGTTCAAAGCCCGGAAATAAACAAGCTGTAAAAGAAAAAATAATAATTAAATTAAAAAAAACACACACACATATCCCATCTATTTAAGAGAATCATTTAGAAAGTTGTAAAGAATACCTCCTGCTCCTTGTGAGCTTTGTTAACGATCTTTGCTTGCTGTTTAAAGTTGAGATTATCCTCTCTGAGGGACTTGTGCTCCTCTCTCAGACTGTCAGCTCTCTTTTTTATCACCTGCAGCCTTTTCTCCGTTTGTGCGAGCTTTGACTGCAAGAAAGAAAAATAAATAAATAAGCAAAAGCTGCCCGGTATAGACAAGGTACATATATAAAAAGACTTGGACATTCCAAATGAAAGGGAATAACTTGTTTCATACCTGACAGAGCTGCAGGTTATCTTCATGTTTCTTGTCTTTCTCTTCTTTCTGAATTTCCTCCTTCAGCTGCTGTATGGACTGCTCCTTGTCCCTGACCTAAGGGTGATAAAACATACATGTTTATCATGTTTAGGTGCAACAGCTTGTTAAACACTAGATACCCCAGTAAGAACGACAGGCGATGACATCCTGTTTTATCTAGTTCTTGTTTTCTTTCAACAGAGTTATAGTCAGAAAAATAAACATAAATTAGTTCCAGTCAAGATTTTTATTTGTTTATTTACAGGATAGAAAGGTTTGCCAGGTAATTTACTTTTTAGACATAAAAAAAAAGTCTTTGGAGCCACAAAGTTTTAAAGCAGAACTGGAATGCCATAACTAGATTTGATATGGCATCTGGAAACACAAAGTATGGCTATTTGTTGTTTTTTCTTTAAGGAAAGAAAAATAAATCTCAAGTGGCTGTTTGGCCAATTAACAGAACACAGAAAGTGGGTGGCGTGAGTTCTACAATTATTTCCAAACATCTTTACGCAGGAAAAGAGGCAGACCTTTCTTCTTTAAAAAGGTGGAAATGATGGACTTTTTCTAAAAGAAACAAAACAACGGTCTCTCTGTTCAAAATACACCAAGACACATCGAAATGTATCAAGGTTATAAACCGCTAATCTCTTATCTTCAAGGTGAGGAAAAACCTAGGACTGAGGAACCAGGACGAAGCAGGCTAGGTGGCTACGATGGATAGCTGTAGCACTGAATCAGCAGGTACATTATTGAGGCCATTACAGGTGTTGTTTGTGAGCATAAAGTTTGCCAACTAAGAAAATGTGCTGGAGAGCGGGGCTTTCTTTAAGTACAGACACTGGAACCTTCATGGAGAAAGTTATGAAATTAAATCAACAACCGCTCGCTCCAATTGTTCCTCCTGCATATTTACCTATGATCAAGACCTACAGAAGCAAGCCATTGTTTTCTTAATCTCCGAGCCAAACCAGCGTTTGACTGCAGCTGCCATGCATGTGTTTGTATAACAGTATTTATTTTAACTTCCCTTGTTTTTACCACAAATAAAGAACTGGGTTGAAGAGACTTTTCTGACTGAAGGTGGGTTTTAAGAGTTTAAGTGATCGGATGGTGTCCATGAGAGAAACACAGCCTGATATTGTGCAGCAAACAGACACTTTCAGCTGCTTCCATTCACTGCTGCTGTTTCATGCAAGATGCTTTGCTTGTGCTTTCTTTTAAACCGTTTTAACACACTCTTGACTTCGGATGAATATAAGTGATTATAACTAATCCCGGTAAGAGTCCCAAAAACAACCAAAAGGAACATTGTCTGCTGAACACATCGACGTCAGACAGCATCTTACCAAACACCACGCCATTTGTTTCTTCAGGCTCTCCAAGTTCTCCTTCAAATCACTGAAAGACGACAAGCTTTCATATCGCTCTTTCTTCTGCAGGAACTCGTGCTTTAAGTCCTTGAGACACTGAACACAAAACAAAGATGAACACATTTTCCTTTTTTTTAAAGAAATATGTCACAGACATGCTAAAGTATCAGCAGCAATTTTGTCTCTTAGTTGCCTCTTAAAACAGAGCTTAGAAAGTGTATATAAATTAAGCCTCAAAAATAAGAGACTGGAGAAGAAAGGAAAAAAATAAACAAATGAAGAGATATTTTTATTGTACTCATATAATATATAGAAATCTATGACATTACTAAGCAGTGCTTCTTTTAACAGGTGTGAATTTTGCAGATAGAAGCTTATAAATAAACAAAAGGTGAACAGAGAAAGAGGATACCACATACAGTACAGACCAAAAGTTTGGACACACCTTTCTAATTCAATGGGTTTTCTTTATCTTCATGACTATTTATAAGGCAAGAAATCCCACTTATTAACCTGACAGGGCAGGTTGACCTATGAAGTGAAAACCATTTCAGGTGACGACCTCTTGAAGCTCATCAAGAAAATGCAGAGTGTGTGCAAAGCAGTAATCACAGCAAAAGGTTGTTACTTTGAAGAAACTAGAATATAAGGGGTATTTTCAGTTGTTTTACACTTTTTTGTTTAGTGCATATTTCCACATGTGTTATTCATAGTTTTGATGCCTTCAGTGTGAATCTACAATGTCAATAGTCATGAAAATAAAGGAAACTCATTGAATTAAAAGGTGTCCAAACTTCTGGTCTGTACTGTATATAAAAGATTACAGTACGCTATAATCTATCAAGCGTCTTGAATTTATATCTTTTTAATACAGATATAAAAACGATATAATGGAAATAGACTGGAATTAACTGGATTGAAATGAAATTAATTTGAACCAAACAGGATTTCATGGATAATTGGATATAAGCTGAACTTGTTTGAACTGTAGATTGTACCGTCACACCATGCATTTTACCGAATTAAGTTAAATGTATGGCAGTGTATTAAACCACCCTAAACTACAAGATTTAAATGTTTTACCATAATTTTGAACTACAGAATAACTTCATAATTCAGGGACATGAAGTCATTGATAAATATGTGGATTGGAAATCAGAACATCCATCAAACATCTGGCAGATTTATCAACTCCAGAGTAAAAGAGCTTGAGGCGATAAACGCAGGTCTGTACCTCCTCTTGCCTCTCAACCTGTTGCCGTGTGATTGTTTCCGTGTGCTTGATGTGGATGTAGTCTCTCTTCATCTGCTCGAGTAAAGTTGCTTTCATGAAGAACTAGGGATGGTAAAACACCACAACTTCAGCTTGAAAGACAAAGCAATGGAAAACTGGAATGAGTGATCTCATAGCGAATGGGACCTTGTATTTGTCCGACTCATTTTTCGAATGCAGGAACTGTTTGCTCATTTCTTGGCTGAGAATGGATACTGGATTATCCAGCTGAAACACACACACACACACACACAAAATAACACACGCTCCCTTTCAGAACCAGAACCACTGATTTTCCTTAAAATCCCTTCAAATTTAAGGAAACATATAATTGTTACCTGGATGTTAAAGTGGTCCAGAATTGCTACTAATTCTTCTTTCTTGTTTGAGACAAGTTGACCTAAATATGAAAGAACAAATAATAACCCTTTTAACATAATTCAAATCAATTAGAAATTGTTTATATTAGATACAGTAATCCACTGAAGGAAATTGTTACAAAGATATTCAGAACAGACCAGAATCATGCTTCACCTACACACAGTACAGTGTATATAATGACATCTAGAGCTGAAGGAATGAGTGAATGGAATATCCAGTCCAGTTTATTTATATATACACCAACTCAACAGTAATATTCAGATTAAATTCAGTCTAAATTCAGATGCCGTCATATTAAATTTATTATATGACCAAAGTAATTTCTGTTGATTGTTTCAAATCGTTGACTTTACAGGAGGCATCATAACAATAGAATATTAGGCAGGTCTGGATGTGACTATGGAGCAAAAGAATTACCGTACTTTCCGGACTATAGAGTGCACCTGGAAATAAGCCGCACCAATAATTTAGAAAATGTGCAAATATATAGGCCGCAGTTATCTCTAAGCCGTACGCATGTTTATCAAAAGCCATCCAGTGTATATGTGACCTCTAACACGTAGACAAGACTTTTGATAACAAAAGACAGACGGAGGAAGTGTGTGACGAAGTGATTCTGGGGCTGAGTGCTGATAATCCACAAGAGAAACATGAAGATCACCATCAATGACGTTTCCTGGTAGGCTACTGTAAAATGCTCTGAACAAAGCACAAATAATATACGCATTTGTGTATATTATTTGTCCATATTTAATTAGAAGCTTAAAATAAAAAATCTGTATAGCACCATTATGTGTAAATATCTCCTGTCACAACACAATATCAATGTCAATTTCGTCTCGAGGATAAATTCGCCCTTGAGCTTGTGCTGGCTTCTTCATCACACTGCAGTCCAGCATTTCAAAATCCATTGGTAAAAATCCATATACTAGCTGCTTCATTGCTTTAGATGCAGCGATCACAGCGCGTAAAAAAAAAAAAGTAAGTAGTGGCTTTCGTCTGGAAATTACAGTATGTCTCACACACCCTTAATCCAGGCATGTTATTTTAACATGAAGAACACAACTAGTGCTTGTTGGAAGCTCTTTTTGTTGATAAAACCAAAACTCAGAGGATAAAAGAAATTTAACTACGATGTAAAAACTGTCTATGTATGTGGAAAAATCACCTGATTTGCTTTTGAGTTTGTATCCCCGAGATCCATCGCTGGAGATGCGTTGTTCAACGGTGATGTAGTCACCATACAGATCCTTTTTGTAGGCATCTGCTCCTCTGTTTCTCAGCTTTACAATAACATCTGCAGTGCTAAGCAGACAAAGAGACCCCATCCCCATGACCTTCTGGATGTAAAAAAACTACAGCAGCCAATCAGAACCATCATCAATTTACCTTTCTCCTGTTTTCACGAAATCCTTCAGCGACACTCCCCTGTTTGTCATGGTGGCCTTCCCACCGAGGCCAACAATCAAGCCGGTCAGAATGGCACTTTTTCCACCTGGGAATGAAAACACCACCAACAGAGAAAGGGTTAATAAATCAGTGTAGGGCTGAAACAATTCCTCGAATGACTCGAGTACGTCGATTATTAAAATTCCTCAAGGAAAATGTATCTGCCTCGAAGCTTCGTTAACTTGTTTTATTATGTAGTGCACCGAGTTCTGCCTGGATCATTATTTGTGGAGGGCAGCGCTCTCACTTCCGCCTATGAGTTGTTGTGAAGTGCTAGCAGCATGGTGTTGAATTGTGCGGCGTTTTGCCAGGGTTTGGGGGACAAATACGGATTGTTGAACTTTGCAGTGTGATGGTTGCTTTTGTGGCGTCGTCACGGTTTTGGAGCGAACGGTGGGAGGAGTGAGGGGACAAGAGAGAGAGAGCGCGAGAAAGAGATCCGATTCCTCTGATAATCCTAAAAATATCCTATAGAGTACTCGATTACTAAAATATTCTTTTACCACAGCCCTGAGTCAGTGCATGTAAAGCATGTCAAACATATGCACAGAACTGCAAGTTGAACTAGAACGCAGTATGCAAAGTGCACCCAGCACTGAGTGTGATCATTGTTTACAGTAAACTAAAGCTTTCACCTCTTAGAAACAGTTTTTTTTTTAATTGATATAATTTATAACCAACAGCAGTGCAACTAATACGAGTTTCTGTACAAAGAAATGCTATTACTGTATATTGTAATTCAATTATGCAGTAAAGAAAGAGCCTTTGTTGTACCATTTAGCTGTGTTACTTTTATTGCTAAATTAAGCATGTTGTTCTTCAAACATAGACCTTCCTGATACTAAAATACGCCTACACGTGTAAAACACACCAGTTATAATTAGCAACATATTAAAGGGCACTAAGCATGAACTTACTCCCATTGTTGCCCACAATAAAATTGACATGGGGCCCAAACTGGACTGGTCCAAAGGAGTGGTGGCACATGAAATTTTTTAAAGTGATGCTTTCAATGAGTCCAATGTCCCCCTACAGCCAGAAGAAAAGACAAAATAGTCAACAGATAATGATAGTGTAAAGGCACAAAACATGACTTAAGGTTTAAAAAAATATATACATATCCTACCGAAGGGGAAGTAGTGAAGATGTGTGAAGATAATCCCTGGTGATTTGTGTCCGTTGCATTTTCAGCACCAGCAGCTGTCACTAGCCTGTTCTTCACAGTCGATGCATCAATAATCAGACTGGCTTTTCGCTTACTCATTTTGAAAGAGTCACTGAAAATACAACCAACCACATCAGGTTCAGTTTAAGAGCATGCACAGTTTATACCGATTTATACATGGCGTGGATTAATGTAAAGCTGTGAACGTTAAAAAATAATGCCCAGTTTTGAATGTGAATATATAGCCTGCTTACATTATGCTCAGGAGTGAATATGTGTAACTGGAACTAACTCTGAGGAAATGTGAAGAAGCTTATTGCAGCAGGAAAACAAAGAAAATGTGACCAAGAAAGGAAAGAGGTGACAGCAAAGTTTAAACTAAACTGTATAGAAAAGTTCACACACGTACATCAGCTTTGCTGCATGTTAATATGCAAGAATACGAAGCTACTACAAACTTTCGGCTATAATTAGTAACACAAGCCAGGCTACCAAACAGTGAATCTGTGAGACAAGCTAAAACAAGCGATGTGTTATGAAGCAGGAAGCCACGGCTTCGTAAAGATTCACGCAAATGATGAATACAGCACATGTGCCTTGAAAACAGTGACCAACTAAGGCAGTTACATGTTATTCAGAGCAGATGAAGCTGTTTTTCCACCACACACGAAATCTGTCCAAACACAAAAACAGTCAGCATGGCAGCCGTAAACCGAAACAAAACATAATCACAGGACTATTACCGTGTTTCAGCCTGTCTTCGAGTCCTAAACAAACAGCAGAAACACACTTACCATCATTCAGTAGCCTGCAGCCGTCCACAATAACACGGGGCCATGGGGGGCTGTTTCGCACTTCCTGCTCGGACTGCGCGAAGGAAACCACAGCAACACGGAACTCAGAGCGCGTCCTCTGATTGGCTGGCGGTACACCTGCGCGAGCGCGCGCGCGTCTGAAAACAAGTAGTTTCTTTGTTTGTTTGTTTTTAACTTGTAAACCATAAGCATTTTTAGAAGCTCAGGATGCATTCAGTGTATGTAAAAAGTGACTTCTAAAGCAGCCTGATGATGACGTACTATCCAGCTGTCAACCGAAGCCTTTAAAAAGCCACGTGAGCACAACGCACGTCCTTCCGACGAATTCCAGCCCAGTCCAACCAGAGGAGCGGGATGAAACGAACAGTCAACAATGGGCATGGTAAGGCAAAGATGGCCAAACATTTCGCTACGTGAGCTGAAATTGTCAAGTTGAAAAGTAGTACTTGAAGCCCCCAAGTACCAGTTTTTCTGTTCATTAAAAATGTAAAAGTAAAATTAGTTTACATTTTAATAAGCTACGAATGCAATATATGAATGAAAGTAGCAAAGTAGTCCCATTCCTGAAAAACTGGTTTCTCTAAATCATATCAAATCAATCCAAAAAATGACTTGAAAGAAAGTTTGTCTCATTTTTGTCCAGAAAGACAATCTTGTAGTGCTAGAACTGGACATGGATCATTTCGTCTTTAGAAAAGCTTGATGGATGGGTGTGTCCAAGTTTGCGCTTGACTAAAAGCTGATCAGTGTTTGTGGGCCTACTTGCATTTATTTAAGTGGAAGCAAAAATATGATTAAATAATGGAAATTGCTTATTTGAAGAAGATTTTAATATGTCCTATTAAAAATATTAGCTATTCTACAATTGCAATTAAAATGTTTCCAAACATGTTACTCTTTCTAAACTACCTCATCCCAAAGAAATATTTAACTTTTTACTATTTAAAAGCCTGTGTGCTTGCATAGCTCCCATCTATAAGGAGACAAAATACAGACAATTTGGGTTGATAAGCAATGGCTCAACAACTGAATTTTCAATGGGACATATTTCTGTAAAATGTTTGCATAGCTTGGTTATTTTAAGCTAATTTAAGGAACTAAAATGAAAATATGAAATTTCAGAAAATGTCACAGGAATTTGTTAAATAAATTCGAAAATTCAAAATTTGAGCCGATCTAGATTTTAAAAAATACAAAACAAATGACATAAATATCAGTGCAGGTGTTGTTTTTGGTATCTGGCAGTTTTAATCAGAAATCAGTTGTGGGAAAAACTAAACTTTTGTTTCCCAAATTTAGTTTGTTTTAAAATGAAACATTTATATCTGAGCAGTGTTTTTTGAGTTTACAAGTGCAGTCTTTTTAAAATTATACCTAAAGACAGAGAAATGTCTTTTTCACACCGAGACAGTCTCTCTTGTGCACTGTTAAATTAAATCAAATTTGACTGATATTACTATATGCTGGTAGTGCTACATGCTCTAATGTATATTTTTTGTATCAACAGGATTCAGTCCATCGTCAAAGCCTGAAGATCCAGCGTTCTTGCAACTGAATGCACAAGCTTTTCAGTATTGCCTATTTAACGTGCAAAAACCCACCAGTCCCAAATGGACCATTGCTGCAAAAAGAGACTTACAGAACTTTATGAACTTGGACTCTGTGTCTGCCATTGAATTAAAACATGTTAGGAAGGCTGTAACATCTGAAGATGATCTGGAACTGAATGTGGTAGATATTGAATCCGGATCCGAGAGTCTGCCTAAGCACCTGGCTCAGTCTTGTGATCTTTCTCATACTGGGAGTCAAAGTCCCCCAGAAGTCCCAGTGGATGAATATCACTACTTCACACACAATATTAAAGTGGGTGGAGAAGAGAAGATTCTGGTGACATTTTCTGAATCGGTCCATCACTTCTACTGCCAATTGGACAGAAATTTGACCATGTTGGAAAAACTCCGGAAAATTGTTGCACTACTACCTGCCAATCATCAGAGCTCAGATTGTCCACTTGGACTTAATAGCATTTGCTTAGCCAAGTATACTGATGATCAGTGGTACAGAGGTCTAATAGTAGAAAGATCCCCAAATCTCAAGGTGCACTTTGTTGACTATGGGGACACCCTTGCTGTTCTTGACACTGATATTTGCCCCTTGCCTCCTGAAGCAAGTATCGCCAGGTCTGTTCCTGTTCAAGCTGTTCCACTCGGGCTGTTCAATGTTCCTGCAGATGTATCACTGGAAATCAACAAATGGTTTGCCAACCATGCTGTGGGGAACAATTTCACCATTTCAGTAGCAGCAAAAGGGAAGAAGGGGAAGCTGTTGGTTGAACTGTTTGATGGATCACTAAATGTAAATGCCTTGGTCAAGGAGAAGGTGACAAAAATGAGACGACCAAAGATGACTGTTGTGTTTCCTGACGATGAAGTCTCTGTCTCAAAAAAGACTACTTTGCCAAATGAGGATCATTCCCTACCTGAACTCACCAGATCATCAATATTAAAGAACAACACTGGCCCAGAAATGCAGGAAAACAAGGAAATGTGTCCCACATATGCCTCATCACCAAAGGCGGAGCAAGTGAAGGATTTGGACATCATTCTTAAGAACAATAAAAGCAGGACGGAGACTTTAAATCATAGCTTCTACAGCAACTTAGAAATTACTCAGTTTTCATCCCACAATCACCCAGAGCAAAATGCAGAGGGTTACATGTACAACTGGTCAAATACTTCCCCAAACATGGCTGTGGATGCATATGCTTCTTGTATTTCAGGCCCACATTACTTCTGGTGTCAGCAGGCCAACACAGAAGACCTTGACAAACTGTCATGTCTTGCTAATGAGGTTGCAAAGGCACAAGACGTAATTTCGCCTGAGCATCTTAAACCTGGTGTTCCCTGCCTTGCTCTGTTTTCAGAAGACAACAAATGGCACAGAGCTCAAGTAACTGAGAACTCAGACAAAACAGTCCATGTCTTGTTTGTTGATTATGGCAATGAATGTGATGTTGAGAAAAAAGATGTAAGATTGCTGTCTCAAAACCTGCTAGAGATGGCTCCTCAGGCTTTTCTGTGTCGTTTGGATGGTTTTATGGAGTCCAGTGGCTTTTGGGATAATGAGGTCTACGATGACTTCTACAATCTCATAGTTGACAAACCACTTAAAGTGACAGTTGTGGCCGGAGGAGATTATTCAGAGAATGGTGTTCCCCAACACACAGTAACCACAGAATGTGACAAGATTGTAGTTAACAAGGTCATTCAGAAATACTGGAGGTCATTTTCTGGAGAACATTCTGGAAATATTGTGGCAAAAGATTTTCAAGCCAGCAACAGCAAGGATCATCTTGGGCCCTCCAAAGAAAAAACAAGTACTTTCACGTACAAGCAGCCAGAAGTGTTCAAAACTAAAACCGAAATGGTGTACGCGTCCTGCATTGCAGAGCCAAAATTCTTCTGGTGTCAGTTTGCCAACACAGAGGATTTATGTGAAGTGTCCCAGCTAGCCCAGGAAGCTGGTAAGGCACAGCAGGATGTGACATTCCTTCAAAGTCTTGGACCAGGGAGCCATTGTCTTGCTTTGTTTCCTGATGACAAGCTGTGGTACAGAGCGATAGTAGTCCAGAAAGACAACAGAACAGTACATGTCCTGTTTGTGGACTATGGAAACGAGTCAGACGTTGACATCCAAGACACAAGACCTTTGCCTCAGAATCTTCTGGAGAAGGTACCCCAGGCCTTTCTTTGTCGTTTGATTGGATTTGATGAGTCTAAAGGCTCCTGGGATGACCAAGCTTATGACTTCTTCTACAAGCTTTTGGTTGATAAACCCCTTAAACTGACTGTGTTCAGTGCAGAGAGCCATTCAGAGATGCCAGTTCCTCAGTATGCAGTGGAAGTTGAATGCGAGTTGGTATCCATAAATGCATCACTGCAACATTACTGGAAACCATTTACAGAAGAATGTGCTGTGACAGAGTACCTTTAGACAATCAGCTGCTCACAAGGCAGTCCAACTCAAACATTCCTCCACTTTGTGTCTTACCAGTCTTAGCGGAATGAAGCATATCCAGAAGTATGATGGTTTTGTATTAATCTTTTGATGACCCTAGTTTCCTTAGGTGTCAGTGTGTCTGCCCAGAAGATCTGAAAGAGTTGTGACTTGCAGTCACATCGTCGTCCAATAAGAGACTTGTATATGCCTCTGAGGATTCGTCATTCCTATTTCTTCTTGTCTGTTAAAATTTGTACAAAACCAAATAAAGACGTTCATGAGCAAATCAATTGAAAAGCCTATGATTGCAATTTTTTTTCTGTTGACAGACCTCGGATTTCATTCTGTAATTGGTCTCAATAGATTTATTTGCTTTCTGTAGAAAATTATTGAAAGCTATAAGATATAGTTCTGACAATTTGAAAGGTAAAAAAAAAGTTTCTTTAGTTATTTAATTAAGCAAAGTGGTCTACGGATTGAAAATGTTGCTATATACATATATATATATATATATATATATATATACATACATACATACAGAGAGAGAGAGAATTAATGTAGAAGAAGGTGCTTTGATCATTTGAAATTTCTGACCTGCAATTTCTGACTAATGTTCTCTAACTTCCTAAACCTTCACTGGATGATTATATTTACATAGACATTGAAGTACCCACAAGTGGGCTTCATTTATGTGGCTTCTAGAGTACATTTTTTGCGTTATAGTGGGTGTCAGAGTAAAGGAAGCTAAATACGTTTTTCTTTTTGCAAGGTTATCTTTTTTTCTATCCCTTTGTCTCACTTTTATTGGTCCATCATAAAACCAAATGTATAAAAACTAAGAAACGAACTTATTTTTGCTACTTTCTCACAGCAATATGTGACAAAAATATTAACACACTGATAAGCAGCACAAAGGCTGAACCTTTCTCCACAAGTAAAAATGTCTAAACCTATAAATGTTCTCCCAATTTCACATGTTTTAATGTAGGCAGTCCTATACTATAAATCACTTAAAAGCTTCTGTCTTCATTTCAGGCGCTTGACGCGTTTCAAATGCGCCGTGTTTCCTCTGGTCTGTCCAGCAGGTGGCACTATCCCCTTTCTCATGCTCAGGTGAAGACTCCGCCATTTTGAATTCAGAATCCGTTGCTGGGCAACTCCAGAAAAATGACAGAGCTGCACCAAATCGTAGCAGCGGGAGATTATGAGAAGGTGAAGGAGATGCTGAAGAATCCGAAATGTAATCCCAATAACAAGGACGTCGACTGGAGCTACAAAACCCCTCTGCACTGGGCAGCAGCTAATGGTGGGCGCTTTAGAAGGAACTCCACCTTCTACCTCCATGTCTTTTCTTCCTGCTGTCTCAAGTTACATTTGTCCTTGTTCTCTCTAGACGTACAACGGAAGAATGGACTCTTCTAGTTCTTTTCTCTTTTTCATGAAATGTATATAAAGATATCTTTTGTAGTCTAAAGCTTGTCTTTTGTCTTGTCAACTTTAGTTGCATGGTAAACCCCTATTGTTTTGCTTTAAGATCTCAACCTATTAAAAGAGAAACTATGCCTAGCACCTCAAGATGAAGACTGCCCAGGCATAACAATATGACCACTAACAGGTGAAGTGAAATGTTAGAGATGCAGTATACATTAGATTTTTTTAGTATGTTAGCAGTATACTATTGAACATTTTATAGATATATAAGTATATTTAACTGGGGAACGTTTTTGTTTGTCCTTCACAAGCATTAAATATCACAGTGCATCCAAAAAGGTATTCAGACACATCCTGATGTTGTTTTAAGAGTAAAAGAAAATATGAGTTGCTGTGAATACTCTGAATCAACTGTAGGACGGACCATCAAGCGGGTAAATTATGTATTTGATTGCAGATAAATCAATATTAGAGATGCAGGAATGTTAAAGACTCTTATTTTACTGACTGGCAGCAAGACAACCCAAAGTTTTCCTTTGTTTCCCTTGGATATTAGAGTTTAAACATAATTTATTATGTTGCATAATAATAGTTTCACCTAACATGTCAGACGTTGAGTTTAACTTTGCCACAGTAAATGTGCATCTTGGAGTAGTCTTTCATGCAATCGCTGTTAATGCTTTTTGCTACTTGGTGGTTCTGCTTGAAAACAAGTTCAAATATATTTGAAGCTCTCAAGATAGTTTTAATTCCAACTACAACCTTCAAACTGGCTTGCCTACAACTAAGCAACTGTTTACAACTGTAGTACAGTACCTTTTTCTCTGTTTTTTATTCACATATTAGAAAAAAAGTGCAGCAGGAATGACTAAATGAAAAACAAAACTACAGTATTAGATTAATCACTGCACTCAAAATAACACCCAAAATAGTTACTGAAAAGGGTCTCATATTTTGTGCTACTGCTAGTTATATAGGAACTGAATTTGGTTATTAATGTGGACAATAGTATCCGTCACTTTCGTGTTGCATTTATGTCCTTCACAAACAGGTCATCATTTTATGCTACAATGGTTTTGATTTCAAGGGTAATTTTAATGCTAAGATAACTTTATTCTTTATTTACACTGACAAAAAATGGTTCTTAGTGCAGAATTTTGCCCTTTATTTAAATTAAAAATGATATGGAATTACTTTAATCTATTTAAATTGTACTCTAAAACCTGTCCAAATGAGGCAGTCCAGTGTATTAAATACAGAAAGGTTTAAGAAAAGGATAACAATATCAGCCTGTAAGGTTATCCTGCGTTCTAGCTTTGTCCACATAAAGGATAAAGTGTGGTTTAATGTTTTCTAATTCCTACAAATGTCTTGCTTCCATTTTATTTACCCAATATCGCTTCTCCAGCGGCTTGTGGAGTCATGAGATTCACCATAAAAATGTATCAGTTTGTGTTTACTAGACCAGATTTAAACCTGTGCGACAGACTGGCGACCTGTCCAGGTGTACCTCGCCTCTCGCCTGGAACGTTAGAGATAGACACCAGCACCCTTCCTGACCCCACTAGGGACAAGGGTGTTAGAAAATGGATGGATGGATTTAAACCTGTTTTTTTTTTTATTCTATGTTTTAGAAAACTCTGTATTGCATTTTTTTTCTCAGGAGATACAGAAATTGTCAAGATGCTGTTAGAGAACGGAGCCAATCCTTGTTTGAAGACAGCGCACGGATGGACCCCTGCCCACTATGCTGCAGAGTCCGGTCATCTGTCCACGCTGCGGATCCTGCACACCTTCCATGCACCAATGGACAAAGAGGACTGCTGTGGAGACAAACCAATAAGATTAGCTGAAATATACGGAAAAGAAGACTGTGTTCGATTCCTTCAAAAGTACGAAACAAAGCCCAATTTTCACCTATTTTTCCTTTATTATGAACAACCTTTACAAAAGTTTCTGATTTAAGGTTGCAAATCTTTTTAATATGTTGCAGAGCAGAGCTTGAGTGCCGAGACTTCCGTGAGAAAATAGCTGAAGAAGATATTGCAAACGACTCAGATGAGGAGTGGTTACAGCAAAGCAAAGATTACGAAGAAGACATTGCTTTTAGAACCAGGAGGAAAACTAAGACTAGACTCAAGTCTAAAACATCATTTTGGCATACAGGTTGAGTCTTTTGCTCCATTTCTCTTCAAATATACCAACTAAAACTTGAATAATTCAATGTGACTCTGATCACAGCTGGTATTTGTGTAAGCTGAGTTAACTCATTAAATCCTAAAGGTGCATACAGAACAAGTTCATGCAAAAGGTAACACAAAGAGGCTAAAAATAATTAACTATACACTTATAATTTTACTAATAATATTAATAAACAATCACATTAAAAAGATATGGAAGTCGAGAGTGAACGTTTTCAGCATGTGCTTTCTCCCAGTGGTTTTCTCGAGAAAACCATTTCTGATCCAATCATCTCATGATCTCGAGATGATCACAAGATGACTGGTGTGTGTTAAACCTGATTCCATCCTTCAAATACATGCCACATGTATTTGCACAACGGCACAAGCAAAGTTTGTTTTATTGAGATTAACTTGTTATCCCATGAAAACCATCAGGAAATGAATTCGTCTTGAGAGAACCATTGATGAAATGAACTGGTTTCAAGAAAATCATCAGGAAATTAACTCTATCTCCAGAAAACCAATGGGAAATTACAGTATATTGTTATTTCCAGGAAATGGAACATTAACTGGTTATCTCGAGAAAACGTTTGGGAAAAAAGTACACGCGGAAAACATCCACTCTTGGCTTCAGTAAAAAGTGAATGCACACTGTACATTTATTTTCAATGGCACATAAATGTGATAGTAGTGATACTAGTTTTACATGTTGATGAAAATGGTTTCATTTCTTCCATGTTGACTCTGACTTTGAGGTGCTTTCACTGACACTAGATGCTGGAGCCTGGAGGTCAGAGGGAAGAACAAATGGCAATAAGACATACAAGAGAAATAGCCATGGTATCATGTAATTGTAGTTGCGGTGCACCTACTTTCTTCTTAATGTGTTTCAGTAGAGCCTCACGAGTCTGTAGAAATTATGGTGAGAAAATCATTAAATCGGTTATCTGGCAGAAATGATAAATTATGATAAAAGATGGCAGCTATCAGTACTGGCTTTTAACCGTGTACACACCCCTGTAAGAATTTCCTGTTTTTGAGCAGCAACTTTAGTGGGCACACCATTGGAAAATACTGAATTAATTGAAGCAGTTAATTTAAGTAGGTCAGCATCCCACCGCTTGATTGGCAAGGTCCACCCACTTTACCTTGGTAACGTTAGATTTCCCTCTTGAGGTGACCTCAAAGATTTAAAGTCGAATTTATTAGGTCTCAAATGTGGCTAGGGACATTCAAACACTTAAGATTTTCTTCTTCTGTTTATTTTGAGACATCCTCTAACTCACATAAAATCCCATATCTTTTGCTTTGAAGCAGACTTGGGGGTTTGGGTCTAAGATATCAGTTTGAGGTCAAAACTGAACTATTGCTAAATAATATTCCTTATCAAAACTACCAGTACAGCGAATTAACCCATATCTAGCATGATGTACAGTACCATCATGTTTTACCATGGGTACAGTTCTTGTTTTGCTGTGTTTGTGTGTTAAACTTACTTTTTAGACTGGTGGTCAAAAGCTCCACATGTTATGGATATTTTAATCTGGTTAGGAGGGGATTTACATTGACTTTCTGTCTTGCATCCAGCATAGAGGACATTGTAGTCAAATGTAGAACTCAACCAGGGCACACCTGAAATGTTTGCAGCTTCTTCAGTGTTACTGTTAAGGTTTACATATAATACTCTGGGTCTATTGCACTCTCCTCCAACTGATCGTTTTGTGAGATCATCGTTTTTTTGTTTACTAAAGGACGCATTACGCAAAAGAGTAAATGCCTTCCGATGATACCTAGACATTATGTAGATTAATTAATTTCAGGGTGTGTCCACCAAGGCAATCAAAGAGTCATTTTTTCAGTTGAATAAACCACAATATGTGTCGCATTAAAGGTGGAAAATTTTGTTTTTTCCTCTAACATCTGGGATTTTAACAGGGGTGTGTACACTGTAGTCATATTAGGTCTTAACATTGCCGTAAACAACAGCTTAGAAACATTTGTAGATCACACTGTGTAGCATCATTGAGCTGTATCATTATCTGGTTAGTTTCTCATTGCCTTACCATTCTGTCTAAGAAGCATGTGGTCAACAAAATGAAGAAGCCCTGGAATTGAAAGAGAGTACTTGTATGGTAAATACTTCAGTTTGTTTATGTGTTACATTGAATAAAATATTTTGACTGTACCTGGAATCCATTGAGTACGGTGAAGATGTATTCGAATGCATATGCTGCGGGTCCGCTTGTGAGATCAAAAATCAAAATGGCAAATCCAAAGATCCACGTCACACCAAAAATCGGGGTCAGTAGGATAATGGATCTCACAACAGTTTTGGCTGCTGCTTTCTCCTTTTCTGGTGAGATGTCAGTTTTTTGGTGTATTTCTGAGTGGTGGCTTATGAGCTTCATGATGACCACAAGCATTGAGAACACATTAATGAAAACAATTGCTCCAACTGGAATGATAAACGTATAAAAAGTGCCTTTAAACAGTCCGCCATAAACCAGCCAGCAGGTCTTCTCCAAGTAATATACCCCCTCAGCTCCACCGTTGCAGGTAAGAAATGTGACAAAGACTATGATCAAGGGGATGGCGTAGCCTACAACCAACGAGAACCTCAGATAGTTTGCCTTGCTCACTTTGTGGAACAAAAACACTGCCTGATGAAGAAGTGTGGCGCTCAAACAAAACGTCCAAAAGAACATAGCCAGATAGCAGAAATGCTTCAGCACCGCAGAGGTTCGACACCAGAGGTCTGAAATATTCTCTGGGTTGGAAGAAGATGCCAAAAAGCAGAGGTTACCGATCAGCAAGCACAGACAAATGTTCACATGGGCAGTGTGACGTAAATATAGTGTACTCGTCTTGACTACATCGCTCCAGACTATCAGTTCTATTACAAGAGTGACAATGAGTGACAACACTGATAATGACAGAGCTGCATAAGTTAGATAAGTCAAACCAGGGACGTCCAGGGGCTCCTTGGACAGTAGCAATGCAAACGAGGAAAGATGATCACATGTGCAGCGGCCCTCCTTAGAGGGACCCGCCCATTTACATCCGTCTGATGAAAACACATGTTTTTTATTGTCCCAAAACACACATTTTAGCTCAACATTACGAGGTCTTGGCTTGATCATTTCAAAGTCTAGGGTAATGTCACTATAGCTATCTGCAGTTGTGGATACAATGATACTGTTGACCTCTGATTTATTGTCAAGATTGGGCAAATATTTATCCAGTTGTTTGAATGCAGCTGTTTTCACATTCACTCCACCTGGAAGAAAAACTGAAACATTGAAAACGGTGATGTTGCAGTTGGTGCTATTGCACACATCCACTTGCAGATTTTCTTTGCTAGTCCCCACTGTCATATTTGATATTTTAATTAAATTCTCAACAGAAAGCATGAATTTCTCAGCCATTGAAGTGTTGTCAGTGTTATCTTTATTCCACGAGTCTTCAAGACTTTTATTCAGCAAATGACTGGATGAGAATAGAAAATTCTGAAAAATAAAAGCAGAATCACAGGTCATTTTCTGGAAGATGGTTGTGACGTGTAAAAAGTATTACATACCAACCTACAGTATATTGATGTCATTTTTTGGCATTAGGAATTTGAAGTTTAGTGAAAAAATCTTTAATTTAATAAAGATGCATAAATTATCTGCATTACTACCTTGAAAAAGGCTATTTTTTTAGAACAAACAATTATTTTGTGACATTTAACATTTTTGCAAAAAGCTTTGAGTTGGCTGAAAGCTCTTAGATGGAAACTGCTTTGTTAGACATCATGGTTTCGTTTAACCTTAACACTGTTTAGTATATCAGTGAAGTTGTAATGAAATAAACCTTTTAATGAAGTCATGAAAGAACACTGATTATGTCTTAATTCATAAAGATCAAAATGCTTTGATACTCACTTCTATTGCTGTCTCATTTGTAAAAACACTGCCATTTAACTTTCTATCCATGGTGCTAAGTACTGCGACCGATGTATTTATGTTAGCATAACCAGGTAATTTTGATGTCTTTGTGACATTCACAAAGCGTTCAAATACTATTGCAGCATTTGTAGCCAGTATACCAAGTCCAATGTCACTAATCTGAAAGAACAATAAATATGAAGGTTATTATTGTGTATTCTACAGCAACTTCTTAAATCAGCAAGCTGAAGTATATTATTATACCTCAAGTGGAATACTTCTTATAGTAATAATTCCTATGTACTGTAATTCCATAAAAATAAAAAAGTTGAAAGCATATTTAAATACAACTGTACAACAAAAAGCAGTTTAGTTACTGTACATTACATACATTTACGTGCAATGATAGAAAGTTAAGATGATAGTAAAATTCACATACTGTAGCACTTTCCAGCACATTAGCGAGGTCCTGTTCAACACATTTTGAAACCTCGTCACCCCATATCCCTTCCCGGCCTTTTACCCTGAAAGTATTAAATGAACATTAATGAAACTATTCAGGACAAAAATTAAATGTTATTGAAATGTTTCATTAGTTAAATAAACCATTTTGTGTTTTTCAAAGTTAGAGGAAACAAATGTTATCTGATAGTGAAGAGTTCAAATCTCACCCAGGTGAACACTTTCGCTCTCTTGTTCCAGCTTTATCCTGGCATTTTATTTCTGCAGTAAAGTTGGCCTTGGTGTTTCCCCATTCACCTTCTGCTGAACAATATTGATCCTGAGCTGTTTAGTACAAATAAAAAAAATCATTTAGTACAAAAACTATGCAGAGCAAAACTCCCAAGTTTAAAAATGTTATTGTGAGGAATGCAAAAAAGTATCGCATTAACTTTTAAACAGTTGTCTCTTTTGAATTATAAGATTGAGGGTGATTTTGTATAAATTCTCTAAGCTGTATCAAGGTTGATTTAATGTGGGACTGCAGCTCATCTACAATGCTGCTTCTTGTTGCTTAAGTAGATTTTGGTACTCTTATGGGTGAGTCCCAAGTTGCTAATGGAAACATTGACATCTACATATTCATAAAGCTTGTGAGCCCTTTAAAAGTTCCAGACAGACAGCAGCACAAGCTGTGGAGTTGATAAACCACATAGGACCAACACCAGCAGATGACATGACACCTCAAATCATCACATAATGTTGAATCTTCACTCTGGACCTCCAGCAACTTGGATTGTATATCACTTCACTCTTCCTCCAAATTCCAAAATTTTGTATTTCAAATTAAATGTAAAATTTACTTCGATTTGAAAGGAGGACTTTGGACCACTGAAAAACAGTCCAGTTTATTTCCTGCTTTGTCTCAGGTTCAGCATTTGCTGAAATCCTGACATGCGACAGCTATAGCATTGGGTGTGTGCTGTGGCTCTTAAAGCTTCGACTTCAGCTGCCGTGCATGCCTTAGCTCTTTACCAGAATCTCTTGAATGGGCTAACAACATATAGATATTAATGTGGTCTTTTTCCCTCTGCTGAACTTTAACATAGTATGTGTGGAGACAACATGCTATGGACAGTTAGCTTCTTTAGCAATGATCTTTTTCAGCTTAATCTCCTTGTGCACGGTGTCGCTGACTGCTGGACATCTGCCGCCCAGCAGTCTTCTTGAATGTCCAGACTGTGATGCGTTTCAAACATTTTTTTGATTAAACTTGTATAATATTGTTATTTCCAGAAGACCAGATATCTTGAGCTTCATTCTCTGAGACATAATCATCAAAATTAAGGATGATAAACACCTGAAATATATCAAGCTAATGTTCACATTTTTTAGATTAAAGTACAGAAATAAACTACATTTTTTTTTATATTTATTTTCTCTCAAAGTACTTCTCTATCAGATACATGACTGGTCAGAATTGATTATATTGAATTGAATGTGCCCAAACGTTTGAGTCCACTTGCATTTCCACTTGCATTTCAGAAGTTAAATGGTCTGTACTTGTGTAGCACTTTATCAAGTCTAAAGAACCTCAAGGTGCTTCACACTACATTCAGTCATTCACCCATTGACATGCTGATGGTGGCAAGTTACTGGATGGAAGCATCACCGGCCTGCTAGTGGCCACACCCTCCGGTGAGGAGGGTAAAGTGTCCTGGCCAAGGACACAACGACAGAAGCAGAACTGAACCGGCAAACCACTGATTGAGAGATGAACTTCTACCTCTGTCTCCACCAAATTCAAACGCTTTTTCAGTGCAGTAAAAAAACACACAATTCATTGTGTCAAAGAAAAAAAGCATCATTATCTTAAACTGATACGTACAATAAATGACTTCGACCGTCAAAGGTTCCTTTTTGACTTGGTTGCACTCATTAGTAAAGTCGCAATATGCCTTTGGAGAACCTGAAGAAGAATTCCCCTGGTCTTTCTTACAGTTAACTATTATTTTAGCTGAATAAATCAGTTTGTCTTTGTCTGTGAAAGTGACATAAACAGGACAAGTATTACAAGAACAAAGGCATTCAGAAGATGGTTCAAAGAGCGAACATGAATAACACTAGAGACATTTTCCTACCTGTAGTCATGGGTAATACAATGGCACCTTCTTGCCAGCTCACATTGTATTTTTCGGTGGTATTCTTTATCTCACATTTCACGATCACATAAAGAACACTATCTTCTGTCTTACACAAGGGAAATGCCGGATCTGCGGAAATGTCGATCTTTGGTTTGAGGCATACATCCATTGTATCATTGGCTTTATGGTTTATGGTTATTTGACCTTCTTTTTCAACAAAAAGACATACGTACTCTCCTGAGGAAGGAACAACATGGAGGGTTCAAACAGAGGCAAAAGGTGTAAAATATATTTCAAGGGATTAGACAACCATTATGTGATAAATGCTCAGTCAACAGACTAATTTTCTTTTCCTGTAGTTTTACAAGTACAATTCTAAAAACTAACACTGTGGTGGTTCCCGGGGAAGTAGTTGTGCTACATACTGCTGCTCTAAAAATGGTGAACACACCCCATTTTTCTTAACACTGAGGAGTTGAATCTTTGCCCCACCACACACAAGCAAAAATGATGAGGATTATGACATAAACTGATAGAATTGTGAACATTCTCATTTAAGAAGTATATTATTGAAATGTACACATGTATTTTTTATGTATTATTACTTTAGATAATCCTGCTTATGGCAATAACAACATATATTGTGTTGGACTTAGTCCAGTACTTCCCAAAGCTGGGGTCTGAGTTGTGATCCAACAAGTATTGGCTCTGGAGATCCTCTACAAAAATGTTACTAAATTGAAAAAATAATAATTGATTAAACTAATTTGTGTTGTCACTGAAGTACTATTTGCACACTCATAAAATATCCTGACTCAGAAGTTAAAATAGTTCAAAACCACTGTATTAGTCTATAAAACTGCACGATGTTTTTTACATGTTGCTTCTGTTCTCTGAGGACAAAATACAGTGGCTTGCAAAAGAGGGCTGAATACCTTTGCACACTGCAATCAAATATATTTATGTTTGTGGTTGTAATGTGAAAAATATGGAAAACTTTAAGGGGTTTGAATACTTTTGCAAGCCACTGTAGAAGTGCGCTTTGGGGGTTTGTACTTCAGACAGGGGAGAGGCTGGTCCTAATTCTCATTTAATTCTGGAGGAGCTGCAGAAATCCACTGCTCAGATTAGATTTCTGACAGTACACTCCTCAAATCTGGAGTGTATGAAGGAAAAATAGAATACATTTATTGTCCTTTTGGCAGTTTGCCACAAGTCAGGCAAGAGGACCAAACAAGCTTGAAGAAGCATTGTCAGGCGTTTATGCTAAAAAGGACAGATGGACAGACTTAATTATACAGCAATAATGGGAGGAACTAGAATGGAACTGAAATGTTTTACATCAAAGCATATTCATCTGTTAGAGTTAGGGATGCACGATAGTTATCAGACCGATAACAAGAAATTTAATTCTTATTTGTCCAATATAACAAATGATAACATGTTTTGTTGCGTAGATGGGTTTTTTCTTGTTGTTTGTGTTGTTTTTTGAGCACTTATGCTCCTGCATGGGACCTGCACGGAGTTCAAGAGGCGTCAGTATAATTGGAGAAAACATTTTTCTGACTGCAAATAAATAATTTTAAAATTCCCTCTTGTCAGAAAACAATAGTTAAAAAAAAAAAAATCTATCATCCCAGAGTGTTACACGCAAACAACAGAAATATAAACATAAAAGGTCCGCATGACTCCCAAGTTGGAACTTCCAACACCATGTGAATGCAGCCCAGGTAAACAGACAACATAACAGCCGTTAGTTTGGAGGCTCTTTTAAGGTTTTGGAAGAAAAAAATACGCTGATTCTGTTTAACAAATGTTAAGAGACGGTTCAGCGAGGACAAAAACAACACGACCTTTATCACGTCAAATTTGATCAGTCAACTTAAACACAAACCATTGCTTTGGTGGAGAATTCAAAGTATTCGCGAAGCCCAGGATGCTAAAGACTTTAACAATAAGCCGGTCTTCAGTAAGCCACCAGGACTCAAATCCATTGGTGAAGCTTTTGACAAAACAAGTCATTTGGAATGAGAAAACTATTGGTTATTTGTATTGTGTTTTTTTTTTTTCAAAAAGTTATTACATCTGTTTCTGTATTTTGAATAGTGTAGTCGAAGTCCAAAGCTAAACACAATTAAAAGACTTAAAGAATTATGTTTACAGATGCTACCAATCCAGTCTGACTAAGCTTGAATTGTTTTGAAAGGATGACTGAGCAAAATGACATGACAAAATGGGTTGTGAACATTTTACAAGGTATTGAGGGCCAAACGATCTACAATGTTGTGGTTGTAACAAACTTACCTTGCCAGAGTTCGTTAACATGTTGAATCGTGACTGAACTTTCTTTTTCTTTAATTTGTACTGTTGAGATGCTGCCATTAGTTATGAGAAACGATCCATCTTTTCTATTCAGGTTCCACTGTGGTTGGGCTTTAAGCTCTCTCTCAGTTTTACAAGTAACAACAGTTTCGTTGTCATACGGCACTGATGCCTTTGATACTTCCAAATTGACAATGCCTGTGAATTGAAAAAGTTTACAACTTTAGAAAGTTTACACAGGAGTTTATGATCTTAAAAAATGAGGTTGCACTATAAATGAAAAACTTTTTTTTACTCTAAAACGCAACTGAAAAAAAAACCCCAAACTAGTCTGTTAAATGAAATTCTTAAAATGTTCTTTTAAAGCTGTAATAAGGAGGTAGCATTAGGATCATCCTGTAAAGTGATAGCTTATTAGATCACCTTTGCATTTATTTCAGAATTACTGTCAATTTTAGAGAACCTTATTAGCCTGATATAAAGTTCAGGAGGCTTAGCAGGAAGGAAACTGGTCAAGGTGTCAAAAAAATAGATGCAATAAAGTAATAATAATAATACTTATGCTAGCTTTATTTTGCGGAATCTACTTTTAAAATGTATTTAGCACAATTAATATTGTATGAAAAGTTGAAGAGGTTTCTTAAATAACTGCTACCTTATTTTTCCACCATAGTAAAATTACATTTTAACTTTGGTGTGAAAATCTTTTAAAAAAAAACAAAAAAACAAGCAAGTCATTGAAGAAACAAAACAAGATGTAAAGTTATTGTGAAATGTAACTCTAGTATGAATCCAACTGGTGAAAAATATAGTAGTTACCTTTTGTCTCCAAAGTCATACTGCCTCTTAGAGTTTCTGTCAGGTTTGTAGATTTACTAAACAGTTCTCCCGAACTAACGTCAGAGACGATCTTCATTGTAAAATCAACAATAATGCTCCCGAGACTTTAGTGACAAACGAAATCAAATAATTATTTTAAACATTTAAAAAAATGGATGTGTGCATATTTTTTTTAATTATTTTTAATATTTATAAAAGAAAGTACCTGAATTGTATTATTGCCAGACTGTCAAATCCTCTTATTTTACTGTATAAGGTTTTCATCTAAAAAGACATTACCTGCATTATTCATCTATTTCCAAATGTATCAAATAATTATATTTGATCATTATTTTCATTACGGAAATGATTTTACCTGTTTTAACAGAAGTGCATGACAGGTAATATATTTGGATGAGGCCTTATCTGTCAGACAATCAGTATAGTTATTTCCGTCCAGTTTGAATCTCCCCGTGATATCAACTGTTGAGAACAAAATGTAGAAGGTTAATGAGCATCAACCCTTTCTCCAAAGAGCACACATAGTTTAAAATGTTTGGTTAAACAAACAGTAAACGTCCACATGCCTGTAGTGTTTAAAGTGCACATTGAATTAGAGTCAGCCTTGAGGGTACAGTTATTCCCATCACAACCCTCTTTGAGAAGAACTTCATCACTCCATTTGTGGCCATGTTCGCATCTACATGTTTTACTACCGTTGTTTTTGTCACATTCTGATTGGGGGTGAAAGAAACACACAATCAGAAAACAAACAAAAAAACCCCAGAAGAACCAAAGTTTTATTGATTTGGTTTTCTGGAACTGACAAATCTAAAAGTGCAGTACTTGGAATCTTCCTTTGTTTCTTTCTTACTTGTTGTCATTCTAACGTTGTCGATGCTCACGTTGTTGTCTTTCACATAAAAGCTCAGGTTCGAACTGATTATTTCAATTGCACTTCTGTCTATTATCAGTTTAGCGTAATATATCTGCGTTGAGTTCTCTGAAACATTCAAAGAGAAACTGAAACATTAATTGATGCTTAAAGGTGCAGTATGTAACTTTTATAAAGAATATGTTTTTTACATATTTGTTAAAACAGTCACTATGTCCTGATAGTATAATATGAGACAGATAATCTGTGAAAAGATCAATCTCCTCCACCTCCTCCATGAGCTACGATTGACCTCTAAAGAAATGCAACACTCTTGACCAAAAAAATCAACCAATCAGAACCAGGAGGAGGGTCTTAGCGCTGTCACTCAACTTCATGTACACGTGATTGACAGCGCTCCTGGCTCTGGTTATTTCTAGTTAGCACTGGGAGCACTGGTGGAAGTCATCCATCCATCTTCTGTTCACCCTTTGTCCCTAATGGGGTCGGGAGGGTTGCTGGTGCCCATCTCCAGCTACGTTCCAGGCGGGAGGCGGGGTACACCCTGGACAGGTCGCCAGTCTGTCGCAGGGCAACACAAAGACATACAGGACAAACAACCATTCACACACCCCTAGGGAGAATTTAGATATACCAATTAACCTAACAGTCATGTTTTTGGACTGTGGGAGGAAGCCGGAGTACCCGGAGAGAACCCACGCATGCACAGGGAGAACATGCAAACTCCATGCAGAAAGACCCCGGCCGGGAATCGAACCCAGGACCTTCTTGCTGCAAGGCAACAGTGCTACCAACCGCGCCACTGTGCAGCCCTGGTGGAAGTCAGAGGAGCTTTATTTTGTCACAGATTATCTGCATCATACAACATGGTGATACTTTCAGCAAATATGTACAAAATATTTTTTACACAAGTTTCATACTGCAGCCTTAAAGCAAAGAGCACCAGCAGATGGTAACCTGTGAAGCCTTTACCAACATCATCAACAACCAGTGAGACAGGAGCTTTAAAGAAATGCTCTTTACTTGTTGCAGAGGCCTGCAAAGGAAAAAAAAAACATGCAATTTTAATAATCTGGTGTTTTCATTGTAAATTTTAGTATCTTTTTGTGGAATATGACAAACCTGACTGTTTAGACTCAGTATGTAGAGAAATATGAAGACCCACATCTTGACCCTGCAAAAAAAAAGATATATTACCAAAGTCCATCCATCCATTTTCTAACACCCTTGTCCCTAGTGGAGGTGCTGCTGCCTACCTCCAGCTAACGTTCTGGACGAGAGGCGGGGTCACCCTGGACAGGTCGCCAGTCTGTCGCAGGGCAAACAGAACTTACTGGAGGGACTTATGTGAAAGTTCTGACTTGGAAACAACTCAGGTTTTCCCAGGATGGGCTGGGACAGGGATGTCTGCCTAACACTTGTGGATCTGTAATCTTGTGTCCCAATTTTATTTGTAATCCTTCCTACTTACACGGATAAATGCCTCATTCAAAAAAACACAAAAAAACCAACTAATTAAATATTGTAGAAAGTTGCATAGGTATGGCTGAACTGATCTAGATTTAAAATAATTGACCACAGTTTTATGTTAATAGGACGACTGGGTGGGACGCACAGGAACACTGCGGGGAATGAATAATGACGTATAAAACTAAAACCCACTTTTTATATCTAATTTCAAATAAGTTTCACAGTATTTTCTGTATTTAAAGAGTTCAACCGATAAAGTTAAAAAAATTGTAAATGTTATATTATTTTTCTCATTTTTATAAAAATTTTAAAACCACAACGCTATTACAAAAATTTTGTACAAAGGATTGTGGTCCTTAAATGTCCCTATTTAGCAAAAACACACAAACCTACAATATTTAACAACTATAATTACTTATTATTACAAGTCACAGGCTTCTTATAGACATCCATCCATTTTCTTACTCCCTTGTGGGGTCAGGAGGAGTGCTGGTGCCTATCTCCAGCCAGACATTTCAGGCAAAATACCCCGGGCTGGGAATCAAACCCAGGACCTTCTTGCTGCAAGGCAGCAATGCTACCAACTGTGCAGCCCTTCTTATAGACGTTTTATAGATTTGAATCAGTTTTTTATGGCTCTTAAGGCACTTTGCTTATTTACATAAAAACACATGTCGTCAGGATAAAAAACTGTGATAAAAATCTATGACACGGGCGTGCCATGGTGGCATAGTGGTTAGTGCGACCCGTATTTGGAGGCCTTGAGTCCTCGACGCGGATGTCGCGGGTTCGACTCCCGGACCCGACGACATTTGCTGCATGTCTTTCCCCCTCTCCTTTCCTGTCAGCCTACTATCACATAAGGGACACTAGAGCCCACAAAAGATCCCCTGGAAGGGTAAAAAAATCTATGACACTCGTCAGACACATACTGTACTTGAATCACTGTGTCCGCGTTGCGCAAATTGTGTACTTTTTAAAATTTAAAGTGCACAAATGAAAAGGCTTTTTTTTTTATTGCTGAAATTATATTAAAGATTCCAACAATAAAGACATGCTGATGTTTATGGCGTTAGGCAAGAGGCTTTGTGTTATGTTTAAAAAATTGCAAATATGCAGCGCACTGAGTGCATCATCAAAACTACATTAACTTATGTGTTAATTGCTTTCATCATTAAAAACATAAAAACCTGTGACAGTCAATGGCAAAATAATTGCATTAATAGTTACTATGAGAAAAGAAAATACAAAGACGAGCTCACCTGTGTTTTCTTCATGCACATCAGTGAACCTTCACAGCAGCAAAATGGCCAAAAACAACAGCCGTCCAGTGAGAAAGCCAGTTTTCACACCAGGGTTTATAGCGGACATGCAAACAAAAATGGCTCCAGCGATACTTTAATTTGACTGTCAAATCAGATTACAGTCCGTTCTTTGTTTTATCATGCCATCTCGATGGATCTCTAGCTGTTATGAAATAAAGTATTATATTTCACGTATTTTCCCCTCCTTTGAAAAAAATAAAAGACAGCACAAAGTTATTTTATTAGTTTAAAGAGTAAGCTATAGCAGATATGTAGTTGGTATTAAATACTCTAAAATGTAAGCAGCTTTGTTTGTACCATAACACATGTAAATTTTGCAATTAAGACTCTTTTGTGTTTCCTACACCTACAGTCCTCTCTATGTCAAATCTAGACTTTAATACAGGTATTTAAATTGTGCAGAGGAAGGGTTGAAAAACCAATAGTAATTTTATATACACTTATCAAAATGCATTAAAACCGAATAAAACATGAGAATGATTATATAGGCAGAGCAATTAAATAGCACATTTTATAAACAATGAACATTTCAAACGCCTTACATACGCCCTTAAAAGTATTTACATCCAATTATCTCCATTTGCAACACAACATTAGGACTATTTTAATTTATTTTTCACAGAACTATGAATCTGGGTTTAGGTTGAATGAATCCCAAGCATAGAAAATTCTATTTCTTAATATGAAATTCTCTACATCCTAATATTTTACAGCAGACAAACAAATGGAGTTAATATTCCTTGAAAACAATGGGAAAGCCATTTAATTTACCTCTAAATAAGAATTTAAAAATCAGCTTCAGCCTTTGCGTGGCCATACTTTCTCGCACTGCAGTTAGCCTGACATAAGACGAAGAAATGGGAGTTCATTTTTAGTCACATTTTCCACTTTGTTACTCATTTAAAATGTCAGAGTGTCAAACTATATATTTAGTTAGCAAGATAAATATTTAGGTTACAAACTATCTAGCTCCAAACTAAATAGTTAGCTAGCTAGCTATATATTTAGCCTCAAACCAAATATTTAGTTAGCTTATTAAATAGCTAAGTAATAGTTTAGTTAACTAGCTTGTTAATAAAACTATTAATTTAATTTAATTAACAGCCTCAGAATAAATATTTACTTAGTATGCTAAATATTTAGTTTACAAACTATCTAGCTCCAAACTAAATAGTTAGCTAGCTAGCTATATATTTAGCCTCAAACCAAATATTTAGTTAGCTTATTAACTAGCTAAGTAATAGTTTAGTTAACTAGCTTGTTAATAAAACTATTAATTTAATTTAATTAACAGTCTCAGAATAAATATTTACTTACTATGCTAAATATTTAGTTTGAAGCTAAATATTTAGTTTACAAACTATCTAGCTCCAAACTAAATAGTTAGCTAGCTAGCTATATATTTAGCTTCAAACCAAATATTTAGTTAGCTTATTAACTAGCTAAGTAATAGTTTAGTCAACTAGCTTGTTAATAAAACTATTAATTTAATTAAATTAACAGCTTCAAAATAAATATTTACTTACTATGCTAAATATTTAGTTTGAAGCTAAATATTTAGCTTAGAAAGTGAACATTTAGTTTCGGTATGCAAATTCAGTTACCCATAACCTTGCGAAGTCTTGTGAACCTTTAAATAAATTCCTACCGGCGTGACTGGCTAACAATAAACTCCTCTATTGTTTTTCATGTCATCTCCTCATCGTCGTTTCTTTCCCCAAACGTTTACGCAGGTTTTATTTTGATAGTCCACTTCCGGGCTTCGCCGCGTGAATTTGCACATTAGCTAACTATTTAGCTTTGAGCTAAATATTTAGCTTCCTTGTGAAATGTTTAGTTTGAAATTGTGACATTTATAAATGAGCTAATATGGAGTGAAAATACTTTGGAAAAATTAACCCAATTTTTCCATTAAAATGGGGTTCGTTTTAATGGAAAAAAGTAAATAAATTACTTTAGGTTTGTTTAGATTGTCAATGCTAATAGCACACAGAAAACGGAAACACATTATTTTGGTCCAGCTTGCTAAGGGGTTCACGTTGACCTCACAAGCTTAAAAATCAAACAATATCAGAAAAAAATGTACAACTATTAATTCTGAATTAATTAGTCGCCTTTAAAAATTCTCATGAGAATGTTCCAGCAAAAACTTTGAATACACAGGCTAATTTGAGTAAAAGGATTTATTTCAACCACACCCATGATATGGATCAGTGTGCCAATTTGGAGAGAATCTGAAAGTTGAATTGCAAAAATTATCTCCAAAGAAATCCAAAAACAGCGCTTCTGTGAAGGTGTACAAACAGCAAACACCCAGTTTCCTGTTTATTGCAACTATACCTCATATACCAGGTATGGATTACACAGTCTTCTCTTAAACATTTCATAATGTTTAAGTCCCTGTTCTAAACTGAACTCTGCTGTTCTTCTGTAGTTTGTTTCCATAAGACCCGGTCCACATCTAAAGAACTGTAGTCAGGTATCTCTCTATGCTAAAGTTCAAAACATTTAGTTATAAGGACACACTTTTTCCAATGACATCATCAGATATCAGTTGCCAGACTCAGAAAGGTGGTAAAGGGTTATTCAAGTAGCACTTACTTTATTAAAATATTTAAATTCTAACATTTTAGTGTCGCACGTTAACCTTGAAGGTGAAACAGATTACTCAGAAATTTGCACCATCAGTGACCTTATCAAGTTTAACCAAATGTCTGAGGGATCTTTATATTGAATCCTGTCACTGGATCGTTTCCAGTTTGTACAACATCCAACAATGTTTTCATTTGGCATTGATCAAAGTTAGTCAGTTTATCTATTATCTCACTTTAAACTGAAAAGAGCAAAAAATATATTTTTCATTCATCAATTTTAACATGCCTTCTATTTTAATGGAGTTTATTTTGGTTTTAAATAATGATGGCAATGCAGCTTTGTACAATTTTGCAGTAGTACAAAGTTTATGGTTTCTTGTCATCTTTTACTGTTTATTTGCATTTCTAGATAGTCTTTACAGTGCCTTGTGCAAACTGTTGCAGAACAGCAAATATAGTGGTTTTGTATATTAGTCCTGTTTTTTGTACCATCAACACACAGCAAACATGTTTGACAAAAACACAGTTCATTTTACACAAAGTAACATTTAAGCTAAATTAATATAAGGGACATTTGTCAGTTAAGTGATGCAAAAAACCTGACCACACACACACACACAGCATCAGTAATTACATGTACACTGAAACATTTCTGGTTCATGACATGTGTGAAAAAGTGTTCATAAGATTTTAGATTTATGATAAATTCCTATGAATGATGTTTGAAAACCCTAAAAACTGTCTCTATGGTCGGAATGATTATTTGAACTATTTCTTCCACTGCTGGTATCTGCAGATTTTAGCAAGTTAAGACTTAACATAATTTTTAATGTCAGCTTGAGTTAAATTCAAGACTTAAAAAAATATAAATATAGGGGATCCTGCTGGTTCCTATAAGTTGACAACAGAAGTGAGCTGATGGAAACTGGTGACGCATTTGCACTTTAATGACAGACTCAAAAAAGCTAGCAAGCAAAAACAGCTACAGCTACCAACCGCCTCGAGTCACAGAATGAGCGCGACTCAAAAATGCGAAGAGAAACCCTGAGCTCTGATAAACAGCCACAGAGATGCCTAAAAAAAGAATTAAAATAAGTTGTAAATTATTTTTTTCGTATTCACAACAAAAACGACAACGTCTTGTTCTAAAATCTTAAGGTTACATTGCCCACCTTTGCTCCGCAGTGTGGGTGAAGAGCCACAGATTGCACACCCACGTTGTATGCAAACTAAAATTTGAACACGTTTTGACAAAAATGTCAGTCATTCTGCTTGTGGGTTATTGGGACTGTTCCCTGAACATAAAGAAACCTTTTACTGATTTATCTGACTGCAGCGGGATACATTTGACTATTCTTTATGCTTTGAAACATTACTTCAAAGAATTTCATTGTGCATATTTGCATTACCGATGTGAGGAAACATAAGTCCCTTTTGTGGAGTTGCAGTGCAGTTGTGTATAAAGTTCAAGCGGCGTAAATCAAAATGTTGAAGTCCCTCGTACTGAATGGACGCCCATCCATCCATTTTCTGTACACCCTTGTCCCTCAGAGGGGTCAGGAGGTGCTGGTGCCTATGTCCAGCTAATGTTCCAGACGAGAGGCAGGGTTCACTCTGGAAAGGTCGCCAGTCTGTCTGGCAACACAGAGACAGACAGGACAAACAACCATGCAAAAATCTTTTTGCAAACTCCATGCAGAAAGACCCCGGGCCCGGAATCAAACCCAGGACCTTCTTGCTGCAAGGCAACAGTGCTACCAACTGCGCCACTGTGCAGCCCCTCTGAATGGACGTAAAAACTCTTAAGTCTTGTTGTCGGTGCTCCACAGAATGTAGATTACAAAGAGTATTTTATAAGTAATAAAATATATAATTAAAAAACGAGACACTTTTTATTACAAATCTTTAATCTTGTAGAAAAGAGGTTTTACAGTCTTAATTCCAGGACACAGTCTTAGAAGTAATTGGGGTGGCAAGTCTCACAGCTTTTGTAGTAGAGATGCGACAAATAATCGGCAAAAGACTTGAATCAGCGAGTTTGTCGTGGATCGTCTCTGATCAATCACATATCCGAAATTAGTTGAACATTTTTGGTCTATAAACACATCAACTTATTTTGAATTAATAGAAAAATCTGCCGAAGATTAGGCATATATGCAACAATGGATAAATGGAGACAACCTTGTACAGTAATTCATTTTCTGTTGCATTGAAAACTAGCACCTTGATAAAAAGAGACTCCAGCACAATGTTTTGGCTCTTGTGTTACAGTCGATTGTAAAGAGAATAAAAATTGTGATCAGCAGGTCAGCTTTCAAATAAAACCTGAAATCCGATCTATGGTGTAGTAGCGATTCTCAAATATTCAGTTTTGGTTTTTTTTATGGTTAAAAAGGATCAACTTGCTCATTCGCTCATTAATCTTTAATTTTTAGATAACATCACAGTGCACTTTCACAAGTATAAAGACAATCTATTAAAACATTCAAGCAGCTGACTGGAACGGAAACATACTGTAGCGTTCTACAAAACCGTCTCCACTGTGAATCACTCAGACACACACAAAAAAAATAAAAAAGCAGTCTGGAGCTGCTGCTGAGGCTCATAGTGCAAACCTGACAAAAATCTCTCACCCCGAAGGAAAGGCATCAGCTCCGCTCCAAGTGCTTTATGTTCCCAGAGATTTCCGTCCTCGTGCGTGGACGACGTCACACCGCTGTTTCGTGCTCGATAACACGAGAGTCGGCGTCAGGCAGCAAAATCTGCTGCTGCGATGGCGTGTGTTGCCCACGGGCGGCTCCGTTGCTTTCTTTGTCTGAACCTGGCCCTTGTGGGGATGGGATCTTAGGACAACAAGGAAAAAAATGATATTAAAGCAGAGACACAGATAGAATTGATTTGGATGGGTTAAGTTTCAGAACCATGTGAGTGACTTTATTCAGTCAACACTGTACCTGTGAAATGACCTCACTTTTGACTACAAAAGAACGTGGTGCGCAGAAGAGTTGACGGTTGAAAAGGTCTTGTTGGTATGAGGAGTCTCTGCTGAAACGATGCGTTTGCTTTTTGTCTGACGTTGTGGAGCCCAATATGGTAAACCGTCTAAACTTACCTGAGGAGTTTCAGCTGCAGCTCTACTGCTCTTTTGTAAGTTCTCTGACGAGTATCATCATGCAGCAAATTCATTTCTACATCTGAGCTTGGAGAAAACTTGCGTGGATTTCAATCCCTGGAAGGACAGGAACCCGTTCTACATGCAGGGCTGGAACTAACGATAATTTTTAGAAATGATCTGTTCCATCGATTATTCTGACAATTAATCGATTAATTGGATAAATAAAATTTGCCACATTCCTACAATATTTGAAATACATTAAAGAATGCAAATAAACAGCTAGTTCAATTCATTTTTTTAATATATATATATATATATATATATATATATATACACATATATTTTCCCCAAGATGAAATAAGATAGTATTCCTTTACGATTAATCATTTATAGCCCTTTCTGCTTGACTTAATATCAGTATAGTGTAGAATTATTAAATGGATTAATAAATGGATAACCAAAGGTGACAATAGGACATATTTTTAACAGAATTTTAACAGTATGAAGCTAAAACTATGCTACTTGAGTTCCGGGTAGAGCATATTTATAGACAAAGAACATTTTTACATCTCAAATGCAAAATGTATACATTTTTCTGTACAGCTTTAGCTTATTTAAAATCTGAGGGTGTTGTTCTTTAAGCAAATTAAAGTAACAATTAATGGATTATTAAATTAGCTGAGGATTATTTCAATAATCGATTAATCACGATTAATAGTTTCAGCTCTATTTACACATTTTCCCTCTATGAAATGACAGACCTGTAATTGTTTTTTAAATTTTCCTACAATCTTTATCCAGGTTGATGGAAGGCATCAGTTGCTCTAGTCATTGCTGATCTCTTTCCATCTTGATGTTGTTTTAACACAAAAGGTCACACTGATTGACAAAGGTCAAATAATCAATTGTATTTAGCAACTGGTTGCTACCTGACTTCTTAAATCCAAGAGAAGCGCCAAGGGTGTACTTACTTTCCATCATTAATAGTCGTTGAAAAGTTTATGCCTGACTTGGTGTTTGTTTTTGTGGGAAACTTTAATCTATACTTACAGCCGGTCTCAGAGGAGTCACGCAGCAGACCTTCTTCTTCATGTGTTCGGGCAGAAAAAAAAGCAGTTTTCCTAATAACGGGTAGACTGTTCCAGGCGTCGCCTCCCCTTCTTTCATTGGGCCTTGGCAAAAACACAAACGTTTCAAAGTTTAACGTGAAGAAACGTTTCACATTAAAGTGAGGCGGCACGAGTAAATGTCACAGTTCTGCATACCTGTGAGAAAGCTGACGGTCAGCCCGATGAGGATGACTATGAGGCAGCTGAAGCCGGCGTACCACATGTAGGACAGAGAATAAAACCTGTGCAGCCCCGTGGGCCGGCTGAAGAGCAAAGAGTTGATTTAGTCGCGAGATAAAAAGTCACCGGTAACACTCGGCGTTAACGGCGGCAGTCCGACCTCGTTGCGTTGCCGATCGCCGTCTGGAAGACGGCGGTTGTGTTGACGTGGCAGCGGGGCGGCAGCCGCTTAGCGCCAGAGCTGCGGGTGACGATGCTGCCGATGCCGACCCAGAAAGCCCCGACCAGACCTGCGCCCAGACCGGCCACCGCACCCTGGAAACAAAGGACAGAAACTGTATGTGAACGACTGAATGAACTTCTTCTATTTGTGTTTGCCTGGAATAATTACTGACGGGAGTAAAGTCATTTAATAAATTAAATATAATTTTACATGGATGTGCCACCATTCAAATAAAAACTGATTTGTTCTGACTTTCAGAATAAGATTTAAGCAAACAACTGTGATGCTAAAGTTGTGCTCATGTGGCCACATAAAGAGCAACGCTATAGGCCGAATTTGGCCTTGGGTTTGACACATGTAGTACAGGGGGACATGGGAAACATGTAGAAGACGGAACACATCATCCACAGTAAACCGATGTGGTGCTGCTAAATGATTGAATAAATACACATAAAAGCTCAAAAACAAAGATATTTATTGTTTTTAAACTTGTTATTCAGGTTATTCAACCATCAGGCAGGCAAAGAGCTACTATTATGAAATATTGTTTTGCTTCTGCACGACAACAATAAAGGTATTCTGATTCTGATATCCATTCAGCCTCTAAGTGTTTCAGGAACATCTGATCATTCATGGAGCTTCTCAGAGAAAAATCTTTCTTTAAAAATGTGAAGTGTGGACACTAACTTTAGTGCTGTGGACGTCTGTGCTGCTCCAACACGTTTAGCATCGAGATGCTATCTTAAAATAGCTTTGCCGACAGGCCAACTCCTTTTAGCACAACTTGAAAACGACAACAGTGTTTTCCAGCGTCCGAACACATCGTTTTCTGAGGCAAAAATTACCCCTCTGTGTGCCAAGAAAAGCGGCTTCGTCTGTCGCTTGTTGTTTGCGGATGTCGCATGTGCGTCAGATTTACAGGCGTACCAGAAACTCAATACTTAGGTCCCGGCTCAGGACTTTTCTATGCAAAGAAAAGAAAAATGCAATTATCTGCGTTAAGGTTTTATGTAATTAATTCATTAATTAGTTGATTAATTATTTAATCACATATTAAAGTTATGATGCAGGTTTAGATTAACCCTCTAAACGGAGTGCCGGCGATCCAGACAAATTTGTGGTACCGTAATCCCGCCACACTTTGCGCTATATGTATACATATAAAAATTCCAACGGTTTCTGAAAGGAGAGACGTTGCGCTTTCTAGACAATATCAGGTTGTTACGGTAATTTCATCCCCGCTGTAGCAAGGAGTGAAATTAATCTGAGGGGAGCTCTTTTAATAGACGGTAAATTGTGAAAATAACTTGCTAGATTTTGAAAGTTCCAGTTGTTGTGGATAAATGTGGAGATATATATTTACTCACAGAACATTTAAAGAGCAGTGTACAATTAAAACAAGCAAAAAATATCCAAGCAGAGATTTTAAATTTAGGAAATAAAGGATTAAAGCATAATCAAGTGTTAGAATGGCCCAGTCAAAGTCCAGACTGAAATTAATGTGAGAAAGTTTAAGGTGTTCTCATATTCATATTGTTTACAAGCTCACGACTAAACATGCAAAACCAGGTCAAATGAATGTCGGCTTACGATGGAGTTGGCCCATGGGAAGAACATCCCGAGGCAAAACAGGCCGAGAATGGGTCCGCCAACCACCCCGAAGATTTTTAAAGCTACCTGCAACACAAAACATGAGCGCTAATCCACACAAAGTTACTAAGGAATAATCAGATCAAACGCTGAGCTCACCAGTAGGACTGAGTCGCCCAGGAGATGAGTCAGGTAGGCCATGGCCAAGCAGAGCAGCCCGTAGGACGCCGCTTAAGGTAGAGCCACATCATGAACCGTGAATGAAAGTAAAGCTAAAACTTCACCTTGGCGAGGTTTACAGCCGAAAGGGGCTCACCTAAAGCTTTGGACAGGAGCGTCGCTCTCTCCTCTGACATAGAAGGGAAATGCGGCTTGATGAGATCTTCCATCGTCACGGTGGCCAGAGAGTTGAAGGCGGACGAGATGGTGCTGAATGGTGGAAGCAAAACATAAACCCATGAACGTCTTTTCTGTTTTTTGCGATGTTAAAAGTTGTGCAAATCCACAACAGCTGAACAGGTTTTCAGGTTTAATTTTTGTGTGTGTGAAGCAACGTGATCACCTGATATGGTTTTCATTGTGAAGACCGTATCGGGTTATCGCTAAACGGTTTCCACTCTGGCACTACACACACTTCTGTTGTTAACATGATGAATACAGGACAAACTCGGCGTCTGTGTTGTCTCCTATTACAAAAGCGACAATGTTTCGGTTTCCAATGGAAAACTTTGTAATAAAAGAGGGTTGTTAACAGACCCATTCATGTAAATTTCTTGTAAATCAATGGGAAATCAAACTTTTACTTCAGCGTGTGAATGCCACGCAATTCTGCCTTCACACAAAAGATCCCTTTTAGCTTCATGTTCCTCATTTTCTTTCATCATCCTTGATGATGATCCCCCAGGTTGTTCAGTTTTAGTTGTAGGACTTTATTACTATTAAATAATTTTTTTCTTATATAAATCCACATTTCAGATTGAAGCAAAACTCTTTTTGAACTTCTTTGTTAAAAGTGAAGGATCTGGTCCCTTACATGATGAAAGTGATTTTAAAACTTGACATGCAGCAACATGGTGGCTGTCAGTCCACTTGTATAAAAAAGTCAGATGTATGTCTTCTTAAAGGTGCAGTACGTAACTTTTATTTAAACTTTTTTTTTTTTTTTACATATTTGTTGAAAATGTCACTATCTCGTGACAGGATATTATGAGTCAGATAATATGCAGGAAAAAAAATCAAGCTCCTCTGCCTTTTCCCAGTGCAAACTGGAAACAACCAATCAGAGCCAAGCAGAGGGTTTTAGAGCTGTCAATCACTCTCCATGTGGTGCTACTCATCCTCCCCTCGAATCTTGATTAAAGTCATAATTATTTTTTTTCAGTCACCCTAACCCTCTTCCCTACTTCTCTAATATATATTTTTTATTTATTTTTGCACCTCCACCCATACAAATTGCTACAGATCTAAATGCTTTCTATTAATTTGGACAATAAAATCTTATTTTTTAGCTTTGTCCAGAATAACTGATCCAATTACCAGTGACAAACATAAAAGAAAGCCTAACAGCATGCTAACTTTCTGTTCCAGAAAACGCCTCCTCCTTAACTGGATAACTGAAAACATTTCCTCTGAGAATTCTTGTACTATAGTACTTTATATATTGGCGTATATTACTTTGCATTGTACAGATAATCCACAATCTAAGTGCTATCTCCTTTTGGTGTAGTTCTTTTCACATGGAACTAACTGTGACTGTAACTAGCTAAATTAAATCACAGTTCCTTTGTTTTACAATGAAACAATTTCTATGTTTTATATATTTGTGTCTTGGTTTGATTTGTTTTAGTACTGTGCAGCACTTTGGTGAAACACATTACTTTCTTATGTGCTTTAGAAATAAAATAGGATTGGTAGAAATTTTAGGGTTTATTTTTCTCCAAAGGGTAAAAGTAAAGTAGGTTTTGCAGCTCTTAATAAATTTGACTTAATTGTGGGCTGCGTTAGTTGTTTTTTTTTTTACCACACATAGTTTATTGCATTTTGGTTTCACCAAAGTTACCATGAGCCTCCAGGCTGCTTCTCTGATTAACACTCTCAGTCAAATTATGTTGGTTGCAAATTTTTACCACATTCACCTCTGCAATGGCTAAAACGTTCAACTCTATGCGGACGATAATGTGAAAATACAGATATTTTCTAAATGTATTCTTTGTGTGGGTGTGTGCGTGTGCGTGTGTGTTTTCAAAACTCATCCAGACCTGGAAAAACAAATGCAAAAAAAAAAAAATTGTAAACTTTTCAAAAGCATGCAAAGAAAAACAACTCGGCATTTGCAAAAGTAAACACACGGCTGCCGATAAGGAGGGCTGATTAGAAAAATCTGATACGGCGGAAAGTCCCGTACCTGAGCGCCGCGCTAAAAAGACAAGCGACAAACAGTCCGGGCAGTCCAGGCAGGCCTTGCAGCATGTCCATCACGAAGTATATCACCATCTGTTTGAGGCAAAGCT